>NC_080176.1:45619607-45932097 GCF_950295315.1 Erinaceus europaeus | reverse complement strand
TACCAACATTATCAACAAAAAGGAAATAATAGCTACTAAGATGTGTAATGAGCTAATTGAACTCTAGGGGCTAACTTATTAACATGTACTCACTCATTTTAAAATCGGATATTTAAAAGTTCTCATCACAAGGGAAACACTTTACAACTATGTGAGGTGAGAAGCACTAAACAAATCATTGTAGTAATCATTTTTAAAATATACACATATCAGATCAGTATGCCGTACAGCCAAATCTAACACAGTATTGTATGCCAGTAAAAACGGCTTACAAAGATTTTGACTCTTACTGGCAAATAGTATGTGATAGTATAAATATATTTGGTCTTAGGTTCTGTTTTTTTTTTTTAAGCTTGTACCTAACTTTCTGAAACAAATATCTGATATTTTATTTAAGGATCACAGAATCTAGGGTGCACTTGCCTTGTGTCCCTACACAGTCAAATTACAAAAATACAGTGTTTTCAGCCAATCATTAGGGAAGCAAATAATGAGAGTGCTTCAGTGCAAACAGGTTGTCAGAATGAACCCAGAACACTCCTTTACCTGATGAGTGCATGGTCTCAGGCAGACAGGACAAAGTAGTGGTAATCAAAGCAGACCTCTCGTTACTAGTTTCCCTTACCAGTTTCTCATTGCCCTTTTCAAAGAAAAACAAAACCCTTGAGAGCTCTCCCCACCCTCTCCCCTCCCCTCCCCTCCCCTCCCCTCCCCTCCCCTCCCCTCCCCTCCCCCTCCCCTCCCCCCCTCCCCTCCTCTCTCTCTCCCTCCCCCTCTTTATAAGGCCCAGTCAAAGCTGAGTAGGGGGCTTGTACAGTAGTTTTACTCTATTCCCCTGTGACTCACGAAGGGAGAAAAGAAAAAGAGAAGAGGGACTCATAATTCACTGTGCTTTTTCATCCTTTCATTAGATGAAATAATGTCTGTGTTTTGCAGTAGTTATAGTGGGTTAGTCTCAAATGCGTATATTTTGCGTAACCTTTAAAAAGTAATACTAGTTTTGAAAACAGTGATTAGACAAGATGGACCTAACCACTTATGTAGAAATAACTTTATGGATTTATTACAGTAAAGCTTCCCCAAACTTAAATCATGATTATATTTTCAGTTTTGAAGTGTTACAGTATGTTCCTACTTCATTGTTGATGTCTCACTAGATGTTAGAAACCAAAGACAATTTAATTGAACTTGCAAAAGGTATTCAGACTGGTGATGGGGTGAATCAACTTTCCACAGTACTTTCTGAACATAGTGCTGAGACTATGGTCACAATTCTGTATGTGCACCTATGAATTGAGATCCTTTTGCCATTGGTGGCTAAGAGGAATGTACTTAGCACCAGAATTTTAGAGAAAATGAGAGACCAGTAGACAAACTTACACAGTAGCACTCCTGCTTCAACATGTTCCAAACCCTGTGTTTGAGTCCAGTACTATGTAACAGCATCTTGGACAGTAATATCTGGGGAACTCTGCATGGTGGAATGATGCTGTGGTATCTTTCTCCCCTTGTTCACTTGATCACTAACTCTCATAAAAAAGATGAAACAGGGAGTCAGGCGGTAGTACAGCTGGTTAAGTGTACGTGGCATGAAGCGCAAGGACTGGCTTAAGGATCTCAGTTCGAGCCCCCAGCTCTCCACCTGCAGGGGAGTCACTTCACAGGCAGTGGAGCGGGTCTGCGGGTGTCTATCTTTCTCTCCCCCTCTCTGTCTTCCCTTCCTTTCCCGATTTCTCTCTGTCCTATCTAACAATGATGCCCTCAATAACAACAATAATAAACTAGAACAACAACAACAAAATGAAACAATTGGGCCCAGAAAGCCATTCATTGGTCTTCATGTGAGAAGCCCTTCATTTATTCCCCAAGGCCACATTAAAATAAGAAAGATTAATTCCCCAATAAAGAAATTAAAAATAATAAAACAAGAAAGTAGACAACTGTTTTCCTGTCTTTATACTTTTTAAATTTTTATCTATTTATTTTATTTTATTTTTACCAGAGCACTGATTAGCTCTGGCTTATGGTGGTGTGGGGGATCAACCTGGGACTTTGGAGCCTCTCTGTTTGCACAACCATTATGCTATCTACCTCCACCTTATACTTTTTTTTTTTTTAACTTGACATTTTAAAAAAGCTGTACATGGTTGCTTTTGTGAAAGATGAAGTCTAATAAAAGATATGGGTGGCAGAGACATACTGGTGGGAGCTCTCCATGTCTTTCTGTCCCTCATCTCAGGAAATTTACTGCTTTTATGTGTTACAAAAATTCATTTTCTTATAACCTCAGGGAAAATATTAACATTTTCCTGCAATACTGAAAGTAATTTCTCAATGTCAAATAACAAACTTAAAATGAAAGTACATTCTTTCTCTTCATAATTTACTGTTTCTTGTTACTAATGCTTAGACCCCTTGTCTAAACTGCCTGGCTATGAGTCTGTAATCTCACATCCAACTCACCGAAATTTTAAGCTTTCGAGACATTTTAGCAAAAACACTTAACCTTGCTTCCTTTGTAGGGTCTAGTCTCAGGAGAAAACCAAATGACTGACTTTATTTGTGTGTGGAGCTTGGGCCTCACACCTGAACTACACTGGGTTGCTTCTTCATTCAGATAGGCAAACAGAAGGAAACAAAAAGACACAGAGAGGGGAGTTGGGCAGTAGCGCAGTGGGTTAAGCACATGTGGCGCAAACTGCAAGGACCGGCGTAAGGATCTCAGTTCGAGCCCCTGGCTCCCCACCCGCAGGGGAGTCGCTTCACAACAGGTGAAGCAGATCTGCAGGTGTCTATCTTTCTCTCCTCCTCTGTCTTCCCCTCCTCTCTCCATTTCTCTCTGTCCTATCTAACAATGATGACTACAACAACAATGAAAAACAAGGGCAACAAAAGGGAAAATAAAAAAAAATAATAAAAAAAAAAGACACAGGGAGGAACACCTCAACACCAGCCCTTCCACAATGCCATGGTATCACCCATGTGATGCCAAGGCTCAAGCCTGGGTGCATTATGGCAAGGGACACATCCTACCAAGTAAGCTATTTCTCATAGTACGAAACCCAAGGATTGGTGCAAGGATCCTGGTTTGAGCCCTTGGCTCCTCACCTGCAAGTGGGGTCTCTTCACAAGTGGTGAAGCAAGTCTGCAGGTGTCTTATCTTTCTCTCTCTACCTCCCTCTCCCCTCTCAATTTCTCTCTGTCTTATCCAAAAAAAAAAAAAAAAACAGCCACAGGAGCAGTGGTTTCATAGTGCAGGCACCATGCCCCAGCTATAACCCTGGAGGTGTGCGCGCACACACATTAACACTCTCTCTCTCTCTCTGATTAGCCCTTCCCACCTTCTAGTGACTTTAGGAATTGTACCATCATTGGACCCTTATTATTAGAATGCTGGTTTCTTTTGTAATTCTTACTGATGCCCTATCAAATTCATCACTAGACTTTCATGTAGTCCCTTTGAATTCGACCCTCTCCTTCAGCTTCTTTTTCTTTCTGGGTGCCAGACCCCTCATAAATCTGACCAACCTCATAGACCTAGAAGTGTGGTGCATGTGTCTTCTCTGAAGTGCTCTGCTGCCTCTCAGGCTGCTGGCTTTCATGATGAATGAATATTTATGTTAAGCAAAGGTGTACTGGTGAGATGTTTATTTTCTTTTGACCTTTTTTCCACATACTTCAAGTTCCAGGATCCTCCCACTTTTCTTTACTGAGAGGAGTTAACTCTTAATGTTAGGTAGGTGAGTTGACTTCCAGCCTTGTGCTGGCTGACCACCAGCACCTACAAGCCTCTCTTTGAAGTTATATATATTTTTTCCTTTTTCCTTTTTTCTTTTTTTTTTATTTATGAAAAGGAAACATTGACTAAACCTTAGGATAAGAGGGGTACAGATTCACACAATTCCCACCACCAGAACTCTGTATCCAATCCCCTCCCCTGATAGCTCTCCTATTCTTTAACTCTCTAGGAATATGGACCCAGGGTCATGATTGATGCAGAAAGTGGAAGGTCTGGCTTCTGTAATTGCTTCCCTGCTGAACATGGGCATTGACAGGTCGATCCATACTCCCAGCCTGTCTCTCTCTTTCCCTAGTGGGGAAGGGCTCTGGGGAATTGGAGCTCTAGGACACATTGGTGGGGTTGTCTGTCCAGGGAAGTCTGGTTGGCATCATGCTAGCATCTGGAACCTGGTGGTTGACAAGAGAGTTAACGTACAAAGCCAAAAAAATTGTTGGCCAGTCATGGACCTAAGGACTAGAATAGTGCAGATGAAGAGTTGGGGGGTCCTCCATTTTGAAGATAGCTAGTAGGCATATTTTAGTTAAATTCCAAAGGGCCTGTGGCTATACTAGTTTTTTTTTCTTCCTTTTTCTTTTTGCCTCTGAGCCTGAAATCTTATATGCCAGTGGATCCAAGTTATTGTCTGGGTAGATGATACCATGGCTGGAAAAAGAACCAGAAAGTTGGATCAGGGTTATGGGGAAGGGGTATAAATATTGACTGTAAACCCCATCGATTTGATGTGATCTGGGGTCCATAATTAGCTTAGGAGCCTATGTGACTTCTGCATCTCTCTAGATATGAGCTCACATTCTGTGGTCATGAGTATGAACATTCCATGCTGCCCCAATATTGACTCATCTTCCTCAGGTGTGGCATAGAGTATGTTGTACATTCTCCCTTCTCTACCATTGTTGATCCAAGTTGAGGGCAAAGTCCTGCGGGGGCCCACAAAAGGGTCTGTTTTGTTGTTCCTGATAGAAATGACCAGTAACAATGGAGAGAGGGATTTATTTGAGGTCCCATCAAGTGTGTTTGGGAATCTCAGGACTCCCCGATTAGGACCCCAGCTGATGGAGTGGCCTGATAGTGACTAAAGAGTCATCGTTAAAGTATGCCAGTCTCTTACCCTTATTCAGCTTTTGCAGTCCTTGCTTTGATAATGTTAGCTTTGGAGTGAGTGAGACAACTGTAATAGGAAGTAGGTGAGGAGGGTATCTAAGTACACTATTTCATTATGAACTTGATACTGACTCACTACAGATTATTGTGTATTTTTGCTTTCAGGTATTTATTTTGCCCTAATTTATGGATACATGTGAACATATGCTCTGTCTTATGTGACCTGGTCTATATCTAGGTTTTGGGACTTTGTTAGGAAGTGAACCTCCTGGCATGGAATTAGAGAATCCTACAAAAGGAAAGGTCTCATCCAAGTAATGAGGGTGAAGGGTTGGCATTCTGTGTCCATCTCTTCATTTAATTATCTTGTTTCTTTGTTGATTCTCTGCTTTGCTGAGCTAAGTGTGAGAGTGGGTTGTTAAAGTCTCCCACTATTATTGTATTACTATTGATGTATTTTTGTAGTTCTTTCAGTAGGTTTTTGATGTATTTAGATGGTCCCTCATAGGGTGCATAGATGTTAATAATTGTTAAATCTTCTTGGTTGATTGATCCTCTAATCATTATGTAATGCCCTTGCCTATCTATTATTACTTTATTTAATTTAAAGTCTATTGTGTCAGAGATAAGAATGGCTGTTCCTGCCTTTATTTGTGGTCCATTAACCTGTATGATAGTTTTCCATCCTTTCACTTTAAGTCTGTGTTTGTCTTGTTGGGTCAGGTGGGATTCTTGCAAGCAGCATATGATTGGGGTGTGTTTTCTGATCCATCCTCCCACTCTGTGCCTTTTATTTCTATTTTTTTAACTGTTTCAATATTTTATTTATTTTTGGGTAGATATAGTGAGAAGTTAAGAGGGAAGGGAAAGAAAGGGAAAGAAACAGAGAGACACCTTACAGGTATTTCAACATAACTTCCCTGCCTGAGATCACAGTCCACCTCTAAAACACACTTCCACTTGCAAAGACTTACTTTTGGTCATGCCCCCTACTCCATAATCTCACCTTTGTTAACAAATATTTGAGTAGTTTAAAGAACATATGTCTATAACTGTTTTCTCTCCTACTCCTTTGTACTTACTTGAAATAGATTCTGGGTTAATCTGTGTAGGTAACAAACATAGCTGTTTCAAAGTCCTTTCTTGGTTATCTCATACTGCATAGATCAGCATTTTTTTTTTTTTTGGTCTGAAATTGGGGCAGATTACTCTAGATAGGTGTGATATTGGATTGTCACCCTTGCACCTCGCAGTATATACACAGTACATCTTCTTGGAGTGCCCATATGGTAGAATTACAAAGAAGTGTTGGAACATAGAACGTAAAGCAAAAGCCTTGAAAGACTTTTTGATCTTGGGAATTCTAGCATCCTTTAAAAATTACTGGCTGTCTTTTTCAATAGAAGTTTCAATTAAGAACATATAATGAGGCTGATAAAATACTTCAGTTGTATAGTGCACTGCTTTGCCATTTGTGAGACCCAGGTTTGAGACTGGCGTCCATTCAATTGAATAAGTCTTGGGTACTGTGGTTTTCACTCTCTGTCTCTTCCTTCTTATCTCTGTCCATTTCTATGTGGACAAGTCATCCTGGAGTGGTAAAGTCTTGATCATGACCAAAAAAAAAAAAAAAGGAACATCTAATAAAAATGACTATATTCACTCTTCTTTGAGGTGGATATTTTGTTGAAGCCAAGGGACAAAATCACAACAACCAGAGTTCGACAGAGGCTCTTTGTTTCTTAGACACTAAGACACTAAAAACAACATTTAGAAACTTTTAGATTGCCTCAAGTGTTTCTTCTATTCTGTGCCTTTTTAAAAAAATTTATTTTCTCAAATTTTTTTTAATATTTTCGCTTTTATTGCCCTTGTTTTTCATTGTTGTTGTAGTTATTGTTGTTGATGTCATCATTGTTAGATAGGACAGAGAGAAATGGAGAGAGGAGGGGAAGACAGAGGGGGAGAGAAAGATAGATACCTGCAGACCTGCTTCATGGTCTTGAAGCGACCCCCTTGCAGGTGGGGAGCCAGGGATTCGAACCAGGATCCTTACACCGGTCCTTGCGCTTTGTGCCGTGTGTGCTTAATCTGCTGCACTGTTGCCTGACTCCCCACCCTGTGCCTTTTAATGGGTGAATTTAATTCATTGACACTTACTGATATTGTGGATATAATGTATTGTAGTGCCATTATTCAACAGTTTTTTTATTTTCTGTGATATATGGCAAGTGCTATGGTGATGTTCTTGTTTACAAGAGGTCTTTTAGGACCTCTTTCAGGGTGGGCTTGGTGATGGTTGCCTCCTTTAATTGTTGTTTGTCTGAGAAGGTTTTGTTCCCTCCATTTAGTTTGAATGAAAGTCTAGCAGGATATATTATCCTTGGTTGAAACCCTTTTTCATTCAGGGCTCGATAGATATCTTGCCATTCTCTTCTGGCTTTTAGAGTTTGAGTGGAGAAGTCTGCTGATAATCTTATGGGTTTTCCCCTGTATGTGACTTTTTGTTTTTCTCTTGCAGCCTTTAGGATCCTTTCTTTATCCTTAACTTCTTTGTAACTATGATGTGTCTTGGTGTCTTCAGGTCTGGGTTGATTTTGTTTGGGACTCTCTGGGCCTCTTGAATCTTAATGTCCTTTCTCTTGTTTAGGTCTGGGAAGTTTTCTTTTATTATTTCCTCTAGAATGTTTACTTCCTCTTCCTCTCTATCTTCCTCTGGCAGACCAATTATATGAATGTTACTTCTTTTGAGGTCATCCCATATGTCTCTGTTGTTGTTTTCAATGTCTCTCAGTCTATTTTTGAGCTCTTTTTCATCTTTCTTAGTTTTCTGTAGCTCGTCCTCTCTCTGGCTAATTCTGTTTTCTGCTTCTGTTAGCCTACTTTCCCTTCCCTCAGCTTCTTTCTTCAGTTCAGTTATAATATTAGCTTGTTCTACTAATTGACCTTTTAGTTCAGCTATTTCAGCTTTCAGTTCTCTAATTACCTCGAGGTAGCTAGTATTTTCCATGAAGGTCTCATCTGTTGTTTCCCTAATTCTGATAGCCCTTTCCTCCATGGTTGTCTTCATTTCTGTGATTATTAGGTTTACTATTGCTTGCATACTTTTCTTTTCTATGGTTACTTCTGACTGATTTGGGGTTTCTTCTGGGCTCCTGTCTTGATTCATTGTGGTAGCAGTTTTATTTGCTCTTGATTTAGCCATTTTTTTATTGATGTGTTTTTTATTTTTCTGTTCTGTGTTCTTCAGTTGTTGTGTTCTGAGTACAAGCAACACTATACTAAATACCTTTATGACAAATGCAGTCACCAACCTAAGAAATTACAACAATAGTAACTGAAGCAAGTATTGATGCAGTTTAACCAATAGCAGTTAGCCAAACAACACCTCCAGTCCAAGAAAAAATAGCAACCAAATCCAAAAGAAAAAGAAAGAGAAAGCAAGAATAGACAATTATGCAAATATATTGTCCACTGAAAATTCTAGGGATAGCAAGAGGAGAAAGAGAAGTAGAGAAGAGAGACACACACAGTCCACTCTGAGTCAGATTTCTTTTCCAAAATAATTCACAAACGAGAATCAGTGAATTCAGAAAGCAAAAGAAGGAGGAAGGAAGAAAAGAACAAGAAAAAAAAAGAGCAGTGAAAGGAAAGAGTTTTTTTTTTTTTTTTTTTTTTTAAATTAGCTAGGAGGAGGGAAAAAGGAGAGGAAAGTGGAGGGGAGACGTAGAGTGAAACAAGTTCCTCTCACAGTGGATAGGACACCCAGTCATCTAGCAATGGAAAAAACAGTAACAGTTAATTTTGGTCAACCTGAAGAAGCAGGGGGAAAAAGGGCACACACATATATATAATAGTAATAGTAAAATATAATAGAGTAAAAAAATCCTAGCAGTCAGTCTGCAGCTTTGACGGCTCCAGATTGGCTCAGGCAGCCTGAGCAAAGACAGCCAATTATAAGAAGTATCAAAACAAAACAAAAACCCCAGGTCTGATTGGTCAGATATTTTGTCACTTAAATAGAGCTCCAGCCACTTAGAGGAAAAAAAAAAAAAAAGAAGGAAATCAAAAAGGAAAAGGATTGGAATGACACCCCTGGTGAGCCAGGAATCTTGGTAAAGAAAATAGCTCAGCAGGAAACCTGCTAGGAGTGGCTGTCCACCCTCTAGGGTCTGGTTCTGGGGTGTGGGGGGAGGAGTGAGCTTCAGAAATAATCAAAAGATTTCCATTCTTTTTCCTCTGTTTTCTAAACCAAGAGTGAGCTATAGGACCCCTCCTTAGTCTCACACTTAGGACCCCTTATTCACCCTCCTGCTGATGGCCCAGTATCCTACCCTCTCCAGCGAATCCTAGGTGAGAGGGTGCTGCTTGTTGGAGCTCATGCCAGCAGCTGCCTCCAAGTCATC
Source organism: Erinaceus europaeus (assembly GCF_950295315.1). NCBI lineage: Eukaryota > Metazoa > Chordata > Mammalia > Eulipotyphla > Erinaceidae > Erinaceus > Erinaceus europaeus. The sequence continues at coordinate 45,922,788 of NC_080176.1, read as the reverse complement.
TTGGCTCCACCCATCTCTCTTTCTCTCTCTCTCTCTCTCTTTTTTTCCAAGCAGGCCCATTCAGATAGGACTGTCTGTGACACTGGAACAGATGAGTATCTTCACATTTTCCTAACATGCGCCAGAGCTTTGTTTTTTCTTTTCTTTTCTCTTTTTTTTTTTTTTTGTGAGTGCATGGATTTTGATCTTGGGTACAATAGGCTAGTCAGATGTTTTCAGCTTCTTATTCCAAGCAGGAAGCTGCCAAGTCAGAGTTCCCAGATTTGTATCTCAGAATTTTGTTCTAGAAGGGGATGAAACATGATATGAGTTAAAAAAAAAAATCCTAGGGTTGTGATTGTCCCATGTTGTGTCAGGTGCTTATCTCTAATGCGGTCACTTATAGGTACTGTTAGTGAATGTGTATATGGACCTGGAATTGTTCTGAGCACTTAATACATTTGTCTTATAGAATCTGAAAAGTGGCAACATGAGGTAAGTTCAGTGAGAAGCTGCATTGCACCTTTGCCCTGTATCACAAAACCAGATTTTGAATACAGCATTTGACTTTGGCGCTCCAAGTGGAAAGATGAGTTTAATTTAATAATAGCTCCAGGACTCCCCAAGGCATTGTGTTCCTGTTGCAGAGAAATGACTAATTTAAAGACTTAAAATGGGCTCTATTACAGAAGTAAGTCCGAGTTAGTAATTCTCAGTTGAAGTGTGGGATGTGAGAAGATATCACACCCACCCTATGCTGTGTGGATGTTAGCAATGTGTTGTGGGTGTGTGTCCAGACCACAACTCTTGGCTGTTGGATAGAGGATTTCCTGGTGAGCTTCACCCCCCCGCCCCCTTATAATTATTATAATTATAATAAATTCTGTGAGAAACCGCCCCCTTAACTGGCTCAGTTGAGGGCTGGGATGGGAGCAGGTGTTCTCACATGATTGTAAATGGGCTTGTTCTCTGTGTGTGTGTGTGTGTGTGTGTGTGTGTGTGTGTGTGTGTGTCTGTGCGTGCACGCGCGCAGATCAGGCCAGACTGCTTTCTAGATTTGTCCAGGCTTTCCCTTGGGAAATCATGCTTCAAGGACTGTTCTGGCAGCAGTGAGGGGTGATTTGAGAGAGTCACTACCACAGCTGTGCTTGGCTTTCCTCTAGTTCTTCATAGATAATTGCTTTCAAGTGCTTCTGTACATGTTGTTTTGTGGGTCTTCTCACAGTGATGGTGACGTACTTCATACTAGGAACAAAGAGAAAGGCAATTTTTTTGGTTGTAATTTCTCTCTTTCTCTCTCCAAGATTACCCTGAAGGCAGTAATTCAAGTGATTATCTTGTTCAAACAACAACATATCTTCCGGAAAACTTCACATATTCACCATATCTCCCTTGCCCAGAAAAACTGCCTTACATGAGTAAGTGCCATCTAATGTTGACTTACCTACTTGAATTATAATAAATTCCACGAGTCTCAGTTCATTACTGTGGGTACTAAATGCTCATCTTATGTAGCATGTTGTTTGAATTTTTTATTTTTTGGAGGAGGAGGATGAAAAAGCTGATGAAAAAGCTTATTTATGCCTTATCCATAGTTTCTCTCCTGTGAGTTTGATGTGTGTTGTTAAAGACTTTTTAAAGAACTACTACTGCTCTTGGTTCTGAGGATTCATCTGATACCTTACATATGAGAAGTCTGTGCTCTACCACTCAGCTAAACTCTGATCTCTAAAATTATTTTTACATAGATACATGACTTGGAAGAAAATTATAATGCATGGTCTAAGAGGTGGTACAGTGGATAAAGCATTGGATTCTCAGGCGTGAGGTCCCAAGTTCAGTGCCTTGTAGCACATGTTACCAGAGTGATGTCTGGTTCTTTCTTTCTCTCCTCCTATCTTTCTCATGAATAAATAAATAAATTCTTTAAAAAAAGAAAATTATAATGCTCCAAAGGTCTTAATATATGCTCTTAAAGGTAGATTTCATTCTGTGACTTGTTTCTTTTATTAGAGAATTCCCCTTGTTGATACACATATATCTATATGTCTTTAAATTTTTTTATTGTCTTTATTTATTGGGTAGAGACAGCCAGAAATCAAGAGGGAAGGGAGAGAGATTGAGAGATGTCTGCAGCCCTGCTTCACCACTTGTGAAGCTTTCCCGGTGCAGGTGGGGACCAGGGACTCGAACCTGGATCCTTGTGCACTGTAATCTGTGTGCCACTGCCCAGCCCCCATATCTATACTCCTTAACTATTGTATAATACTTCTTTGAATACATTTTATTTACCCTTCTCCTTGCTGATGAATTCAGGTTGTTTCCATTTTTTTTTGTCCTTATTACAAAACAGCGTTGTGATGAATAATACCGTGTAGATTCCCCTGTGTATATTTGTTTGTATGTGCTTGAGAATCAGACCTACAAGTAAGCTCGCTGTTTAGGTTGACTTAGTTGTACTCCAAGACACCTGCACCCATTATTGTCTTAAGTAGCTAAGCATGAATCATCTTTTTTCATGCTGACACATTTCCTTCCCCCCCTTCCTAATCTTATAGTTTCTTTATTTCTGCTATTATTGTATATAAAAATAACCCTTTTTCAATTTTCACCTTCCTCATTACTAGTGAGTTTGAGCAGCCTTTTATGTGTTTCGAGATGTTTTGAAATTTTTCTCCTGTGACTTGCTCTGTCATATGCTTTGCCAGTTACTTAATGGTTAATTGGTTTTTGTAACGCTGATCGGTGAGAATTCTGACATATTTTACAGCAATGACTGTTGTCTGCTATGTATGTTGTAATATCTTTTTTTTTTTTTTAACAGTTCCTGACTTCTCTTTTTATTTGGCTTATGGTGTTTTTTTATTATAGGGGCTTATTATTGTCAGAGGTAACACACACTTTCTTTAAGGTTTTTGTTTATTTTGCCTTAAGATTTCTTTATCACAAGACTGTACAAATACTTTAATGTCTCCTTCCAGTTTATTTCTTTTAATAATTTCACTTTTATTTCCTTCCATTGATTTTATAATAATGTTTATCTTTTATGTATAGTATGAACTAAGGCTTAAGACACTACTTATTCAAAATTATGAATATTTTATCATTATTAAAAAGCACTGCAATCATTTAGAAGCCACAGTTACTATTTTTTTTAAGTTTTTTTTTTTCTTTACTGGGGGATTAATGGCTTACAGTCAACAGTAAAATACAGTAGTTTGTACATGTGTAACATTTCTCAGTTTTCCATATAACATTTTAACCCCCACTCCTCCTTTTGTCCTCCTTTGCCATCATATTCCAGAACTGGAGCCCTTCCCCCACCCCAGTCTTTTACTTTGGTGCAATACACCAACTCTAGTCCAAATTCCACTTTATGTTTTCTGTTCTGTTCTTACTTTTCAACTTGTCTGTGAGTGAGATCATCCCATATTCATTCTTCTCTTTCTGACTTATCTCACTTAACATGATTCCTTTAAGCTCTATCCAAGATGGATTGAAAACGGTGAAATCACCATTTATAACAGCTGAGCAGTATTCCATTGTGTATATATATAATACAGTTTGCTCAGCCAGTCATCTGTTGTTTGATGCATGGGCTGCTTCCAGGTTTTGGCTTTTTTCCTTATACCTTTCAGCCCTCAATTTTAAGCATATTTTGTATTTTTTTATATAATTAAAAAAAATTTTTTTTCCCCTCCAGGGTTATTGCTGGGCTCGGTGCCTGCACCATGAATCCACCGCTCCTGGAGGTCATCCCCCCCCCCTTTTTTGTTGCCCTTGTTGTTGTAGCCTCATTGTGGTTAATATTATTGCCATTGTTGATGTTGTTCATTGTTGGATAGAACAGAGAAAAATGGAGAGAGGAGGGGAAGACAGAGAGGGGGAGAGAAAGATAGACACCTGCAGACCTGCCTCACCGCCTATGAAGCGACTCCCCTGCAGGTGGGGAGCCAGGGGCTCAAACCGGGATTTTTACTCCGGTCCTTGCGCTTCGCGCCACATGCGCTTAACCCACTGTGCCACCGCCCGACCCCCTGTAATTAAAATTTTAAGTTAACATCTTTGGAACATTTATCTTTGTGTTCAAAGTCTTGAGTGATCAAATGCACATTTTATGTTTTTACATAAGTTTTTTTAAGAAAGAAACTAGCTTTTATTATTCGTTAGACATAAAACTCTATGTATGTATGTAGTCTATTTTTGTTGATAGATACTATGTGTCTATGATAAAATAAAAGATTGATATTTTAATATTAGCTAAAACCATAGCTATTAGACTCTAAGGGATATGAGAATCATTTAGGTGGTCTTGTATAATGCAGGTTGCTGGGCCCCACCCTTAGAGTTTCAGATAGAGTTCAGAAGATCTGGGGTGGGTGTCTGGGAATTTTCATTTTAACTAGATTTCAGGTGTCGCTGATGTTGGTGATCTTTGGGCCATAGTTTAGCCCCCACTGGTGTGTAATAGTGGGAGTCATTGCTGACTACTTAATAGCTTGGGCAGATTTTATAGTTTTGGGGTCAAACCCCTACATTTCTGATTTTATTAATCTGACATGGGGCCTTAGAGATGGCATTAGCAAACATTCTCAGTTAATTTTAATCTTGTTGTCTGTCTCCTTACTGTTCCATAATGAAACTGTGAATTTTGCGGTTATCTGCTTCTTGTATCTGTTATTGTAGCCTTGGCTTTCTAAAAATGAATGTTTTTGTCTGTGTAGTACAGAAACCAGTGAGTAATGTTCTGTTGAAGTATTGATTACAATAATTTCATTTCATAATTTGCATATTCAAAGGTTTATGGTTTTAGGATCTCTTTTTGCTCTCAGTTTAGTTGCCATTTTCTTAATTAGTGCTTTATGGGTACTAATTAAACTCTGTTTAAAAGATTTGTCTGCCAGGCCTTCATGCTAGCACTCTGCCTTCAGTCTCATGCTGGTTAATATCTCTGTCATGGTACTTGAAAGAGTGTGTGCTGGCTACTTCTCATGTCTTGCTGTTATTGCTTCTCCTCTCAGTCTTGCTTTTTTCCACCAGAGAAGGTCACATTGGCTTGGCTGATTACATTTTCTAAAAAGGAGGTTGGCTATTGGATTGGGGCCAGCACTAGGCCTTTGTTCAATTTTTTTTTTTGGCTATGGCCAAAGTAACATTTGGTTGGTAGATCATTTAGCCTTTGTGAGATAAATCCTTAGAAAAGATCTCTGGGCACAGTCAGCGCAAGGAAGCTTCTTCTGAGGTGCCTGTAGGAGCCATCTAAGCAAAGTCCTTTCATGAGCAGTGTAGCCTCTAACTCTGTATAACATCTAGATGGGTAATGTCCACTATACAGTGTTGTGAAGATAATATGAACAACTATGTTTTGTTCATACATTATGCTGTTTTGGGGTGCCAGGGATCAAACCCAGTGTCTCTCACATGTGAAACATTTATTCTACCACCGAGGTATATCCCTGGCATAAATCCAATGAATATTATCTTGATATTTTTTTCCTCATTTCTTTGAATGATGGAGTAAGGCTTTACAGTGATCATGAGATGTGAAGCTTGGGGTTATATCATTTTATACTTAGGTATGAACTCTTTATTTTTAATTTACAAGATTTTTGTTATCAGTTATAGAGAATAATATAACAATACACATACAGATGTGTAAAAAAATCTTGTTACATTATCACACAAAACATATGAATGAAGTCCAGCCCTGAGTGGTGAAGCCCAGGTAAAAACAACAACAAAGAAACTGAATGTAACCCTTCTCCAAATAAAAATGAAAGGAATTTTGCATAAGAATGAGAATTTTTATTCCATTAAGTAAAGATAATAATTTTTTTCACACATTATGAGAATTTATTTAAAACAATTCTTTTTTTCCCATCAGAGTGAGACAACAGCGTTGCTCATTTAAGACATGAAGTGGTTCTGGTGCTGGGGATAGAAGTTGTGTAACTCTGGGGTCTCAAGCATGCAGGTCTGGTGCAGGACCACTATATACTTTCCCTAGCCCCTCTCCCCCCTTTTTTTGCAGATGTGTTTCCTGTTATTTCTTTTTTTTTTTTTTTTTTTAATTTATAAAAAGGAAACACTGACAAAATCATAGGCTAAGAGAGAGGGTACAACTCCATACAATTCCCACTGTCAGAACTCCGTGTCCCATCCCTTCCCCTGATAGCTTTCCTGTTCTTTACCCCTCGGGGAGTATGGACCCAGGGTCATTATCGATGCAGAAGATGGAAGGTCTGGCTTCTGTAATTGCTTCCCCGCTGAACATGGGAGTTGACAGGTCGATCTATACTCCCAGTCTGTCTCTCTCTTTCCCTAGTGGGGCAGGGATCTGGGGAAGTGGAGCTCCAGGACACATTGGTGGGGTTGTGTGTCCAGGGAAGTCTGGTTGGCTTCATGGTAGCATTTGGAACCTGGTGACTAAAAAGAGAGCTAACATATAAAGCCAGACAAGTTGTTTTCTAATCATGAATGTAAAGGCTGGAGTAGTGCAGATGAAGAGTTGGGGGCGGGGAATCTCCATTTTGTAGATAGCTGGTAGGCCTATTTTAGTTCTTTTCCAAAGGGCCTGTGATTATACTAGTGGTTCCCCCCCACCCCTGAGCCTGAAATCTGATATGCAGGTGGATCCAAGTTATTGTCTGGGGAGATGATGTCATGGTTGCAAAAAAGACCAGAAAGCTGGATCAGGGAAGAGAGTAGCTCCCAAATATGGGAAAGGTGTATAAGTATTGTTGACTGTAAACCTCATCAGTTTGATCTCATCTGGGATTCAGCTTAGAAGCCTATGTGACCTCTGCATCCTTGTAGGTCTGAGCTCACATTCTGTGGACATGAGTATGTATATTCCAAGCTGCCCTGATTTCAGGACCCATCTTCCCCAGGTGGAACATAGAATATGTTGTCCAGCGTCCGTTCAGAAGATGAACATTCTCTACTGTTACTGATCGTCGTTGAGGGCAAGGTCTTGTGGGGGTCCACAAAGGGGTCTATTGTGTTGTTCCTGATAGAGATGACCAGTAACAATGGAGAGAGGGATTTATTCAAGGTCTAGGCCCATCATGTCTGTTTGGGAATCTCAGGACTCCCCGACTAGGGCCCCAGGCGATGGGGTGGGCTGATAGTGACTGATAGTAAAAGAGGTTATTCTCATTGCTGAGGGGCTTACAGTTAGCATTAATGCATTCTTTGGAGGACAGAGCTACTTTCAGCTTTATTAAATTTTTGTGAGACTTTCCATGCTAACATTCAAATAGAAATTTTACTTTATCTAGTGCTAAAAGTAAAATGTTTTGATTTTTCTGGGTATGGGAGAGATGGAAAATGTCACTTGTCCATTTTGCATTTAAATAAAGTTAAAATTACCTGTAGTTTCTCTATCTTAGAATTCTTATTCTAATAGAATACACTTGCAGTTACTTTTAGTTATGCAGAATACTTTTCCTTCTGTTTAACCCTGACAGTGTCTATAGTTCTTAAACTTTTGAACGTAACAAAAAACTACAGGATGGGTTTAATGTAAATGAAACCCAGCAAACAGAAAAGGTAAGTAAGTAAGGCTCAGCACTCAAATGATGCCTAATATAACCAGTTAACAAGCTAGCATTCGTGTGTGTGTGTGTGTGTGTGTGTGTGTGTGTTTTAAAGATAGAGATGTGGGAGCCATTTTAGAGTATTAAGAATTTTTGAGCATTAACAGCAGTGATCCTGGTATTGTTTCTAAGGGTAGGCAGAGGAAAAACCAAGCTAAATATGATGCTGCAGAATCTACCAGCTAAGGTACGTGACACACTAAGAGAAAGGCGTCCACCGACTATTGTGAAGGGCCTACTGTGTGACAAAAAGGAAGTCAACAATTCATTCTATGGGGGAAAAGGAGACCAGAGAGAAGAGAACATTGCAGCTGAGTCAAACTGAGAGGCTGTTTATTCTGGGAACTGAGAATAGTAGTCTGTCATGATAGGATAGGTATTTGGGGAAGGTATAGGTAGAAAATGAAGCTTGGCAGGGAGATAAAGGACCCTGCATAAAGGATTAATCAAACCGAGAGCTACATAAGTTCCATGAGTTTCTAGATATCCATTCAGGTTGAGTGGGAGCAGAAGCCCTGCACTTTTTATACAGAAGTTTGATTTTTGTAAAAAAAATTTTATTTATAAAAAGGAAACTGACAAAAATCATAGTATAAGAGGGGTACAATTTCACACAATTCTCACCACCAGAACTCCATATCCCATCCCTTCGCTTGATAGCTTTCCTATTCTTTAAATTTTTTTTAAAATATAATTTTCATTTATAAAAAGGCAAAAACCATAGGATAAGGGGGGTATAACTCCACATAATTTCCACCACCAGAACTCCCTATACCATCCCCTCCCTTGATAGCTTTCCTATTCTTTATCCCTTTGAATGCATGGACCAAGGGACATTATGGGGTGCAGAAGGTGGAAGGTCTGGCTTCCCCACTGAACATGGGCATTGGCAGGTTGATCCATACTCCCAGCTTGTCTCTCTCTTTCCCTAGTTGAGCGGGGTTCTAAGGAAGCGGGGCTTCAGGACACATTGGTGGGGTTGTCTGTCCAGGGAAGTCAGGTTGGCATCATGGTAGCATCTGGAACCTGGTGGCTGAAAAATGAGTTAACATACAGAGCCAAACAAATTGTTGACTAATCATGAACCTAAAGGCTGGAATAGTTCTTATGAAGAGCTGGAGGGTCTCTGTTTTGTAGATAGTTAGTAGACCTATTTTAGTTATATTCCAAAGGGCCCATAACTATACTAGTTTTTTTTTTCCTGAACCTGACATCTGATATGATTTAGGGTCCTGTGTGCCTCTCTCTCAGGTGAGGGTGTATGGTTTTCATACTCTAGGAACAATAAAGTGTTAAAACAAAAACTTTCCCTCTCTCTCTCTCTCTCACACACACACACACACACACACACACAAATACTCCTTAGGGAATGTGGTATTTATCTGCTTTAGACCTAAAAAAAAAAAAAAATCAGTGGAACCAGTCTTAAGAAAGATTGTTATGATGAGAAGTTAAAAATGGACGAGTAGGGAAAATACTGTAGTCATGAAGAGCAGTGAAGCACTTACTACAGGTACCTCAGAGGAAAAGAAAGATAAAGGCATAAGCCAAAGTACAGGCCTTGGAGAGGGGAGTAGGAACCACACCGTCCAGATACGGGTGATTTCCTGACTTGGTGACCATTAACTGAAGCAGGTAGTGCAGGGTAAATATCCTTTGGAGAATGGGGAAGTTAGTGGGTTCACTGGTGGGTCTATTTTGTTTAAAGTGCAGTTTCATCTGAGAGGAGATAGAAGAAAGGTGGGGTTGGAAAGAAAACTACAAGTTGGTTGATCCCTGGAGAATATGAGCATTCATGTGCTATGGGGTAGTCAGCAAAAAGGGGAAAATAGGCCTCTCTAGAGAAGTCAGAGAACAGTGTTCTAGAGGCCAATAAAGAGTTCCAGAGGGGTGCGTGCGTGCGTGCGTGCGTATCTCGGGGCACTAGTTAGTCAGTGACTTTCAAGAAAGCTGGTAGAATGAAGAACTGTGAAAGACTATTGAATTTGGCTTGTGAAAGGAAATACAGGAGTTAATAATTATAGAAAACAAAATTTCAGTAGAGTGATGGGGCAAGAAGTAAAATATACTGTTCTCAGTAGTGAGGCATACATCTATAAAATCCAGTTGGCTGAAAAAAGTTTGGAGGTAGAGTGAAGGAGCATGGAGGTAAAGCATCTGTGTAAGAAAGGGGGTGGTGGTGGTTATTTGAAGAGATGAGAAGGTTAAAGGAACAGAGGAGAAATGTTCACAGAGTCAGGTTCTGGAGAAAGTGATAGGAGACTAGTATGCCCAGGCTACTCACTGGGTAAGTCTTAGAAAACAGTAGAAATGCTTCCTTCCTGGAGACAGAGTGGCTTATGTGGAGGGGTCATGTCTGTTTCTGTGTTCTATGTTCCTGATCATGTGTGTGTCAGGGGAGGTCAGGGACTGAGAACTTGAAAGGGAGGAGTAAATGTTTTGGGGATAAAGAGTAGAGTCAATTAATTATAAAAGGTAACTGGTTAGCCAAGAGAGCCAACCCCGTACCCTTTTTTGTCAAAATGCACAGATAATATGACACTTGTTTTTGCTGAAAGCTGATTATTTTCACAGCAACCTATTAGTTACCACCATGTGAAGGATTAGATTAATCTATTGGGTTTTCTATGTTTTTTTCCTTCTATGCATAAGTGCATCATTGTGACTTTTTCGGCAACCCAATATATGCTTATTTGAATTTTTTTTCAGTGATTTTTTTTTTGGGGGGGAGTAGAGAATTTGAATGTGGAAAATTATTGATCAGGTGTTGGCTATCAAAAGGGAGGGGCAAGTAGAATGCATGTGAGTGTGTATGTGGAGCTTGGTTAGGGCCCCACTTCCTGGTTGGGAGTTGCCTGTCTTTTATATCCTCACATGGTGGAGGGGGTGAGGTCACTGAGTCCCACTGGTGAGAACTTTTATTTCTTAGTTACCTCCTAAAGGTCCCAGCTCCTAATACCATAACAACGAGTGTTGAGATTTCAGCACATGTATTTGTGGTGGTGGTAGGGGTGCCTGTTCATGAATTTAGTACGTAGCAAGGTATTGTGATTGGGTAAGACCCATAGAGGCTTGTTTCTCTAAGTGATACAGAAACAGCTGAAACAGGCAGCATGCCGGTTAAAAGTATAGGCTTAGGCTCCTAGGAGAAACCAAAAACCTGAAGTGAAATGACAGATCTCAAGTGATTTGATTTGGTTTATTTAAAAGAAAGGGAAATAAATGAAAGGAGTTCAAGCAATCCTCAGAAAATCCAGATGGCCACAGATTGACTCTCAAAAATCTTTGCAGCCAAACAAGACTCAGTGAAGTATCTTGTATTGTCACTTGCTAGAGATGTCAGTTCCTGTCATGGGCTCTCACATCTGGAGACTTGGATCTGGTCCTAGTGCCCCTAAACTCAGAAGCTTCTGATACCATTTATGTTGAAAAACACTTCTGTCCTGTTCATGTCTTCTTGAGTGTATCTGGTCATGTGACCGCTCCTTTCTGCTGAGGTGGTTGGAATGGGTTGTAACTTCTTTTCCTGAGAGACTTACACAGTGGGATGTTCAAAGAAGTGAACTGTGTTCAGGTAAAGATGCTTGACCACATATATAACCTGTAGACATTACCTGACAAAGGAACTCTGAGGATCGGGCCCACTAACCTACCTCCATCCTCAACAGGCTTATCTGGTTATTTGAGCCACTCCACCAAATTAGCAACCTGTTTTTACCAGGAGACCAGATTAGGAAGAAAATGATATATAGCAGAGGGAACTTGAAGTCAGAACTGACTGACTTTCAACTGACACAGCTGGTCAGCTTCAGGTGAATGTGACAGTCAGTATGTCGATGTAGAACTGGCACATTTCAAAGATGGCACACAGGGGAGGAGAGGCTGGTGAACATGGCTGAATACTAGAAAGTGGTATTGTTGAGCGGGAGCCACCATGTCATGGCAGGTTTCCAGAATGAATCTGGGGACCCCAGATATCAGGCAACACAAATTTTATTTAGAAAAAAAAGGCATAGCTCACATACAGACTGCAAAGGGTATTGGGTAAAAAGAAAAAGCAACTTTCTGGCCTATTTTTTTTATATCCCAACCAGTCTACCTAGAATGAAATGTTTGTTAGTTTGTTTAAATGACCCGGTTATTTTTTGTTGGATTTGTCCTCAAGGGTATGTCTCTTTCTTTTAAGACTCAGTCGCCTTTTTCCTTCCTTTCTTCCTTCCTTTTTTTTTTCATATTTATTTATTCCCTTTTGTTGCCCTTGTTGTTTTATTGTTGTAGTTATTATTGATGTCGTCGTTGTTGTTGGATAGGACAGAGAGAAATGGAGAGAGGAGGGGAAGACAGAAAGGAGGAGAGAAAGACACCTTCAGACCTGCTTCACCACCTGTGAAGCAACTCCCCTGCCGGTAGGGAGCCGGGAGCTCAAACCAGGATCCTTATGCAGGTCCTTGCACTTTGCTTTGTGCCACCTGCACTTAATCAGATGCACTACCACCTGACTCCTGCATTTTTCCTTTTTAAGGTCTTGCCTACTCTCTTTTTCCATTCTAGAATTTTATCACCCTGGAATTTTGTAGACCCTAATTCTGGGCCTGATAATGCACCTGGTTAAGCTCTCACATTACAGTTTGCAAGGACTGTTCAAGCCCCTGGTCCCCACATGCAGAGGGACAGCTTCACGAGTGGTGAACAGGGCTTCAGGTGTCTCTCTGTCTCTTTCCCTCTATCTCCCGCTCCCTTCTCAATTTCTCTCTGTCTCTATCCAGTAACAAATAAATAAAAAAGTAAAAGTCCTAAAATAACCATTAAAAAGTATATATATATATATATATATATATATATATATATATACTTTTAAATACATATAATATATATATTAGAGCCAGAAATGCAGAGGAAAGAGGGAGATAGGAAAAGAAAGAGAGACTGCTACAGCACTGCTTCACCTTTTTGGGTGACCAGGTGGGGACTAGGGCTTGAACACGAGTCCTTACACATTGTAACATGTGCTTTCTACTGGGCACACCAACACTCGGCCCCTGGCAACTTAAATTTGTTATTAAATATTTTTTTAATATTTATTTTATTTATTTATTCCCTTTTGTTGCCCTTTTTTTATTGTTGTAGTTATTATTGTTGTTGTCGTTGTTGGATAGGACAGAGAGAAATGGAGAGAGGAGGGGAAGACAGAGAGGAGGAGAGAAAGATAGACACCTGCAGACCTGCTTCACCACCTGTGAAGCGACTCCCCTGCAGGTGGGGAGCCGGGGTTCGAACCGGGATCCTTATGCCGGTCCTTGTACTTTGTGCCACCTGCGCTTAACCCGCTGCGCTACAGCCCGACTCCCGGCAACTTAAATTTGTAATGTCCACGTCTTGCTCTGATTTTTCCCCTCACATCATGACTGGTAGTAGTAAATGTCCAAAAGATCCTTTTGTAAAAGGAGGACATAAATAATTTTAATAATATGCAGTTACAATTGCTGGCTATTTTTGTTTATTCTTGGCTCTAAAATTATAAACCAGGAAAGTGGAGTACCTTTTACATTTATAGTCTGAAAGGAAGAATATCGTTTAGGATGGGACCCAAGAGGCATGGGATTCTAGATAAACCACTGAGGTGTGTATGATATATGCAGATTACTTGCCATAGAATGATTCCAGAAAACACATTTGACAAGGTAGGAAGATATCTAGAATACTGTATTTTCTTGATGGGATGCATTATTCACTTTACAACATCTTTGGAGGAACAAGGAAGTAAAATGTTATGTACGGGCATTGTAGGGGAAATTCTCATGTCAGATAACTCAAATATTGATGAATGGGTTTTAGAACTGAGGAGAACCAGTAGTAGTGGTTGTGGATATGACTTTAAAGGAGATTGTCAGCTCAACAGTGATTTAGATGGGCATGATGAGGCCTCCAGGGTGAATCAAAGGTTTATTTTATGGATTTCATTCCAAGCTGGAAACAGATAGCAAAACTGTTAGAGAAGGTCACAGTTAATTCAGAATAAGGCAAGAGAGATCTTCAGGCAAATGAGGGAAATGGACCTTAAGAATTTTGTACTGTTCCCAGACCATTTGTGTATTGTTCCTTAGCTCCTGGGCTAAGTAAAAAATTAGTAAAGGCATGGACCTCTTGGAATATACCTAAAATAGACTTCCTAGCTTTTTCCAACATGAAGACCTCAAATGTCAGTTGCTATACTTATACCTTTAGGTTCCTGATTACCAAACAGCTTGTTATGCTTTGTATCTTAATGCCCTTCAGCCACCAAGTTGCAGATGCTCTACCATCACACTAACTGGACTTCCCTGGGCAGATGACCTCACCGATAAGTCCTGGAGCCCCATCTTCCCAGAGCCCTACCCTACTAGAGAAAGATAGAAATAGGCTGGGAGTATGGATCAACCTGTCAATGGCCATGTCCAGTGGAGAAGCAGTTACAGAAGCCAGACATCTCACCTTCTGCTCCCCATAAAAATCTTTGCTCCATACTCCCAGGGGGTTAAAGAATAGGGAAACCTCCTATGGAGGGGAGGGGATAGGGAACTCTAGTGGTGGGAATTATACCCACTTATACCACAATCTTCTCAATCATTATTAGATCACTAAAAAAAAAAAAAGGCATCAGAAAAAATAAAGAATTGTGTATTGTGACCAGAATTAAAGGCTAAGAACTTGGTTCTATATGGGTGGCTGTTTTTTGGATCATCTTTTTTGTGGGGCACTATCGGCACTAATATTAAATAAAGGTGGTTGTTAGTTTTTGATGGAGGCAAGGAAGGGAGCTATAGCTAGGAAAGAGAGAGAATATGAGTCAGACACAATTGGTTCTGTCTGATTCTGATTCTCTAGATTGGTTCTGTCTGAGAGCAGAATCAGTTCTGCCATCCTTACTTGAGTTCTGCCTGTGCCCAAGCATTGTACTTGACACTGGGACATGTGACTAAACCACTCAGTGTTTGGAATAGTTGAGTGACGAATCCTTTGTGTAAACAGAGGTTGTAAAATTCCAGAAATAGAGACATGGAAGGCAGTCCTTGTAGATGGCCAGCTCAGCTCTAGCAGTGACTTTTAAGGGGGACCAGTGGAACACTGAAGAAATAGGACTCGGCAGCTGTACTCAGATGGCAGCACAGAGGGCGGGGGAAGGAATGTGTCACCATACAGTAACACTTGCTTTCTGACATCGGAGAATTCACCTCATGGGATATTTCTAGAGGGGAATTTAGACCTTTCTATGGCAATGTCATCATATGTGGGACTTTATACATTTGCTACTCTGAAGCCAACGCAGTATCAAAAGCCAGAGTACTCACAATTGGGTATGAAATACTAAAAAATGAAATTTGTAGACACCAGACTGAGGAGAAAGGCAAATCTTTGGCTAGAGATGATATGTCTTAAATTTTATTTGAGATATAGGAAAATATTATATATAAATGTATATTTAAATATGAATATTCATGTGCATCGGATATTTATTATACTAAATGTATTTTTAAGAGCTGAAGTAATAGCTAATGGGTACAGCACATGTCTTGCAAACTTGAGTCCCTGAGTTTGATCCCTGGCACTAGATAAAATGGTGGGGGAACTGCCCTAGTTGGTTTTTGCCACTTTTTCATTAGAAACAAATAATAAAAGATTACATTTTAATAGGAAGAAAAAAAATAACCAGGGGCTGGGTGGTAGCACAGTGGGTTAAGTGCACATGGCTCGAAGCGCAAGGATCGGCACCCGTTTGAGCCCCAGATCCTCACCTGCAGGGGGGTCATTTCACAGGAAATGAAGCAGGTCTGCAGGTGTCTTTCTCTCCCCCTCTCTGTCTTCCCCTCCTGTCTCCATTACTCTCTGTCCTATCCAACAACAACGACAGCAATAACAACAACAACAATGATAAACAACAAAGGCAACAAAAGAAAAAAAAATAAAAGCCTCCAGGATCAGTGGATTCATAGAGCAGGCACCGAGTCCCAGCGATAACCCTTTGGAAGAAAAAAAGAAAACAAACAAAAACCAGTATCCTTCTTTACATGAAGGGCAAGTATCTTCACATTGAAACATTTGAACATGTTCTCAGGTGATACCTGAAGGGTGGTCTCAGGTGTGAAAAAGATGAAAACGGCTTTGATGTATACAGTGTGTGTGTGTGTGTGTGGGGGGGGGTGAGGCGGGGTTGGATCATTCCTTCACCAATCACCAAGTTACCGTGACCGATTCTATTGAGAAGAGCTCAGAAAACATCACCACCTACTGGACTGCCCGGCACTTCTTTGTAACTGCTCTCTATAACATGCCCTTTCCCTGCCTTTCCCTAATACCACCTTCACTCCTGCACCTTGTAGTTTTTATTTCCTAATCACACTTTCACCATGCCCATGTGATGCTGATGCCTGTTTTGTAGACTTGTTTTCCATCTCCCCACCTCCACCTCCACCTTCATAGTGATGTCATTATTACTCCTAGCATGACAGCCTCATGCCATGGGGTCACTTTGACTGTCTGCCAGCAAGATAGCAGGAGTTCAGAGCGAAGGGTAATAAACACAGAGAAATAACAGTAGGGGACTCTGAAGATTGTGGGTGGGCTTGGAGCAGCCAGGAGGAGGGGAAATTTGAGCGCCTCAGACATGGGGGACAGTAAGGGAGAGATACCGCAGGCCCTGCCTTTTGAGAAGGAAAACACAAGGACTATCTCTTAATTTACCAGCACATGTGTATTCTCAATGAAGACTAAACTGCAGATGATAAATGAGAAAACTGCGGACAACAGTGATAATTACAAATGTTGAAACAATAAAGCAGGGAAACAAGGCGAAAATTCAGTTGAGTAGTGCTCACAGAATACCGGCTCCTGTTCCTTCTGTGAACTGCTTATTATTTAGCCTAATTACGATCATTTTAGCAACCAGGCATACTGTGAAATGCATCAAATTTGTTCCTGTGAGTTTTATTTGACTACTGTGCTAGATTCTGTTTTTGTCAGCTATACATCATAGTTTGTATTTTTATTGACTGATCAATCTTGAAGTTGTTCAGCCCTTTCTCTTCACATGGGTAGGTTGCACTTTCCTTTAGGTAAATCTGACCTTTCTGAGATAAGCTTTATTTTGCCTATCTTGCTGCAGGAACTGGTGCATAGATGGTTGTAAAGGGCCACATTGTCAGCAGAGCATGCAAACATTGGAAAACTGTGAATTTCTTCCTAGTTGAAGCAGAGGCATTTGTATTTGTTTCAAAATAATTTTTCAGTTTGCTTCAGTGGTTAGTGGGAATTACTCATGTTCCTGTCAGGAAAGAGAGGTGTTGTGGAAGGTCTTTATAGTGTAGACTAGAAGAGAGGACAGGAACCTCCTTGAGAGAGGGGTATGTGTGTTGTTTTTTTGTGAAGTCATGGCCACTGAAGGTTTAAATCTGAAATGGGAAACCTCACATTGTTGATTTGTATTTTAAAAGATGTTAGGAAGAACTTCTGTTTTGATCAGGTAAATGGAAATGACTTTTCATCCACGGTTATTTCTGTTTTATAGTATACCTTTGAAAAACTATTACTATCAATAAATACACCTCTGATAATAACATGTGTTCATTTATTTGGAGGGTGGGTGTTCTAGAAACCTGTAGCTTTTCAGTCTCGTCTATCAAGGGGGTGTATGGAATGTTCAAAGTAAGTTTTTCAAATTGTGTTTTCAGTTTGTCTCCTAAGTAATGTTAGACAAATAGATGGCAGTAACTCTGACTGACATGGACGGACCGCACAGACCTTTGCAGGTGGCACTGCCCCACCTTCTTTTTCACCTAATGATTCTACCCAGCTCGGGCCAGGCATTGTCATCTTTTTTACTTTTAACTTTTTAAAAGTTTTCATTTATTTATTGCATTGTCATCTTCTTTGCATATAAGAAAACTGAAGCACAAAGAAGTTAAATGATTTCCTTAATAGACCAAAACTGATATTCAGTTTCCACTCTGCTTATTGAACTTCTTTTTTCCCCTTCTTTGTTATCATTGGAGCTCAGTGCTTGTACAGTGTCACTGTTCTCAGCTGCTATTTTTTTCTCCTTTTGTTTAAAGGGTGGAAGACAGAGAGAAAGGCCTAAGTAGAAGGAAAGACACCACAGCAACATTTCACTGCCTGTGAAAGTTTCTTCCTGAAGGCAGTCTATTTATTTACAAAATGGAAACACTGACAAGACCATAGGATAAGAGGGGTATAATTCCCACCACCAGAGCTCCGTATTCCATCCCCTCCTCTAATAGCTTTCCTATATCCTTTATCCCTCTGGGAGTATGGACCCAGGGTCATTATGGGGTGCAGAAGGTGGAAGGTCTGGCTTCTGTAATTGCTTCCCTGCTGACCATGGGCGTTGACAGGTCAATCCATACTCCCAGCCTGTCTCTCTCTTTCCCTAGTGGGGTGGGGTCCTGGGGAAGTGGGGCTCCAGGGCACATTGGTGGGGTTGTCCACCCAGGTAAGTCAGGTTGACATCATGGTAGCATCTGGAACCTGATGGCTAAAAAAAGAGTTAACATAAGCCAAACAAATTGTTGACTAATCATGAACCTAAAGGCTAGAATATTGCAGATGAAGATTTGGGGTCTCCATTTTGGAAATAGCTAGTAGGTCGGTTTCAAGTATATTCCAAAGTCCCATGACCTTATTAGTTTTTGCCTGAGCCTGACATCTTATATGCAGGTGGACCCAAGTTATTGTCTGGGGAGATGATGTCATGGCTGGAAAAAGTGCTAGAAAACTGAATCAGGGAAGAGAGTAACTCCCAAATATGGGAAAGTGTATATTGTTGACTGTAACCCCCATCGATTTGACATGGATTCCCATATTCAGCATAGGAGCCTATATAACCTTTGCATCCCTGTAGGTCCGAACTCGCATTCTGTGATCATCAGCAGGAACATTCCGAGTTGCACCAATCTCAGGACCCATCTTCTTCAGGTGGTAGATAGAATATGTTATCCAACCCCCTTTCGTAGGATGGAACATTCCCTACCATTGTTGATCCACATCTAGGGCAAGGTCCTATGGGGGCCCCCCAAAGGGGTCCATTATGTTGTTCCTGATGGAGATGACCAGTGACAGTGGAGAGAGGGATCTATTTGAGGTCTAGGCTCATCATGTTTGTGTGGGAATCCCAGGACTCCCCGACTAGGACCCCAGCTGATGGGGTGCCTGCAGGCACTCTTATGTGGTAGCCAAGAGTTTGCATCCAAGTCCTTGGTACATGATCATGAGTGCACTCTGCCAGATGAACTGTCACCCTCCTGTTTATTTAACTTTCTTTTCACCACTAGGCTTACTGCTTTGCTGGCTGTGGTACCTGCACAATGACTCCAGTGCTCCTGGCTGCAACTCTTTTCTTTATTCTTAGAAAGTAAGAGACAGAGAGAGCTAGCACAAGAGAGAAACAGAAACAGAGAGACACCTGAAGCATAGCTCCAATGTTTGGGAAATTTGCCCTTGCAGGCAGAGATGGGGGCTTGAATCCTGCTCCTTGTGCGTGATCATGTGTGTGCATTCCGCCAGGTGTGCCATCTCCAGGCCCCTGTTTAACTTTTAAGCTCTGTGTTATTATGTCTATTCCACTGACCGTTGAAATTTCAAACACTTGAATAATTGCTAAATTGCAGTAATACGCTAACGTGTAGTGACATGCAAACATCTTCCAGAGAATAGTAAAACATTGTGTATTAAAAGTAAAAAGTTTAGAAAATTTAATTTTCTTTGGTTCAAAAACATAAACTTATCCATTTACGTTTAGGAACCTTTTAACTTCAGTGACCATATGGTTTATAGCTCTAATTAAGAGTTAAGGAGATGATGTTATTTGATAACAAGAATAAACTGTGCTGTTTTGGGAACTAAATTATACTACTACCCTGTTGATTGTTGTTGTCTTTTTTCACCTGTGAAAACAAATTATATTCAAGCTAATCGTCACATGTCTGGCCTTCTAGGGGGATTCCTCAATGTCAATGTGAGTGAAATCAGTTTTGATGAAATTCATCACCTTTTCTCCAAGGATTTAGATATTGAACCAGGAGGTCACTGGAGGCCAAAAGATTGCAAACCCAGGTGGAAGGTAGGTTTAATTTTTTAATAAGTCTTCATGTGCTTAAGGTAGTCACAGTTCAAATGTGATTTAATAGTGTTACTTTTATGAAATCTTTAGCCACACCTCTGCACATAGAAAAATAAATGCTCTTGGGAGTCGGGCGGTAGCACAGCGGGTTAAGTGCAGGTGGTGCAAAGCACAAGGACCGGCATAAGAATCCCGGTTCGAGCCCCTGGCTCTCCACCCGTAGGGGAGTCACTTTACAGGCAGTGAAGCAGGTCTGCAGGTGTCTATCTTTCTCTCCCCCTCACTGCCTCCCCCTTCTCTCTCCATTTGTCTCTGTCCTATTCAACACAACAACATCAATAATAACAACAATAATAACTACGACAATAAAACAACAAGGGAAACAGGAGGGAATAAATATTTTTTAAAAATCTTTAAAAAAAGAAGAAAAGAAAAAAAAATGCTCCTGTATTCAGTATCTTGGCAAGCCTGGTAGAAAATACCTCACTTGAAATAGAGACGTAGACAGATTTCTTCTATTCTTTTTTGTTTGGAAGAGGCTACGAGTTCTCTGCCTCCTGCAGGTCTCTCCACTGATGATGGACACCTACAAAGTCTGGCCAAATCATGAAATTGGTGAGGGCTCCTGGAAGGTTATTTATAACTTGATTTCTAGCTGTATCTAGCACTGGCACTGTGAAGTTCTGTTCTTTGGAGTTCTAGAATTCTGAGAAAACCACTTAAGTGTCATTGTGAGGCACAGAAAGGAGAACTGTGGAGTTTGCATTTCTGTCCAAGAAACAGCATATGCTGATATTTTTTTACCACATCAGAATTAATTATTTTTTAAATTCGGGTAGTATTGTACTTTAAAATCAAATTTTCCTGATGAATCCTTTTTTTTTTTAAAGATTTTATTTATTAATGAGAAAAATAGGAGAGAGAGAGAGAGAGAGAGAGAGAGAGAGAAAGAATCAGACATCACTTTGCTACATGTGCTCCCGGGGACTGAACTCAGCACCTCATGCTTGAGAGTCTAGAGCCTTAGCCACTGCGCCACCTCCCGGACCACTCCTGAATGAATTCTTAATTTATTTTGTTTGAAAAAATCTACAAACAAGAGGGTGAGCCTGCCTCTGCTGCTTAAAAAAAAAAAAACTATTAACCCTGTGAAGAAGGTTAATAAGTGCTTATTTGTGTGCCATTATATTTTGGTAGGAAGGAACATTTAATTTTTAATGAAAGCTACAAGTGATTGAATAAGATGCTTTGTCCTCAAAGATGTTATATTCAATCTAGAACTGACTTTAAATTTCTCTTGTAAAGTGTTAGTACTTGCAGAAATATAATTACTTTGGTGCTGAGAAAAAAAACCCTCACTGCTGGGAAGAACTGTAGTCTGTTAAACTTGTGATAAAAACCTTCTGACTTGTGATAAAAGCCCTTTGTCAACTAGGCTGTGAACTCTTCTGTTCAGACATGTGAGTTACTGACCTCTGTATCCCTAACACACAGCATATTATTATTGATAAGCAATAAGCAGTTTTGTTGAATTGAGTGTATGAGACATGTCTTTTGGCATTTGCCACAGAATATTAAATAACATCTGGGCTTTTACCACTATACTGTTTATATGGATTTAATATAATTTTAAATATTTATTTATTCCCTTTTGTTGCCCTTGTTGTTTTATTGTTGTAATTATTATTGTTATTGATGTCGTCATTGTTGGATAGGACAGAGAGAAATGGAGAGAGGTGGGGAAGACAGAGAGGAGGAGAGAAAGATAGACACCTGCAGACCTGCTTCACCGCCTGTGAAGCGACTCCCCTGCAGGTGGGGAGCCGGGGCTTGAACTGGGATCCTTACACTGGTCCTTGCGCTTGGCACATGTGCTTAACCCGCTGC
Source organism: Erinaceus europaeus (assembly GCF_950295315.1). Classification (NCBI taxonomy): domain Eukaryota; kingdom Metazoa; phylum Chordata; class Mammalia; order Eulipotyphla; family Erinaceidae; genus Erinaceus; species Erinaceus europaeus. The sequence continues at coordinate 45,901,215 of NC_080176.1, read as the reverse complement.
ACTACTGCCCGACTCCCCTAATATAATATTTAAAAAAAAGCTTTATATGTTATAATTGTAGTAAGCTATTTCCCAGATCATATTCAATTAACTAAAGAACATTTTTTAAAATAGTACCTGATTTTCTGTTTTCTTTATTGTTATTATATTTATTTATTGGATAGAGCCAGCCAGAAACTGAGAGAGAAGAGGGAGACAGTGTGTGTGTGTGAAAGAGAGAGAGAGAGAGAGAGAGAGAGAGAGACCTGCAGCATTGCTTCACTGCTTGTGAAGTTTTCTCCCTGTAGGTGGGGCCTGGGGGCTTGAACCCAGCTCCTGGCACACTATAATATGTACATTCAACCAGGTGTGCCACCACCTGGCCCCACTAAGGAACATTTTATATTCCATTGTTAATTTCCTCATGTTTGTGTATAAAATATGGCCCACTTTCACCTTTAAAAAAGTTTTAGACAAGTAAATTATTTTTCTCATTTAAGTGATGAATGTATGTCAAATGCTAATTAAGAAAACATATGAGTCACAGGGACTATGAGACTATATGTTCTTTAGATAGAAATTGGCATAAACTTCAGTTTTTTCGTTTTTAAAACCTAGTAGTAGTTATTTATAACAAAAGTTTCAGGTGCTTAACCTTTTCTAAATCAGTACTGGTTGTGTTCATTTGTTTCATCTGCCATATGAGTGGGATCATCTGATGCTAATCTTTCTTCATCTGACTTGTTTCCTGAGAACTATACACTCCAGCCAGTTCTACTCCTGTTGTTGCAAATGGCAGGATTTGATGTTTTTAAATAGCTGAGTAATATTCCATTGTAATACCTCATTTTTTGTGGTACTGTGCAAGCATTGCAGCCTTCTGAAACTTTCTAACAGTACTGCATTGAGCAAGTCTATTGGCACATTAAAATTATTACTGATTTAATATTGATTTAAAAAGTATAAGATAGGGGGTCGGGCGGTAGCGCAGCAGGTTAAGTGCATGTGGCGCAAAGCACAAGGACTGGCCTAAGGATCCCGGTTTGAGCCCCCGGCTCCCCACCTGCAGGGGAGTCGCTTCACAGGCAGTGAAGCAGGTCTGCAGGTGTCTCTCTTTCTCTCCCCTTCTCTGTCTTTCCCTCCTCTCTCCATTTCTGTCTGTCTTATACAACAACGAACATCATCAACAATAACAATAATAACCACAACAAGGCTACAACAACAAGGGCAACAAAAGGGGGAAAAATGGCCTCCAGGAGCGGTGGATTCATGGTGCAGGCACTGAGCCCCAGCAATAACATTGGAGACAGAAAAAAGTATAAGATAACAGGAATATAATTCCATACATTTTTCCCACCACCAGAGTTCTGTGTCCCCATTCCCTCCATTGGGAGCTGCAGTAGTTCTCCCTAGATCAGAGAAATGGATTGACTATTATTTCTATATCTAGTTTATATTTTTATATATTTGTCCATTTTTTTCTCTGGTCCTGCCTGCTCTTCATTTCTAAGTCACACCTGCTACTTCTGAGTGTCCTTTCTTCTCCCCACCTGCCCCACCCCCTTTTCTCTCCAGGGGTCCTGGTTGGACTGGACCTAATCATCTTCCCCTAACATTTATCCCTCTGGGAGTGTGGACCAAAATTCTTTATGGGCTGCAGAAGGTGGGAGGTCTAGTTTCTTTAACTGATTCTCCAATGTATATGAGTATTGGCAGGTCAGTCCACACCCCCAGCCTATTTCTATCTTTTGCTAGTCGGGTAGGGCTCTAGAGAGTTGAGATTCTGGGACACATTGGTGAGGTTGTCTTGTTGGCACTTTTTTTTTTCTTTTCTTTTCAGTAGCTTTGATGCTAGTTCAGTCCCCTGGTTCTCACATGGGTCCTTGCACATGGTAGCTTGTGTGTTTTACCAGCTTTGCCACTTCTCAGCCCCATTTAGAATGTTTTAATTGAAGCTTGTATGTGTGACAGGCCAATCTAGAGCTGTGTCTCTGAGGGACACCGTAGCTACCAATGTAGCTTCTGCTTGAAGTTTGAAAATAGGATGGGCAGAAACTTAGCAGGGAAAATGTATGTAGTAGACACTTTCCTTGTTAATTTGTGGTATATATAAGAGAAGATAAGAAAGAAAAACAGGCACATCAGCTCTGAAATTAGGCGCTTTACAGTGGGAAGAAAATGAATGGGGTAATTTTGCTTGAACACAAGGTGATAAGGAGACATTCACGGAGATAAAGATGGTTATATATATATAGTCGGGATATAATGACCAGATGCGCTCTATCTGCACTGGAGATATATCAACAGGAAAGTGGTTCAGACAGTAAATTAGGGTGCATATAAGGGAGGATGTCCTGAAACAAAGAAAGGCTGTTAAGCCTCAGAATATTACAGAACTCTCATATCTTTTTGTAGACAATACATGACATACTACTGAGAATGTCTTTCTACGGGCATACGAAGGACCATTTCGAATGAACTGTGATCTGGTTTAGTGTATTTTAATAAAAACTTTGCTTTAGGCATATTATTCAAAATTCTTGATAGCTGTCTCCTTAAAATATGGACATTTATTTACTTGCTGACAAAATGAAAGTTTAGTTTAACTTGAGCTAAACATTTTAGCTCAGATTTGCCAAAACACTGGTAATTCCTTTCTCCTCAAAACTTTCAGTTTCCATATTACTAGGTTATAAAAAGAACTCAATATTTTAAATGCTTCAAGAAATCACTGTATAATGTCCTGTGCCTTTGTCCTTGTTAGTGTGTGTTCAGCTCATCACTCAGCTTACCATAGGCTCTTTTCAGTAAGTACTCTATAGCTGTTCAATAGCTTCTTTTAGATAGTGATTAATATAGCTTAGTTGCTTTATTAATCCATTATGTTCTAGGGAGCCAGTTTGTAGCCACATTGAAAACAGGGAGGATAAGATCTCATACCTTTCTTTAACCTTTCCTGGTGCTTTCTAATACCAGAAATAAATCGAGATATCCCTGAATTGCTTTATACTGAATTGAAAATTGTTGAATTGGCCAAGTGTTGATATTTCTTTTATTTAATTTTATCTTTTCTACAGAGCACTGCTCAGTCTGGTTTATGGTGGCATGTGACATTGCACCTGGGACTTCGGAGCCTCAGGCATGAGAGTCTCTTTGCATAACCCTTAGCTGTAGAGAAGCTTTCCAGCTTGATGTAGTCCTGTTTTTGCTTTTGTTTTCTTTGTCATTGGACTTGATTCTTCATAGATGTTTCTGAAGCAAACACTGTGGAATGTCCTGTCAATGCTTTCCTCTATGTCCTTGAGGAACCTATATCTATTTGGAGTTGACTTTTGTGCATAGTGATTTGTAGTAGCCCAGTTTGATTGTCTTGCATGTTTTGGCCTAGTTTTCCTAAAACCATTAATGAAGAGAATCTTGCCATTTGACGTTCTATGCCCCCCTTTTCAAAGTTTAGTTGCCCATAGATGTGGGAGCTACTACTGTCCCTTCCTTTTCTTTCCTTTCCCTTTTCCCTTTTCCCTTTTCCCTTTTCCCTTCCCTTCCTTTCCCTTCCTTTCCCTTCCTTTCTTCTTTCCTCCTTTCCTCCTTTCTACTTTCCCCTTTCTCCAGGGTTATTGCTGGGTCTCCATGCCAGCACTACAAAATCTACTTCTTAGGGCAGCCATTTTCCCCATTTTTATTGGCTAGGACAGAGAGAAATTGAGAGAGGAGGGGGAGATAGAGAGGGCGAGAGAGAAAGGCAGAGAGCTGCAGACTTGCCTACCACTTGTGAAGCATCCCCTCTGCAGTTGAGCTGGGGGCTTGAACCTGGATTCTCGCATGGGTCCTTGTGCTTTGTTTTATGTACGTTTAACCAGGTGCGCCCCCGCCTAGACCCTGCCTTTTGTTTTTCTTTTAAATAAAACTTCTTTTATTATCCATGGTACACAAAGTACACCAGTAAATGTTATAATTTTCTGCTGAAATATAGTACAGTATAATACCTTGAGTTGACCAAGTAGCTTTAGGGCTTATAGCTATCCACATAAATATTGTAATCATACACACACACACACACACACACACACACACACACACACACACACGATAGAATGAAACTGAGAGGTAAAGAGGAGATTAGGAGGGAGAGAGAGAGAGATAGAGAGACCCCTGCCACTGTTTCTACTACTCCTCCCTTCAGGTGCAGACCCCAGGCTTAAGCCTGAGTCCTCACACATGGGACTGTGTGCACTCAGTAGGGTGCAGCACCACCCAGCCCTGTAATTACATAGGTTTTGATTGATAGGTTAATTGAAAATCTAATGATATTGGAATTCATAATCTGTACAAAACTTACTTTAATTTTTGATTAAAAATGTACAATTAGTATAAAGCTAATTTAGCTTAAAAATTTTGTGATAAATAATGTTTAGAAAAAACATTAGCTGTGGTCCGGGAGGTGGTACAATGGATAAAGCATTGGGCTCTCAAGCTTGAGGTCTTGAGTTCGATCCCTGGCAGCACATGTACCAGAGTGATGTCTGATTCTTTCTCTCCTATCTTTCTCATCAATAAATAAATAAAATCTTTGAAAAAAAAAAAAAGAGAAAAAACATTAGCTTCTTCAAGGGCAAAAAAGCTACCAACTTGTATGATAAAGTTTAGATGCAGAATATGGTGGATTTGAATAAGTGATAGTTTGATAGTATTTAATTGATTCTTATTATGTTAACATATTGTTGTATTAATGATGCTTTAGTCATATGCATATTTTTTTTCCTTTTGACCAGAGCACTGCTCAGCTATAAGGTTATAATGGTGCAGGCAGTTGAACCTGGGACCTTGAAACCTCAGGCAGGAAAGTCTTTTTACATAACCATTGTCCTGTCTCTCCTGCCCCAGTCTTTATTTATTTATTTATTCCCTTTTGTTGCCCTTGTTTTTTATTGTTGTAGTTATTATTGTTGTTGTCATTGTTGGATAGGACAGAGAGAAATGGAGAGAGGAGGGGAAGACAGAGAGAGAAAAAGATAGACATCTGCAGACCTGCTTCACCACCTGTGAAGCAACTACCCTGCAGGTGGGGAGCCGGGGGCTCGAACCAGGATCTGTACACTCGGCTGGTCCTTGTGCTTCGCAACATGTGTGCTTAACCTGCTGCGCTACCACCCGATCCTCTATTTACTTCTTAAATGTTTCAAAAATCCATAAAGGTTTTTCCCCCTCCCCGTTTATTTCAGTTCAAATTGACAATAATTCTTGAGTGCAGCATTACTCTTGCCAGTATTCTGAGGCATTATTTGGGTTTCTGTACTCCATATTACCATTAAGGTAGACTTTGTCATCTCCAAATCTAATTACTGTTTGAATGAAGTGTTAGGGATAAAAACTCAGGGCTTCATACATATGTAGCATGAGCTACCTTCCTGGCCCAATTTTCATTTTATCTTAAGAGAAAGACAGATGGGGGTCAGGCAGTAGCGCAATGCGTTAAGTGCACATGGCAGGAAGCGCAAGAACCAGCATCAGGATCCTGGTTCGAGCCCCCGGATCCCCACCTGCAGGGAAGTCGCTTCACAGGCGGTGAAGCAGGTCTTCAGGTGTCTATCTTTCTCTCCCCCCTCTGTCTTCCTCTCCTCTCTTGATTTCTCCCTGTCTATCCAACAACAATTACAGCAATAACAACAACAATAATAACAAGGATAAACAAGGGCAACAAAAGGGAATAAATGGCCTCTAGAAGCCATGGATTCGTAGTGTCATTGAGTCCCAGAAATAACCCTAGAGGCAAAAAGAAAAAAAGACAGACAGATAAGCCAGGAGGGAGGTACTCTACCACTGAGCCATGTACCTGGTTTACTAAGTTTGACTTTAGCACTCTTCATGAATTTTTGCATAACTTTCCATGCTGTCCACAGAATAAAGGTCAGAAGTCACAGAGTAATGACTGACCTTTTCATCTCATTTCTACATCCACAGTTTCATAAAACCATAAGTGGCAAAGTAAAAAATCATGTCAGTGCTTGCTAACTGTTGGATTTCAGGTGAGAAAACTCATATAGGGTGGGGGCAGAGGTAGATAGCACAATGGTTATGCAAAGAGACTCTAGTTCCTGAGACTAAAATCCCAGGTTCAATACCCTGCACTATCCTAAGCCAGAGCTGAGAAGTGGTCTGGTAACCAAACAAAAAAACAAATTCATATGGGTATGCTTTAAACTATCAGGGACTTCAAAAGGGTCAGTTATAGGTCTTGCTGTCTGTTGTTTACATATGTGACCATTTTGTTTTAAAGGTGGCTGTTCTTATTCCTTTCCGTAACCGCCATGAACATCTCCCAATCTTCTTCTTGCATCTGATTCCAATGCTTCAGAAACAGAGGCTAGAATTTGCCTTCTATGTCATTGAACAGGTAGGAATATTTTTCAGAATGGTTTGTAACTAAGTATACTTAGATTCATCATAGTTACATTTGCTAAATGTATTTTAAGAGAAATACAGCTAGCTGTTATTAATTTCATAAAAACATTAGATGTGGTTGACTGAAAATGTTCAGGGGCCTGGGTGGTGGTACACCTGGTTGAGGACACATATTACCATATGCAAAACCCAGGTTTGAACCCCACTCCCTACTTGCTGGGGTAAAGTGTGCTTTACAAGCTATGAAGCAGGTTTACAGTCTTCTGGTTTCATTTCCCCTTTCAATTTCTCTCTTTGCAAAATGGTTATGCAAAGAAAAAGAAAGTTTAGCTTAAGGCTAATCATGTAATTCAAATCCTTGGATTTATCATTGTATAAGTTATTTAAGTTACTTTTTTTTTTTTTTAGCTGGGGCATCAGTTGTTAACAGTTGTTGATACATGTGTAAAATTTCTTATTTATCTGCAAAACAACTCTCACCCCCAACCTAGTTCTTTCTCTACCACCATGCACCGGGGACCTAAAAGCCACCCTCTCTCCCCTAGAGCCCTTTACGCTGGTGCAATACACCAAACCCAGTCCAAGTTCTACTCCATGTTTCCTTGTTCTGTTCTTATTTCTCAACTTCTGTCCATGAGTGAGATCATCCCATATTCATTCTTCTCTTTCTGGCTTATCTCATTTAACATGATTCCTTCAGAATCCTCCATCCAGGATGAGGTGAAGAGAGTGACTTCATCAATTTTAATAGCTGAGTAATATTTCATTGTGTTTATATGCCAAAAATTTCTTATCTACTCATCTCTCTTGGACTCCTAAGAATTACATCCCATAACTTCTTTATCCAGTCATCCGATGATGGGTATTTAAGTTGCTTCCACTCTGGCTGTACTGGTCTGCATTCCCACCAGCAGTGAATAAGAGTTCCTTTTCCTCCACAACCTCTCTAACAACTGTCATTTCCCAGTTTGTTGGTGTCAGCCATTCTCTCTGGTGTGGGATGGCATCTCAGTGTAGTTTTAATTTGCATTTCTCTAATGATAAGTGAAGTGCAACATTTCTTCATGTGTCTATGGGTCATATATATCTTTTCTTTAGAAAATTTTCTGTTGTAGTTCTCTGGCCCACTTTTTTTTATTGGGTTATTTTTGCTTCTTTTGTAGAACTGTACCAGTTCTGTATAGATGTTTGATATCAGTCACTTGTCTGATGTGTGATGTGCAAATATCTTCTCCCATTTACTGGGTTGCCTGGTTATCCTTGTGTAGTTTGCTTTCGATGTGTTCTTTATTTAGTTTTTGAAGTCAGTAATGAGTTATGAGTCCTCCAACCCCCTTCTGCTGAGGTAGGGCATGATACATGTCTCCTTAGAGAAATAACTTATTGAGGGTTGGGAAGTGGTGCACCAGGTTAAATGCACATAGTACATAGTACAAGCGCAAGGATCTCAGTTCAAACCCTGGCTCCCCACCTGCAAGGGGGTCAATTCACAAGTGGTGAAGCATGTCTGCAGGTGTTTCTCTGTCTCTCCCTCCTCTCTGTCTCCCCCTTCCTTCTCAGTTTCTCTCTGTCTTATCCAATAAAAATGGAAAGTGACCTCCAAGAGCAGTGGATTCATACTGCTGGCTGGAGTCCCAGAGATAATGCTTGAGGCAAAAAAAGAAAGAAGGAGAAGGAGAAGAAGGAAGAAGGAAGAAAGAAGAAGGGAAAGAAGGAAAGAAACAAAGAAAAGAAATTATCCTCAGGAAAAAGACAGAATTTTGAATATTTGGAAGTCTCCAAAGGAAAAGACTAGCTTATCACTTTACCACCTCCATGCAGGACACTTTCATTCATTCATAACAAAGCAGATAAGACTTCATCCGTTTTTTGTGAGGAGAGATGGACATTAAATAATTGTGTTGTTGGAAAGAGATGTAGACCAGAGAGTGGTGCTGCTTTGTGCAGTGTGGAGGGAAGGCTTTTCCGATGATGTAGAGGAGCAGGCCGTGCTGATGCTTGAAGGCCGGTGAGTGCATGGTGTGTTTTTACAAGGTCATTGCCATCAAAGCATTGCAGAGAGGAGGGTGTCAGGAAGCCAAAGAAGTGTGGCACGAAACAGATAATCAAGAACCTAACAGGCCTAGGGAGGTCTTGGGTTATAGGGTTATAGCACGTGAGGTGGGAAGACATTGGAGAGTTTTGAGTAAAGGGTTGACATGATCTAACTTTTTTTTTTTTTAAAGTGACTGTACTTCTGTGCTGAGGGATAGACCAAGTGGCACAAAGGCTGAAATTGTAGTAGATAAGGAACCTTTGCAGTTTTCTGGGTAAGAAGTTTGGGATGGCTGTAGGACAGCAGGAGAAGAGGTGAGCAGTGGCTGGGTTTGAGCTTATTGGGATTAAAAGTGACATTATCAGCTGATGAATTGGCTGTGAACTGTGAGTAATGAAAAAGTCACCAATAATGACAACCTGTTTATCTGGGACAAGGTTGTTACCATTTTCTAACCAGTGGACAGTACAAGACTGAAGAAGAGGAGTAGAGCTTTAGTTTTTTGTTTCATTTTGATTTAAAGATTTGTATTCGTGTGTGTGTGTTGTGTGTATAGAATGATATGCCAAAATCCTTAAACACAGAAATAGAAACTCCCTTTTTAATGTTTACACTTGAGTGTGAATAGGCAATCAAGGGTTTGCAGATTTTGAAGAAAGCTGGTAGAGGAGGCAAAGCAAAAGTGAGTAGAGAAAGTAAAGATAATGAAGGGAAATGAGAAAATCTTTGAGGAAAAGAATGGACCTGGAGGTGACATAGTGGGTGAAGCAGTGGACTGATACCTGAGCTCAGTCAGAAGTCAGTCCCTGGCATTGCATACATCAGTGTGATACTCTCTCTCCTCATTATTAACTGAAAAAAAAAGGAAAAAAAAAAGAATAATGGCAAAAACTTATAATTAGCATCCATAGAGAATGAAGGAATGATAACAAACCCATAAAATGAAAATAGGGTACTGTTATGGAAGAAATATTATGGTGAGTTATTATATATGTATATATATATCATTAAAATCAATCTTTTAATATAACAGTGGAATGATAAATCAAAAGAAAGAAAAGAAATAATAACTGCCAAAACAGAAGGGTACCAGTATGTCTCAAGTGAACCACAAAGAGCTTCCTTTCCTTGTATTGTGGGGCTGACTTAACATGGTAAAAATCAAACTGGAGTGATAGTATAAAGATTTTTTTATATTTATTTATTTTCCCTGTTGTTGCCCTTGTTTTTTATTATTATTATTGTTGTTATTGATATTGTCATTGTTGGATAGGACAGAGAAATAGAGAGAGGAGAGGAAGACAGGGGAGAGAAAGATAAGATAGACACCTGCAGACCTGCTTCACTGCCTATGAAGCGACTTCCCTGTAGGTGGGGAGCCAGGGGCTCAAACCGGGACACTTACGCCTGTCCTTGCACTTTGTGCCATGTGGGCTCAACCCGCTGTGCTACCGCCCAACTCCCATAACAGTTTTTTTTAGAAGTATATTACATTTATTTTTATTCCTATTTTTTAAATTTTAAAATATTGTTTTGATAGTGATTTGCAATTTTTTTTATTTATAAAAAGGAAACATTGACAAAACCATAGGATATGAGGGGTACAACTCCACACAATTCCCACCACCCAAACTTTGTATCCCATCCCCTCCCCTGATAGCTTTTCTATTCTTTATCCCTCTGGGAATATGGACCCAAGGCCATTGTGGGATGTAGAAGGTGGAAAGTCTGGCTTCTGAAATTGCTTCCACACTGAACATGGGCATTGACAGGTCGATCCATACTCCCAGCCTGTCTCTCTCCTTCCCTAGTGGGGAAAGGCTTTAGGGAAGCAGAGCTCCAGGGACACATTGGTGGGGGTGTCTGTCCAAGGAAGTCTGGTCGGCATCATGCTAGCATCTGGAATCTGGTGACTGAAAAGAGAGTTAACATACAAAGCCAAACAAATTGTTGTCTAATCATGAACCTAAAGGCTGAAATAGTGCAGATGAAGAGTTGGGGGCTACTCCATTTTGAAGATAGCTAGTAGGCATATTTTTGTTATATCCCAAAGGGCCTGTGGCTATACTAGTTTTTTTTTTTTTTTCCTCTGAGCCTGAAATCTGATATACCAGTGGATCTAAGTTATTGTTTGGAGAGATGATGTCATGGCTGAAAAAAAGGAACAGAAAGCTGGATCAGGGAAGAGAGTAGCTCCCTAATATGGGAAAGGGATATAAATATTGTTGACTGTAAACCCCATCTGTCAAAGTCCCAGATTTGACGTGATCTGGGGCCCATATTCAGCTTAGGAGCCTATGTGACATCTGCATCCCTGTAGATCTGACATCACATTCTGTGGTCATGAGTAGGAACATTCCAAGCTGTCCCAATATTGACCCATTTCCCTCAGGTGTAGCATAGAGTATGGTGTCCATCCTCCCTTCGGAGGATGGAACATTCTCTACCGTTGTTGATCCAAGTTGAGGATGACCTTAGCATGCTTCACTTCAGACTGTGTCCAGAGACGTCAGGCATGGAATGTCAACCCTTCACCCTCATTACTCGGGTGAGACCTTTCCTTTCATAGGATTCTCTAATTCCATGCCAGGTGGTTCACTTCCTAACAAAGTCCCAAAACCTACATATAGACCAGTCCTGTAAGACAGAGCATATGTTCACATGTATCCATAAATTAGAGCAAAATATATACCTGAAAGCAAAAGTACACAATAGTCTGTAGTGAGTCAGTATAAAGTTCCTAATGAAATAGTATCTAATTAGGCTTAGATACCCTCCTTACCTACTTCCTATTACAGTTCTCTCACTCCAAAGCTAACCTCATCAAAGCAAGGACTGCAAAAGCTGAATAAGGGCAAGAGACTGTCATACTTTAACGATGACTCTTCGGTCACTATCAGGCCACCCCATCAGCTGGGGCCCTATTTGGGGAGTCCTGAGATTCCCAAACAGTCATGATGGGCCTAGACCTCAAATAAATCCTTTTCTCCATTGTTACCTCTATCTGGAACAACAAAATAGACCCCTTTGTGGGTGATTTGCAAATTGACAGAAAAATATGGGTATGACTCCACACCAGCCCCACCACCAAAGTTCATCCAAATATGTCTCCAGTTTTATTATAAATACCTACAGGCTGTTGGAAGGAATGATGTAGAATTATGCTCCTGTCGTCTCATAATTTTGTAAATCAATAATAAATCAGTAATAAAATAAAATATGGGGCAGAGAGACAGTATGTGTATGCAGAAGAGATAGTGTAATGGTTATGCACAAAGATTCTTTTTGTCATGAAGATTATCACTGACATCTTATTATGTCTGTGCAGTTCCTCTGCTCCTGGTGGACTCTCTTCTCTTTCCTCGCTGCGCTCCCCCTCCCCCCGTCTCTAAGTAGAGGGTGAAGAATGGAAAGGGAGGTAGGAAGATGGAGAGAGAGGAGAGAGACTAGCATTGCTCCCCTGCTTATAAAGCATCCTTAGTTGTTTCCACTCTTTCTAGACATTGGTGGATTGATCCTGAGTTCTCACTGATGCTGGAGTGTGTGCTTTAGAAGGTGAGCCGTCTCCTGCCCCCTAGCTAAGTGTAAGTCATAAAAGGTATCCTGTTTAGGCTTTGGTCTCTTGAGTATTTTACTCTCAGGGAAGCCAGCTGAAGCAGCCCTAGGGAGAGAAATCACCTTGCATCTATCACCTGTGAGAGAGCCACGCTGGAAGCAGATCTTGACAAGGCCCAGACATCATGGAGAAGAGAAGAGATAGAGCATCTCTATTTTGCCTGTGGAATTCCCTGTCTGTAGATACTATGGGCATAGTCATTGAGCATTTTGCTTTTAACCACTAAGTTTTACTGGGCTTTCAAGGACAGCAATATGTAACCAAAAAGTTCAGCAATCAGTATACCTGAAAAAAAAAAAAACACAGTTAGAAATCATTGATGTGGGAAGCTGATGGGAATATTTCCAAAGAATAATGTAAGAAAATTTCCCAGCTGTAAAACGTAAGTCTTCAGATTGTAGCAGCCTACACGTGCACATGAATAAAATATAAACCACTAACATAGTGTTTAAAATTTTGAAACTACAAATGAAAAAAAGACATCAAAGAGGTTTTGTAAGAATAATTACAGATGGTTTGTATGGTTATATATCAAATCATCAAGTCTGAAAGATGGTGGATTATGGGCTTGTGCCTTTAAAATTCTATATTGTATTTTTCAGCCACTGGGGGTTCGGTGCTTATATTTCAGAGCTTCTCTCCCTGCAAATGAAGTCCAGGGACTTGAACTCTTGTCTTTGAGCTTGATACTGTGTGTGCTCTACTGGATATACCGCTCCCTGGCCCTGGGAAATTAATTTTTACCCAGGACTTCTTTTTGGCTAGCTAAAGTAACAGTCAACTATGAGTATAGACTGATAGCATTTTCAGCCTTCCATTGATTTTAGTTGTACCTTTATGCTATATTATATATTTTTTTCCTTCCTTTCTTTTCATGGATTCATCCTTAGGAAACTTTCTGAAGAACTGCCTCAGCAAATCAAGAAATTCTCATTCTAGAAAAAGATAAAGAATAAATCAGTCCCAGAGTGATAGCTGTTGTGGTCATACCAGGTCAGATTAAAGCCAGTAAACAAAGGTAGTGGTAGTTAGTGCTGGATTGGGGAATAGAAGAGTGTTGATAGATAATTGAATGTATTCATATGGTTACATGAGTAATTATGTAATAATTATATAATATAGTAATAAGTATTTAATATAGGTCATATCATTTGGGACTTTCATACAAAGAAAATTAAGAAAACAGAAGGTCATTATTGGTCCCACTTTGAGAGACAAAATAATCATAATTCACTTAGTGCTTAGTACTAAGTGAATTACTTAGTACTTAGTACTTAAAATTCACTTAATACTGCAGTCCTAAAATCTTAAATACTATTGATTTAGCTCCCAAATCATGCTTTGGTTGTACTATAGCTGGCTATAGCAATGAGGCACAGTGAGTGTAAATCTTATATTGACGTTGGTAAAAAAGTAACAGACAAGGAACAATCAAGACTTCTATTACTTTGAAATTTCTTTTATATATATATATATATATATATATATATATTTTTAATATTTATTTTCCCTTTTGTTGTCCTTGTTTTTCATTGTTGTTGTAGTTATTATTGTTGTTGTTATTGATGTTGTCTTTGTTAGATAGGACAGAGAGAAATGGAGAGGAGGGGAAGACAGAGAGGAGGAGAGAAAGACAGACACCTGCAGACGTGCTTCACCGCCTATGAAGTGACCCTCCTGCAAGTGGGGAGCCGGGGGCTCTAACTGGGATCCTTATACCGTTCCTTGCACTTTGAGCCATGGGTGTTTAACCCACTGTGCTACTGCCCGACTCCCTACTTTGAAATTTCACCATGTCCATAAGATAAGAATAAACTGCTAGAAGATGAAAACGGTCTAGATATCGAACTTAATATTTTAACTGTGAGGTACACTTAATAAATGCAATTTTTAAAACCAGACAGGAAGTTGGGTATTAAAGTTGGTATTGATATACCAGTAATGGCATTATAATTTAATTCCATTTTCTTTTATCCTTTCCATTTCATTGGTGATTTAAAACAAAAACAAAAGGAGCTGTAGTAAGTCAAGTGAAGGCTTTTACCTCAAGCCGGTATGGGACTCTGGACAGGAAATAGCAGTTTTTCACTCTTGAGGTAGTCCTATGCTAGAGTTTCTGTGTCTCACTCATTTCTGTCATAGTCCTTTTTAAATTTAATTTTGGAAATGCTTTTAAGAAAAATCACCAAGGCACAAGTCACTGCTTTTTCACTTTTCCTTTAGCAGTATACAAAATTTTTATTGTCAGTGCACCTTAATATAATTTCCTTTGTAAATAAAAGGAAGTGGTTATTATGCTTAGGCTATAGGAACTTGGGTGGTGTGTGATAATTTCCAAAAGGTTTTGTCCCTTAAAATGCCCTCTGTCTTTATCAGAAACAAGAATAATAAGAATAGGAACTATTTGTTGTCTAGATGCTTTATATTTTTCTGAGTAGTAAAGGGAAATGACTGTAATTAAGAGAGTTGGGTTTTGCAGAATACATTTCAATCTCTAAAAATGTAGTTGTGTGAATTTAGTCTTCCCAGGACTTGAAAAGAGAAGTAGAATTCTCTTATGAAAGAGATGTCGTATTGAGTCAGCTTCAATTTCCTGTTTCTCTTTGTCCTGACAGCATATGGAAATTTTCAGTAAGAGGATACAACTTGGTTAAGCACACTTTACCATGCACAAGGACCAGGGTTCAAGCCCTGGGTCTCCACCTGCATAGATAAAAGCTTCACAAACAATGAAGCAGTGATGCAGGTGTCTCACTTTCTCTCTCCTTCTCCATTTCTTTCCATCCTATCAAATCAAAGAAAGAACAAATTTGTTTTAAAGATTCAACCTATATTATTTTATTGATTTTATAGTCATAAGCTATAGCATGTCTTTGAATTAAAACAGAAACACGAATTATATCATCAGTCAACATCAAGGCCTACCAATAGGCCAGATACTATTGGGTTGTTGTAACAGTCATGATGTATTATTTTTCTGTATCTCTATGCAGAAATACATGACTTTTCTAAAAGCCTAGTTTTTTTTTTATTATTACCAAAGTGCAAAAAAGATGTAGTATAAAATACATTTAAACAGTAAATTAAAAATTCTGAAGTACAACAGTTATTTTTATCTATTTGACTCATATGTACTTATTGTTATTTGACAAAGATTCAGTAAGTTAGAAAATAATTGAAAAAGCCAAATGTCAAGACCTGAGTACATTTCTGTTTTCCTCTCTGAAGACTGGCACGCAGCCTTTTAACCGTGCAATGCTTTTCAACGTGGGCTTCAAAGAGGCCATGAAAGACAGCGTGTGGGACTGTGTGATCTTCCATGATGTGGATCATCTGCCAGAAAATGACCGAAACTATTATGGATGTGGAGAAATGCCTCGTCACTTTGCAGCAAAGCTGGATAAATACATGTATATGTAAGTAATGTATAATCTTTTTGGTACACAGGACATGCTTGCAAAGTCATGTTGAAATTGTGCCAGCACTATATGCCTGGGCCCAGAACTTTAACTCCAGGCCATTATCTCAGGGAGCCAGGATCACTTGTCATCCATCTAGGTGCTTCCTTAGATAATAGAGGTTTGAGTGTGGCATGGTAGAAAACAAAGCTTGGTTTCTGTTGGGCGGTAGCGCAGTGGGTTAAGCGCACGTGGCGCAAAGCGCAAGGACCAGCTTAAGGATCCTGGTTCGAGCCCCCACCTCCCTACCTGCAGGGGAGTCGCTTCACAGGCGGTGAAGCAGGTCTGCAGGTGTCTTTCTCTCTCCCTCTCTGTCTTCCCCTGCTCTCTCCATTTCTCTCTGTCTTATCTAACAACAAAGTCAATAACAACAACAATAATAATAACTACAACAATAAAACAAGGGTAACAAAAGGGAAAATAAATAAATAAACTAAAAGAAGGAAAGAAAAAAAGAAAGCTTGGCTTCTGTAGTCAAGCTAATGTGGATTTAACTTCTATTTTTCACAGGTGTCAGAGGACCTAATTAGTTTAGGACTTGTGTCTCTGACCACTGCTTTCCTTATTGAGTAAAGTAATATAGCTCATCCACAAGGCTAATTTGAGGTCGCACATGCTGGGCTGCCCCATAGAGGTGCAGAAACATGTTGGTTGGTTCTCTGTAACGTCTACCTCCACCCCTCTCCCCTTTGACATTTCACTTCAAAGAAGAGTCTCACTACTGCAGTGTATCTTCTTTCTGCTGTGGGTTCTTGTCTTGCCTTTATTTTATTTAAATTTTTTAGACTTTATTATTTATTGGATAGAGACAGCCACAAATTGAGAGGGAAGGGGGATGATAGGGAGAGAAACAGAGAGACACCTGGAACATCGCTTCACCACTCATAAAGCTTCCCCCTGCAGGTGGGGACCTGGGGCTCAAACCCTGATCCTTGAGCGCTGTAATAGGTGCGCTTAACCGGGTGCACCACCACCTGACCCCATTGGCTAGCCTTTAATACTAAAATACTGTTTTTCATTCTCTGGAGAGACCTTGAAATATAAATTGCCATTGGAGTTGAGACAGTGACAGAAATTAACATTTGAGTTTTCAGGTCTAATCTGGGAAAGAAGTCAAAGTTTTCATTTGCTGATGGAAGTAGAAAGAAGAGAAAGCATGTTCATGTGACCAGGAGATGGCACAGCAGAGTAGACAGCAGGATTTATATTTGTGAGACTCTGAGTTTGATCCCTGGAAACACATGTCTTACGGGTACTATGGTCTGCCTATGTCTCACTTTCTCTCTCTCTTTTAAACATTTGTATTTTAATAATATATTTTTAGTTATTTATTTTGGATAGAGACAGAAATTATTAGAAAGGCGACTATAAAGAGGGAGAGGGACAGAGAGACACCTGCTGAACTGCTTCACTGCTTGAGAAGCTTTCCCCTCCCAGGTGGGGATGGGAGTGGGGCTAGAACGCTGGTCCTGGTGCACTGTGATGTGTGCGCTCAGCCAGGTGCCCCACTACTCAGGCCCCATCTCACTAACTCTCTCTCTCATTAAATAGGACTGTCCTTAAAAAAATGTATTTCCTTAATAATAATGATGATGATGGTTATTAAAGTATGAACACAGAATAGAAAGAAATTTATATCAAAATAACAGTTTCTCTTAGGAAAGAAGAGATTTATGAAATTTTACTCTTCTGCTGAAATAGGAGCTTCACAGGTGGTGAAGCAGGTCTGCAAGTGTCTCTTTTTCTCTCCCCCCCCCCCCCCCGTCTTCCCCTCCTCTCTTTATTTCTTTGTCTTATCTAACAACGACGACATCAATAACAACAATATACTACAACAACAATAAAAAGGGCAACAAAAGGGAAAATAAATAAATAAATATATTT
Source organism: Erinaceus europaeus (assembly GCF_950295315.1). Lineage (NCBI taxonomy): Eukaryota > Metazoa > Chordata > Mammalia > Eulipotyphla > Erinaceidae > Erinaceus > Erinaceus europaeus. The sequence goes on along the minus strand of NC_080176.1, from coordinate 45,883,841 downwards.
TTTTAAAGTTACTTAATAATAGTAATTTAAATAATTCACCCAGTTCTTGTTCAGATTTTACAAGAATCCATATATATATATATATATATATATATATATATATATATATATAGCCAGAGTACTGCTCAGCTTTGGTTTATGGTGGATGTGTGTGGGGGCATTGAATCTGAATCTTTGAAGCCTCAGGCATGAAATTGTGCATAACCACTATGCTATCTCCCCCACCCCTAGCCATATTTTATATACACCAAAGAAGGAAAATTCACCAGTTATGGAAACAAAAAGATCTTAGTCTCTGGGACCATCAGAACCTTAATGAAACAAATCAATTGAATCTGATTATAATAATAATAATAATAATAACAACAACAACCCCCTGTCACTGTGGTTCTCATGTTCAGAAATTTAATTCATGAGAATTAAGTTTGCTTTCAGTATACATCATGTGGCCGTCCTGAAATGTTTAATTAGTGATAGCCAAGGTAATGAGTTAATCTAGCTTAGCCTCAAATACTGATTTTTACATCGTTTAAAGCTAACTATATAAAATTTTAGTAATTATGAGATCACATTATGCTTAATAAAATAAGGAAGGAAGTGAAAGACAACTAGTGGATGATTTTATATTCATATGTGGAATATAGGTGACATGAACTTGCAAATAAAGAGCTGTCTCTAAAACTTTGTGAAAGTTAGGTAATTATTGTAGGTACTGGGGGCAGTGAGGGTCACAGAACTTTTGATGGTTGGTACTGTGTGAATCTATACCCCTGTGATCTTTCAATCTGGCAAGCCATTATTAAATCACTAAAAACCAGTATTTTTAAGAAACATGCAAAGTGAGACTTTTAAAAAAGAAAGAAGATGAGTAGTGCAGATACTGACTAAATCACAGTTTTGCCTGCTGCCCCACTTAACAGAGTAGAAAGAAGTAAAAAAAACAACAGAAAGAACCAGGACTGGGTGGTAGCGCAGTGGGTTGAGCACACGTAATGCAAAGCACAGGAACCCTGTAAGGATTCTGGTTCTAGCCCCCAGCTCCCCCCTGCAGGGGGGTTGCTTGGCAAGTGGTGAAGCAGGTCTCTCCTCCTCTCTGTCTCCTCCTCCTCTCTCCATTTCTCTCCTATCCAACAATAACAACAACTACAACAAGTGCAACAAAATGGGAAAAATGGCCTCCAGGAGCAGTGGATTCTTAGTGCAGGCACCTAGCCCCAGCAATAACCCTAGAGGCAAAAAAAAAAAAAAAAAAAATTCCACTGATGCAACTAGTAGGTCACTTATAAGACAGTAAATGCATGTCTTGGTCTTTTGTGTACTGGTCATTATCATTAGCCAATTTTCCCCCTATTACTGTAACAGTATCTGAATTCCAAGCCTGACATCCCCCTGGGGAAAGCCATCCAGATTTAGGATCTGCTACTTAGCCTTTCTAGAAACATAGTTTTGGTTAGCCAGCTCAATAGAGTCAAATTGGATCCATAGTAACAATTAACAAATAGCTGAGAGGTACTTAAGAATTCTAAATTAATTTTACTTGAAAATATTAATTGCCAATTAATAAAGTATTCAGATCTATCTAGAGAAATCTCAGGAAAAAGAGGGCATTTGGGAAGTTTGAGTACCAATTATAAAGTAGCTTGGAGAAAACTGGTAGATCAGGGAATGAGTTGAATCATGCCTAGGTTCCATCCAGGGCATGAAGCCTGATGAAGCATCCTTAGCTCTCAGTGGTACTGCCACACTCTGATGGGGGTTGACCAGAAAGCTCAGATTCCCAGGTTTCTGTCTCTCACCTTTCAAACATTAAGCATTATTAGATATTGCTTGTCAAATTTTTGGTTCTGGTTATTATTTTTATTTTTAGTTAATCATACTTTTCTCTTTTTTTTTCCATTCTGGGTATGAGATAATTGTCTCCATTTAGTCAGAATAAAGGAATTAATATGTTTAACAATTTATACACACACCAGTTCTCGCTCTCTTTTATCCGTAAGTACTTATCTCAGTGGTTTCTCCAGATCCACAAGCCACTAGTCGTTTCTTATAGACAGGTAAATACTATACGATCTCACTTACGTGTGTGATATTAGAAAGAGAGAGATTAACTCATAGGTACAGAGTACAGATTGATGGGGCTGGCCAGCGTATGGGCTTTGCGCCATGTGCGCTTAATTTGCTGCATGCACTACCACCGGCCCCCAGATTGCACTTTTTAAAATGAAAGTTATAACCTGTTTTCTTTCTTAGTCTTCCATATAAGGAGTTTTTTGGTGGTGTGAGTGGACTGACAGTGGAACAATTTACAAAGATCAATGGCTTTCCTAATGCCTTCTGGGGATGGGGAGGAGAAGATGATGACCTTTGGAACAGGTACGTAGAGGTATAATTGCTTAAATTTAGAATTTCCGGATTCTGTTTTTACTAGGCAAATTGTACTTCTGTTCGGGGGGTGGGGGATCTCTGAAATTGAAGAAAAATTATATTTTGATATTTTGTGCTTCTCCTTTTTTTTCCATTGAGTACTTTCTGAACTTAACAGCACATATGCAACATTCATTTTGTATTTTCCTTTTGACAGTCGTGTGTTTTTATTGTGGTTGAGTTTTAAGTGCTCTTTTTTTATTATTGATTTACAAAATTATGAGACAACGAGGGTATAATTCCACACCATTCCCCCCCACTAGAGATGTCCCCATTCTCACCATTGTAACTGTAGTACTTCTCCCAAGGTCACAGATATGGGTTAACTATTATTTCTTTCTCTTCTTTTCTTTTTCATTTCATTTTTTTTTTTTGCCTCCAGGGTTCTCACTGGGGCTCGGTGCCTGCACTATGAATCCACTGCTCCTGGAGGCCATTTTCCCATTTTGTTGCCCTTGTTATTATTGCCATTGCTACTGTTGTTGTTGGATAGAACAGAGAGAAATCGAGAGAGAGGGGAAAGCAGAGAAAGAGAGAGAAAGACATCTGCAGACCTGCTTCACTGCCCGTGAAGCAACCCCTCCCCCTGCAGGTGGGGAGCCAGGGGCTCGAACCGGGATCTTTATGCTGGTCCTTGCGCTTTGTGCCATGTGTGCTTAACCCCATGTGCACTTAACCCGCTGCACTACCCCCTGGCTTCCGACTATTATTTTTGTAACTATACATATATGTATATTTACCCCCCCTTTTTATTTTGATTAATTTATTTATAAAATGCAAACACTGACAAGACCATAGGATAAGAGGGTTATAATTCCCACCACCAGAGCTCCATATTCCATCCCCTCCTCTGATAGTTTTTCTATTCTTTAACCTCATGGGAGTATGGACCCAGGGTCATTATGGGGTGCAGAAGGTGGAAGGTCTGGCTTCTGAAATTGCTTCCCCACTGTAAATGGGCATTGACAGGTCGATCCATATTCCCAGCCTGTATCTCTCTTTCCCTAGTGGGGCAGGGATCTGAGGAAGTGGAGTTCCAGGACATATTGGTGGGGTCATCTGCCCAGGGAGGTCCAGTTGGCATCATGCTAGCATCTGGAACCTGGTGGCTGAAAAAAGAGTTAACGTATAAAGTCATACAAATTGTTAACTAATCATGAACCTAAAGGCTGGAATATTGCTGATGAAGATTTGGAGTCTCCATTTTGGAAATAGCTAGTAGGTCTATTTCAGGTATATTCCAAAGGGCCCATGACCTTATTAGTTTTTGCCTGAGCCTGACATCTGATATGCGGGTGGACCGAGGTTATTGTCTGGGAAGATGATGTCATGGCTGGTAAAAGGGATAGAAAGCTGCATCGGGGAAGAGAGTAGCTCACAAATATGGGAAAAGTGTATAAATATTGTTGACGGTAAACCCAATCGATTTGATCTGGGGCCCATATTCAGCACAGGAGCCTATGTAACTTTTATATCCCTGTAGGTCCGAACTCGCATTCTGTGGTCATCAGTAGGAATATTCCGAATTGCACTAATTTCAGGACCCATCTTCAGGTGATAGATAATGTTACCCAACCCCCCCCCCCCTTGGAGGATGGAACATTCTCTACTATTGTTGATCCACATTGAGGGCAAGGTCCTATGGGGGCCCCCAGAGGGGTCCATTATGTTGTTCCTGATGGAGATGACCAGTGATAATGGAGAGAGGGATCTATTCAAGGTCTAGGCTCATCGTGTTTGTGTGGGAATCCCAGGACTCCTCGACTAGGGCCCCATATAATGGTGTTTGCCCCCCCCCTTTTATGGTCCTGCCTTCTCTTCCTTTCTAAGTCATACTTACACCTATTGCTACTTCTGAATGTTCTTCCTTTTTTCCCTCTTCTCTCTCTGGGTCTGATGGAACTGAAGTTCAGAACCCTCTGGCATCCCCTTACATTGCTCAGATTCTTGGAGATATGCACTAGCGTTCTTTTGGGGAAACTTTGTGTTTTAAAGTGAAGTCATCTATCCCATTTCATGTATGGTTTTATTTCTCTGTATTTTCATTCCTATGCATTATGTTGTAGAGTTCACTATGCTGGATATAATGTAACAAGACCAGAAGGAGATTTGGGAAAATACAAGTCTATTCCTCACCATCATCGAGGTGAAGTTCAGTTTTTAGGACGGTAAGTTTAATATCTTTAGATACCAGGATTTCAGATTTTTTTCATATATGATTTTTTAAAGACGTATAACACTTAAAACTGTCATCTGAAGGAAATTTTCTGTCAATATTTTTATAGGGGTGAAGGATTTTTGTGCTTGTTCTAGAGATAAAAATGCGTAGGTACATATATGCATACACTTGTGTTACATTAAACTGTTAACTACATAAAGTGTTTTGTGAACATTAAATCACTAGGAATTTCTAAGCTATATGTGTACAAAATAATTTGAGGTGGCACTTTTGGGATCATTAAAATGCTTAAGCACTCATAACACTGGAAGAAGCTCTGGTGCTGTCGGTCTTTCTCTCTTTCCCTCTGTCTCTCTGTCTTTGTCTGTCTGTGTCTACCTGAAAAAATTTGCCTTGGAGTAGGAAAGTCCCAGCAATGAAAACACATGTTAACTTAAAATAATGGTGTAGAAAGATCTTTATGCAGGAGAACTCTGAATGTTTTAATTATAAGAATAATCTTGAGCATATGCCTCATTAACTTTTCCTTTTGGATGTGTTTTACCTCCGTTTTTCTCTCACACTGTAGGTATAAATTACTACGATACTCCAAAGAGCGTCAGTACATCGATGGATTGAACAATTTAATATATACTCCCCAAATACTGGTTGATAGGTTGTATACAAATATATCTGTAAACCTCACACCAGAGTTAGCTCCAATCGAAGACTATTAAAAGAAGTAGCTCTCATGCTAAGATAGCCCACAGTGCTGGATGATATGTGTAGAGTGCTGCTAATGGTGATGATGAATTCAAGTGTCTCACGATGCCCTGTGCTGTGAGAAGATGAAACAGCAGTCCTCACTGCTTACAGTGTGTGGGATTCGAGAACCATCCTCCTTCCTCCCATCATTCTCTGCTCTGACATTCCCCCATCCATGGCAGCACTGAAGATGCCAGATATCATTGCTGAAGAGTGGAAATTAAGAGAGCTCCCAACAACAAAAATTTTATACTAAAATCTATAATTTAATTGAAGAGAATGCTTTATTTCCATTTAAATATATTTTGTACATATGTGATATAAATCAATCTGTTCAAACTGTTGAAAAATAAGGTGTGTTACAGTTTTGCATGTCATTGGTTATGCCTTTATTAAACTTTTCTAGATTTGTTTTTATTTGCACGGAAAAAATGTAAATTTATGTCCCTAAACAAAGGTTAATCCTTGTGTGAAATGAAGGAACTGTCAATAATTGACAGCCAACTAATCCAGTAAACTGTTATACTAGTTTTGAGCTTTAGACCATCAGTCTTCTGTATGGAAGAAGTCATAACTATTAGGGATTTAAAAGGTAAGAAGAAAGGACTGCAACAGCTTTTCTTCCTTACTAGGATTACCTTTTTTCCTTGCTTGCAATTTCATCTGATTTTGCTAAATCACAACCATATTCTTTATGCATATTGCATGAGTATTACCAGGAAAATCTTAAAAGTTGTGATGTGACATGATAAAAAGGACCTCTTTATGTTAAATGTCTTTCATGTACCTCTGGTGTGTCAGGGATTTTATGCCTCAGAAGATATTCCCAAGGTTGTATGTGTTTGTACTTTGTTTGTTTGTTTGTTTGTTTGGTTTTTTTGTATTGCAAATAGCACTTTTATTTCCAATTCAAAAGCTAAAAATGAGTCTTCATTAAAAAAAAACCACTTTTTAAAAAGTGAGCTATGGATAACCCAGTAATACTTATTCAAACGAATTACACTATTAGATAAATGTTCTATTTTTATGAAGATAAGTGCTTAGTAGATAAAAACAAACTTTCTCAGCTTCAAAGAATATCAAGTTTTTAAGGGAGTTTTTAATGTCAGCTAGTTTCATTCACACAGTATGTTTTCATTTTCAAGATGTAAGATTCTGGTAAAATATTTTAAGTACTAAAATATCCTTACTAAAAGCATAAGTTAATAGAATAACCTTAAAATGCATAGTAATTTATTGAAAAACATTAATATTATGACACTTCCCTGAAAGCAGGTCTTACCACCTGACATTAAATATATTATCGTAAATTTGCACAAATTTATTCATGGCAACACCAAGCAATATCTTTCCTTTGAAAATGATCTGTTATAGTTAACCAAAGATTATTTAAAAGATTGATATTTTCACAAATTTAAAAGAAAAGCATATACTTAATAAAGTGAACCTTCAACAGTGAGAAGCAGCAGAAACTTGCAGTGAGCAACACCATCACTACGTTCACCTAGTGAACCACTTACCTAAAACAGAAATATACACCTCAGGTTGCAAGTTTGATTTTGAGATGTCATTTTATGGGAGTATTAATAACCTAAAAGATCACAAACCAAATCATAAAATAATGAAAATTCTTATACATTGAGAAAATGAATACTTATGATGCCAAATAGAATTTTTTCTCTTTCACCTGATTCTTAGAAGTATTTTGTAAACACTTTTCTTTCTCTCACAACTATTTTAATTTTTTGTTGCTACTTAAAATATTTGTAAAAATTGCTATCTGTTCATTTCCTGTCTCTTGTATCCAGTGTAGTGAAAGTAAATGGACTGAGAAAATTAACATTGGTTGATCGCTAACCAAACCAGTAAGGCCACAGAACACAATCTGACAGTGTTTAGATAACTTAGTTGCGGGGAATTTTGAGCTGTTTTTGAGTCTTATTAGATACTTCATTTTTTCTTTCATGTGGAGCTGCCCAAACATGGGAACCTTTTTATTTTGATAAAGTTTTTCTACATTCAGGAGAGTTTAGTACTGATAACATCTGCCTTATTTTCTTGTATAAAGTCCAGTGGAAACTGTTGTTTTCAGAGCTGCCCATGAATCTTTTCATTTTCTCAGTGTGGTGTATCATCCTGTGAAAACCTCAAACTGTTTTTTTTTCTTTTTTGCTTTGTTTTACTTTTTAAATGCATATATCTAAAATTGCTAGTTGCCTACAAAAAGTTTGTAGGCAAACTACCTGCCTAAAGGCAGACAGTCATGTTTCCATATCAGGTACCAGAATTTGCCTAGTTATCTTCATTGTAGGAAGAGAAATTTATTCCATATGAAAAAGTCCCTCGCAAATGCAAGCTTTTAAAAACAATTGTTTATTTCATTTATTAGTGAACATATATTGTCTAGTATGTCAGATGTGATGCTATCAATGCCTGTGGAAAAAATTATTATTTCTGCACAAATTAATCAAGCAAGTTGAGACAACCTCTGATAACTGTATCTCTTGTATTTTTTAGTCTGAAAATGAAGAAGCATATCTATAGATAGATAGCTAGATAGATTAATACTGTAATTACAAAGTCCAAGGTCCTCTGGTACTACTGAGCTAGTTATACGATGCCTTTCAACTGGATAAAATAGTAATGATTAACAGGCCTGACTGTAGAAAAAAGAAAAGGGAAAAGTACACACATTATTGTAACAGTGTCTTCAATGAATACCATATGAAGCTAATCATTTAAATCTTTGCCCAAAATGGGGATTAATGAATGTTTTTATTCTAAATTTCAATTTCTGTTTGTATTTTGTGAAAATGTGTCTAGTAAGAAAGTCTTACAATATTATGTAAAACACAAAGCTATGTATTAAAAACCTATACTGCTTCCCAAGAAAACATATTGATGTCTGTTTTTAAACAAAATGGAAAAATACTGAGAAAATACTGAGTATATTATATTCCTTCTTTTGGAAGTGCCACACAAGTGAAAGCAGATTTTTTGCATCGTTTTATTTGCCTTTGCATCTCTGTTACAGTTCTTTATAGACTTTTTAGATGATACTGATGTTATGGGTTTATTGTTTTGTATTTGCAAGGATGACAGTTGAGAGAACTAAAATGGTTATAGTGTTGTTTACCAGAAAGAGTTTACTCCAGACCTTATTAAAACCTGAAAGGCTTCTACGTAAGTGCATTGAAATTCTGGTACTTTCTTGTACTCTTTTTTTTTTTTTTTTTTGCTTCTCATGGAAAAGTTTGTACTTTTTTATCATTGTCTTTTATGAAATATAATGCTCTAAATATATTGTGTGTTGTAATAATTTTTCTCTCAGGTATTTTTTTGGGGTTATCTAGGTTTTTTTGTTCTGTTTTTATAAAATTCCAGTGGATTTTTGATGAGGTAGGTGGCTGCCCTTGCAGCGCAACATAAAGGGACCATATGTCTTTGTAATAGCTCAGTTACAAACATTTTATCTAAAAGAGACATAATACTCAAATATTCTCATCAATCCAATTAGTAATCTACTGTGTCTAGAATATTTAATGCTCATTTATATGCGACCTTCTATTTTCTCTGCACAACTTCAGTAAATGAAGCTGGTATGTTGGGTCATTTTCCTTCTTGTTTCTCAGGTAATTGCTTTTCTACAGCAAATCTTGAGGTGTAGGAGGACTGTGGGGGAAATTTGTGGTTATAAACGGACATTTAGAATCAGACTTCTCTGAGTTTCAGTTAGATATCTGCTGGGTTTTTAAAACTCTGTGGTGCCTAGTTGCCCCATCTCTCAGCTGAGGATAAGCAAACTGCCTGGGAATTATTGAAACAATTAAATAGACCAATCTTAACAGAAATGTCTAGCACATAGTGCCTGGTACACTGAGCAAATTGTAGACAGAGTAAAAGTTTTCAGCTTTCAAGTAACAGCCTTTTATTTTGTGCAGTTTGTCTGATCATAATTTAAACAAGGAGATTTCAGGATTTTTTGAGGAATCGGACTAGGGATTGCCCTACATATGATTATGTATGTAAGCCATTAATAAACTTGGCAAAAGTACACAATTAAAATGTGGCATTAGTAGCCTAAGAAGGAATGTAGCAAATGGGAATGAGGCTCTGTCTTTTCAGATGATGGTGCAACTTGAGGAAGTTGACAAAGGAAGTCAGCCCCAGTTCTATAATTTAGCTCATGGAAAGCATCCAGTCAGAATTACAACTGAGCTAGTTAAATGTCCACCTTTTCTCTTCTGCCTTGACTTGTGGCTTGGCTTTTTCTTAATATATTTTATTTTTTACTTTAATTATTGATAAGGACAGAAAGCAAGAGGGAAGGGGGAGGTAGGGAGAGACACCTGCAGCCCTGCTACACTGCTCATGAAGTTTTTCTCCTGTACATTCAGCCTAGGGACTTGAACCCTTGCACATTACAACGTGTGCGTTCAACCAAGTGTACCGCTATGTGACCTGGGCTTGGCTTTTTTATATAATCTCTCCTGGTTTCCCTTAAGAGATCCTACTTTAAAAAAAATTTGTTTTTTACTAGTGATTTAATAATGATTAACAAGATTGTAGGATAACAGGGATACAATTCCACAGTTTCCATCACCAGAGTACTTTGTTCCATTCTCTCCGTTGGAAGCTTCCCTAATTTTTTTTTAAGAATAATGTTAATTTTTTTATTTTTTATATATTTATTTATTGGTAAGAGACAGCCAGAAATCAAGAGGGAAGGGGGTGATAGAGAGGGAGAGAGACAGACACCTGCAATACTGCATCACCACTTGCAAAACTTTCTTCCTGCAGTTAGGGACCAGAGGCTCAAGCCCGAGTCCTTGTGCACTGTAACATGTTCAATCAACCAGGTGTACTACCACCTGGCCCTGCTTCCCTACTCTTTATCCCTCTCTGGGAGTATGGACCAAAATCTTTATGGGGTACAGAAGGTGGAAGGTATACTTTTTTCTTTTAAACTTCCTTTCTTCCAGCCTTCTCTTGTCTATTACTTTCTGATGAACAACTGAGCTTCTAGATTTTTTCAGTGGAATGTTTTATGAAGATAGATTTATTCTGATTATGTTGTTCACTGTGTTAGTCACTCAAGCTTCCTGTGGCTACAAATATTTGAAATAGAATCATATGAATTTTAAATCGTATTAACTTTAAGTAGCCAAAGCAACAGGTGATTTTGCTTGTGAATCTCCACCTAGGTTCCCTATGTATCTGCAGGAGCTACCTGAGCCATAACCAACTCAGAATTCTTTTTTTTTTTTTTAAAGCAAATTAAAACAGTTTTAATCTCCCATAGTTCCAGAGGCTAGACGTTCAAAATTAAAGGTGTTGGCAGGGCCGTATTTCTTTCAAGGGCTCTGGAAGAGAATCCTCATCTCTTCCCTGTTTGTAGGGCTTCTAATTTTCCTTGGCCTGCTCATCCGCAGATCACATTGCATCCACTTGCATTTTACTATCTCTGGCTCTCTTACTTCCTTTTACTTTTATTAGTTGGCTAATGGATTACAGTACAGTTGTTGACACATGGATACAATCTCTTATCTCTTATAAGTGTCTGAAAAGCACTCTTACTCCCAATTTAAGTCCTGATTTCAGTTTTTACACCTAAAGTAACAACTTCTGAGGAAAAAAAAATTATATATATCACCTACTTGGTCTCACTGCGTTGAGTGCTGGGAACATTATCCCAAATAGGCTAAAATCAAGGAAAGCATTTGCTAAGGTAACTCAGTGAGGTCAGCTGCCCTCCCCACCCCCCAAACTCACAATGTATTTGGGAATCTGAAAGAGAAAAAAGGACAAAAATCTTGGGTAGGTCATGTAAAATGAAAAGACTTCATTAACAGAGTTGGTCGCTGAGGACATCTCCATAGGAATGCTGCAGGGAGTGAAGGTGGAGACAGCATCGCAGTAGGTGTTGATTAAGGTGAGGGAAGGTGGCTTTTCTCAGGTGCTTTTCTAGATCATTGACATCCTTGGTTAAAAGCTACATGTCTGTTGACCTCCATGCTAGTATGGAGGTGCACGTATTACTTCCTACAGCTGTTTGTGAGTAGACTCTTCAGCTGTATAGAGAAATGCCCAAATTCTATTCTCTGCTTTCCAGACTGATATTCAGTGGGGCAAAATATGTTTTACATACCATATAAAGTATTTCCTTTTGTGAATGAAAAAAAAGGGAAAAATAAATTACATGTGTTTGTCTTTTGACAAAAAATGATGTGTGGCTGTGTGTGTTTCAGTGCAGTGGAGTGTATAGCCTGGTTCCTTAGATACGATTTTTTTATAGTTAGGAACTGGAACTCAGTGTTGTAAGATATAAATAAATAAACTAGATCCTAAAATCAATTTAAAGCAGAAACGGGTCTTTGAAATGATTTTGGGCAAAGCCGAACAGATGTTGTTTATTGAGGGTTTTTTTTTTTTTTTTTTTTTAACGATTAACCTTTAACAAGTATGAAGAAAATGATTTTTATCTGATCTTTGGGCTTGTCACCAATGTCCTATTTTACGAGGTCTTTTTGTGTTGTCATGTGGAGATGGTTGGAACTTTTTTTATAGACAAATCAGCAGGTTGCAACCCTACCCAGGCTTCTCTGAGAAGCCTCCTTAGCCACTTCTTCAAAGGCAGAGATCCACAGACTGTATAGCCATCCTGGTCTCTCGGTGTAGGGCATGGCTCAGAGATAGCATAGTTGGCAAACAAAACCAGTCAGATCCTCAGGAATTTGAAGGGACAAAGGAACCTAGGTGGTTAAAAGTGAGGGAAGGAGAGACAATGGTACTTAGAGCTAAGCCCAGATTTTCTTCCCTGTGGTTAAGAGCTGGAAAGAATTGAAGAGGATTCAAATCGAGAATCATGCAGCTCAGAGGCAAAGTGATGCCAGATTCTGCTGACTTTCCTGCCCCAGTCCTTAGTGAAGCCCAGCTGTGCCCATTCTATTTGTGTTCTGTGAATATGTATATATATATATATATATATATATATATATATATATATATATATATATTGCTTGTCATTTAAGATAGCTGGACTGAGACTGGGTTTCCTAAATTGTATGACTCCTAGTTGAGATATTCCATATTTCTTTTAGAAAGGTTTTGACCCTGTTTAAATCAATTTTGATTGATGTCTATCAAAGCTGCCTGTAACCAAATATGTTCAAACCAATTTGGAAATAACCCTGCCAGATGGAGATGTCTTTGAGGACAAGAACCATTGCCTTTTCATCTTTTGGAGATGTGCCTATTGGGAGGGAGTTCAGTAAGTACTAAGAAAAAAATTCAATTTTTTTAATGCTTTTCTCTTAGATGAGGAATGTATGATCTGGCCTACAGCTTCAGCTGGAGTTAAATCTGAGGAGCCATGAGTATTCTAGAACAGTTTCCAGGGGATCTGATTTTCACAGCCCTTGTCAAGGTGCTATTGGGAAACTGATTCATGAGATCTCCAAGGTTTGGGATTTATTTAAGTGGTACTGTTTTCAGTTAGTATGTCATGATGCTGATTGTCATTAGTCACTTGGGGAATTTTTGAAACTGTAATGTTTAACAACCATTGGCAGAAGAGTGATTTAATTGGTCTGTGTTGGGGTCCATGTATGGATCTTATGGTCTATATGTGACTGTTGAGATGTAACTGAGAGGGGCCGGGGTAGTGGTGCACCTTTTTGAGTGCACATGTTACCATGTACAAGGACCCAGATTCAAACTCTAGGTCCTCACCTGCACGGGGAAAGCTTTACAAGTGGCGAAGCAGAGCAGCAGGTATGTTTCTTTCCATCTCTAGCTTGCTGAGTCCTCTCAATTTCTCTCTGTCCTATCAAATGGGGGGGGGCACAAAAGAGAAAGAAAAGATGGCTACCAGGATTGGTGGATACACAGCACAGGCACCCAGTCCCCAAGATAGCCCTGGTGGCAATATAAAAAAAAATGTAACAAATTGAGAGGCATGCCAGGAGACACTACTCAAGTTAGTAATATAGCTTTTTTAGGCTATGCAAACTCATGGAGTTTTCATATAGAGACTAAAACCTGATTGTTAGAGATAGTGGTTAACAAAGTGTGTTGTGCAAGTAGTAGCTATATCTTTAAAGAACCTATTAAAAATGTCAATTCAATGGTCCCAGCCAGGGCAACAGTATCAGAAGTTCTGAGTACAGCAGTCTAGTTCAGCGGAGGCCACCAGATGACTCTGCTGTGCACATTTGTTTGGTGATTGCTGTTTGATACCAAAATACGCTCAAGTGAACTCTGGAGTTTGCCTTGGTTCATGCTCGCCCCCCTCCTCTCTGCCTCTCCCCCATTGGATCATAAATTGTTTCAGAAAAAGAAGATACTGGAGATTATAAGCATTATGGCATGACTTTTAATTAGACAGTTGAAATATTTTAACTTCTGGTGGATGGTAGAGGCAGTTTATTTAAAATGTCATGATAGTAACATTTCATTCATTACTTGCCACAATGGGGCAGCCATTTCCCAAGGTTTTTCTATGTAAAACCCTCATTCCCAGTCACCATAGTTCTCTCTGAAAGAGTGAAAGTGCGGGTCAGTTGAAAAGGCACAGGAAAACACAGTCTAATGGCAGAGAAGAAAAAAACTAAATGCTAGGTGCTTCTGCCACTCAGAATAAATCAGGAAGTAGAAGTAAGCTAGGTGACTGAGAGTGTAAAGCCGAGGAGCAGTAAGGTGACATTTTTTATAATTCCAGTAATGTACAGGTCTTACTCAGACATTTCTAGGAATTGATTCCAGGTTATAGGTCTTAATCTCAAAAGAAGTCCAACCATTTATTAAAGTTAAATAAAACTAGGGGAGTCAGGCGGTAGCGCAGCAGGTTAAGCGCAGGTGGTGCAAAGCACAAGGACCAGCATAAGGATCCTGGTTTTAGCCCCCAGCTCCCCACCTGCAGGGGAGTCGCTTCACAGGCAGTGAAGCAGGTCTGCAGGTGTCTTTCTCTCCCCTTCTTTGTTTTCCCCTCCTCTCTCCATTTCTCTCTGTCCCATCCAACAATGATGACCTCAATAACTACGACAATAAAACAAGAGCAACAAAAGGGAATAAATAAATGTTTAAAAAATAAATAGACATTGATCTAAGTTTATAGTCTAAAGGGCTTGCAGCTTCTGAATTAAAGGTTATGGAATTGCTTTTTTAGTCTGATTTTTATAAGAAAAGAAAATTTGTTCAAAGGCTTACTAGCAACATATTGGAGAGAAAAAAAAATTTCCCCACCAGGATTTCTGGGGTTCAGTACCTATACAACTACACCATTCTCAGCAGCCATTTTTTATAGAGGGGTGAGGGGAAGGTGGGGTGAGCAGGAGACGCTCCTGCAGTGCTGATCTTCAGTTCATGGAATTTCCTCTCTGTATGCAGGGACCTGGCTTGAATCTTAGTCCTCACTCACGGTATTGTGTTTGCTTTACTGGGCATGCCACCACTTGATCCTAGTTGAGCAATTTTTAAAATAATGGTTTTTTAGTAGCTACTTATCTAAATATTTAGCTTAAAAATCTTTTCCAGGAGATAAAGAAAAAAAAAAAAGACTTTGCCCTAGAAGCTTAACTATCAGTCACACCAGGGTAACATTAAATAGGAATCATGAAGCCACTGAACTTGAAGTCAGGAATGAAACTTTAAAACCATCCAGTGCAAGGTTATCAAGGTGACTTATTTAGATAGAGGCCTCTGCTTTGCCATGCATGCGACTAAGGTTCAGATCCAGTCTCCAATGGAAGAAGCTTTGTCCTACAGTGTTTCCTTTCTCTGCATCTCTCTCTGTGTGAAGAAAAAAAAAAAAAAAAAGCTTGGAGCAGTGAAGCCCTGGGTCACCACCAACAACGACAAAGATAAAATCATCCAGTTCATGTCTTTGTCATTGCATCAATTTTTATTAAATAGCAATTAAAACAAAAATATATATGGGACTTGTCACCCCTCCATGGGACAAGTGAAAACACTTTCCTCTCGTTCAGTCCAACTTATGAGACTGGGCTTTAGAACACTTTGCTCACATTTAGCTTTCTTTATCCTCATGACCTTCCTCATTTCCCTACAGACAATTTTAACTTTCAGGTAGCCTTCAGCCTTCTGCCATCCCATAGAGAATAGTCTAGCCTCAAATTAAACAAAATCACTTGTCTTTTTGCTTACTTAATGTACTTTAAAATCTTACCCCCCCATCACTATTTTTACTGGATAGGATAAAGAGAAATTGAGAGAGGGGTAGATAGAAAGGGAGAGAGACCTGCATGCCTGCTTCACTACTCAAGAAACATCCCCCCTGCAGGTGGGGAGCAGGGCCTTGAACTCCGGAACTTGTGCATGGTGATAAGCCACTGCCTGGCTCCTGTGTACTTGAAAATCTTAGCTCCTCTGTATTTCAGTGTCCTCTCCAGCACAGACTTTCCTACTTGCCTGATACCAAGTTACTAAGGAAAAGTCCCACTTTTCTCCTCAGAGAACAAGTTTTCCTATTATGCTGCCATAACATTTTAAAATGAGAGTATCAGCTTCTTTCCTATTTTCTTTCCCTCCCTCTCTTCCCTTAATTCCTTTCTTCCCTGTGATTATATCTTTTATGCCTATCTTCATTACTAAGAATATGAATTTCTTGAGAATAATTTTTTCTTTTCTTTTGTCTCCAGGTTATCACTGGTGCTCGGTGCCTGCACTATGAATCCACTGCTCTTGGAGGCCATCCTTTGATTTTGTTGTTATTGCCATTATTGTATTGGATAGGACAGAGAGAAATCGAGAGAGGACGGGAAGACGGAGAGAGAAAGAAGTGACCGCCCTGCAGGTGAGGAGCCAGGAGCTCGAACCAGGATCCTTATGCCAGCCCTTGCAGTTCGCACCCTGTGCTCTTAACCTGGTGTACCGCCTGCCCCCCCCACCCCAGGAATCATGCTTCTTAATCCATCCTTATAACATCTGTGCTTAACGCAGAAGATGTACTATAAATGTGTGTCGAATAAACTCAGACATGTGTGTTCTTATTGATTGAATAATAGCACCCACCAATATTCACATGCTAGTTCCTAGAATTAGAGAATATTACAACATGAAAAGGAACTTGGTAGTTGTGGTTAATGGTACTGAGATGGGGGTAACTCTCCTAGGTTATCTGAGTGACTTAATGTCATCACCAAGGTTATCCTTGAGAAGCTAGTAGCCTTGAGACGTTTAAAAAGGCAGAGATGGATTCTTCCCGAAGTATCCAGAAAGAACACAGTTTTGTCAGCACCTTGATTTTGGACTCAACAATAATATCAGAGAGTTAATCTGTGTTGTCTTAAGTCACTAAATTTGTGGTGGTTACAATGGCAATAAAAATCTAACACACATGCTTATATGGACTAACAAGTCATAGACTCTTTAGACTCTAAGGCGTTGAAAAAATGGTCCATTAAAGAGAATAGACAATACACATAATAAGTACAGGAGAATTGTTCAATAATAAAAATGAAAGCAATCACGATTTATCATGATGAATCTGCTGACACAACAAAAGTTTTTTTTTCAACCTTATTGAGTGTTTAATAGATCAAAGTATAGTTGTTGATGCTCAGGTACAATGTCTCAACTCTGTATGATCAGTGTCTGCAAAATACTCTCACCCCCAACATAGATACTCATGTACCAGGGCCCCAAAGCCCTTCCAGCTGCTTCCTTCCATTCCTTTCCCAGAGTCCTCTGCTTGGGTGCAAATAATTTTTAATAAAACAACTGATAAGACTTCAGTGCCATTGAATTTATGACTTTAATGTGCCTTTAACTTTATGTTACTCCAAATAATAATAGTTATAGCTTTTGAGAGTTTGATAAATGCTGTGAATTATTTAAAACACATTTATAGGTATTAAGACAATCAGTCTTGAAAAATAACACTTGGGAATGGTGTTTATTTTCATATTACAAACTGAGAGAAAAATAAAGGAAAAGAGCAATGAAAGTAGATGTAATCTGACCACGTTCAATGGCTGAGCCTGGATACCCTGGCCACACAGTTTGATGCCCAGAGGCCCAATTGTAACCTTGAACTTGCATACTGGAAACACTTGGTCATTTATTTAACTCAACGGAAACAAAAAAGCTATGTGCTTCATAAAGATGTTCATTGTAGCACCAACTACAAATGTACACAAAGATGATCTAAATATTGAGTCTTGTGCAGTTGAATACAAACAAGATGGTGCAATTTTCAAAAATAAAAATGATAAGAGTAAGGATCAAAAAGAAAAGAAACTATTCATGTTGAATAAAGCATAAAAATAATCCACAGTATGGTTGTACCTTTATGCAAGTATATAATACTCTATTAATAATAATTAAAAAACATTTTATTATGGTGCAGCTAACTTTAATTTTGGTTCTCTGAATACTTTTTTGTGGTTGATGGCACCAATGTTTCACCTCTCCAGGCTGGTTTTTAAGATAGAGACAGAGATAGAGACAGAGACAGAAAAAGCGAAGAGGGAAAAGACACTGCAGCACTGAAGCTTCCTCTAGTGTGATGGATGTTAGGTTTGAACTTGGGTCATTCTCATGGCAACACAGGAGGACTATCCTGCCAGGCTCCGTGAATTAATTTCAGCGAAACTATAATAAAATAACTGACTCCGAAAAAAACTGTGTCAATTTTATCTCGTTAAATCATAGAGTTGAGTCTCCCAGTTTAATAATGTGCCTGAGGAGAAAATCTATTTTAGAACCATGACTAAATTGTTTTTGCCCTTTTAAAAGAGTAGGTAGGCATTTTTTACACCTGCGTCGCTTAAGACATTGGTCACAAATAACAAAATAAGTCAAATTTACTTTAAAAAAATTATGGGACCAGGAACTATGAAATACTTAGAGGAAAATATTGGCAGAATTCTTTCCATCTAAATTTTAAAGGCATCTTCACTGACACAAATCCAATTCTAAAAAAAAAAAATACGAGAACAGTTAATACCAGTGAAAATTCCAAAATTGTTAAAGGATTCAGCTGCCCTGCAGCTGTCATCAAGATTCACTTCCTACCTTCTGGAGCTGATTCGCTGCCCCTCTTAGGAGCTTGCCAGCATCTCCCAAATTGCATTTTTCTAGGGAGACACCCTGTGTTTATATCAGTATGATATGAAGTATGATATGATATGAAGCCCTGGATTGCCGGCTGATTGGACCAGTTCAGGTCTTCTCACAGCCTCTTCACTAGCCACTGGGCATAGATGTCGAGGTTTCATGTTGATTAAGACCAAGGAACTCCTTTTCCATTATCCTCCTTCTGGGATTATGATTGAAAGCTCATGTCTCACTCAATGGTAGAGAATGAGCAAAATTCAAGCTAGAATATGTGTTCTAGAATCTTCCTGATTTTCTTGTATATTCCCTTCTATGTAGAGGGACCCCAGGCAGAAACAATTTTGACTTCTGAAAAGGTCTTGATTTTTTTTCTTGTGCATACTGACTCTTTGGGATCCCATCTCCCTGTGCAGGACCTACAACTTCCAGCAGTGCATGACTCCAGGCACTATGCTCATCCCGGCCCTCTATGTGTATATAGCAGAGAGTTTCTGCCACTGAAGGCGTGGCAACACACTCACCACTCACTGGATTTTAGTTGTAATTTTAAATGAAAGGTCCATTCTTTTGGCCCTGACTGTAGGCAGAACATTTCTATTTTTAAACATTGTTAGGGACTAAAGTCTTGAAATCAATCCAAGGATGCAGAGCTTGGCACTCAATATATGAAATCAGTTACTTCCAGAAGTTGGTAGCCTTTAGTGTTTCCTAACAAGATAGTCCATTTCTTATGTATCGGTAGGCCAAAGTACTATCTCATCTCTATATTTGAGGAAGAAGGACACCCCTGTAAGTCTAAGGGGTCCAGATAGGAATTGACTATATCCTGGGAACTGTTGTCGAGATACTTAGAAATAATGAAACATATTCCTGGGAGAAGCTGCTGAGTAGTAGTGTAATAGTCACACAACAGAGCTTGAGTGGCTTTTTTTTTTTTTTTCCTCCAGGATTATTGCTGGGGCTCAGTGCCTGCCCTACAAATCCACTCCTCCTGGAGGCCATTTTTCCCCCTTTTTGTTGCTCTTGTTGTTTATCATTGCTGTTGTTGTATTATTATTGTTGTAGTCATCACTGTCATTATTGTTGAATAGGGCAAAGAGAAATGGAGAGAGGAGGGGGAGACAGAGAGGGGAGAGAAAGATACACACCGGCAGACCTGCTTCACTGCCCGTGAAGTTGACTCCCCTGCAGGTGGGGAGCTGGGGGCTCGAACCAGTATCCTTACGCCGGTCCTCGCACTTCGCGCCATGTGTGCTTAACCGGTCCTCGCACTTCGCGCCATGTGTGCTTAACCGGTCCTCGCACTTCGCGCCATGTGTGCTTAACCCGCTGCACTACAGCCTGGCTCCCAGAGCTTGAGTTCTTACCTAGCTAACCACCAGGGGTCTGGTGCCAGACAGACTCAGTCTCCCCTCAGTTTGCCACTGCATTTCCACCCTAAGGGCTTCTTCCCTTTTCCCCACTCTTGGGCTCCTGGAGAGTTATGCCAATAGGCACAAAAGCTGATGGGTGATTACTGAGTTTAGAGGGAAGCTCCACATCTCCAGAAATTTATTTGTTTATTATTATTATTTTTATTTAAAGCAGACTACAAGTCACCCACTTCCTTTGCTGGCTGACAGTTGTTTCAGAAGAGACCTTTGTATTTGCAATGTTTGCCACAGATAAATCACCATCTGTCCTGGCTTTGATGTGAGCTGGCTCAGTTTCACCTCTGAGAGGAATGCAGCTAGAAAAAAAAAAAAACGGCATTGCTTCTGAGCTTATTTCCATTTTGAAAGGCAGTAAGAAGAATTCATGGGGCTGCAGGATGGGGAAGTTCTATGTAAAATGAAGTTATCAGCTGTGAAAGTGAGAGTGAGCAAGAAGCATTCCTCAGAGTGGGATGGAAGACTGTGCTGTCATCAGTGGACCCCCCTGGCCTCCCAAATGGACCTCAGGTCTTCTCTTTCCTATGTCACAGACATGATTGTGGAGAATATTTAAAAAAAAAAAAACATCCTGCACGAGGAGCTGGGCTTGAGTCCCCTCTCGACACCTGCAGGTGGAAGAATGCTTCGCTAGTGGTGAAGTAGGTCTACAGGTGTCTGTCTATTTTCTTCTCTATCTCCCCCTCCTCTTTCCATTTCTCTCTGTCTTATCAATACAAACTAGAAAGGAAAAAAAAAAGAAAAAAATGGCCTCCTGGAGCAATGGATAACAGAGCTCAAAAGAGGGAGGAGGAGAAGGAGAGAGAGAGAGAGGAGAGAGAGAGGAGAGAGAGGAGGGAGAGGAGAGGAGAGGAGAGAGAGAGAGAGAGAGGAGAGAGAGGAGGGAGAGGAGAGGAGAGGAGAGAGAGAGAGAGAGAAAGAGAGAAAGAGAAAGAGCGCCTGAGCTTGTTATGATAATTTAGAAGAGATTTTATTGCTGGAACCAGAGACAGTTGGGAGTAGACAGATGAAAAGGGACAGAGACAGCTACTCCAACTCCCAGAATCTTGTCTGGTTTTTGTTTTGGGGGGTGGCTGGGTGGAGGGCAGGATATGAGGTCATCCAGGTTTTTTCCTTGTCTGGCTATCTGGCTCATATCCTTATTTGGCAGGCATTTGGCTGGATCCTTTGTTGAACATGAAATCCTTTAAGCAGAGGTCTTTGGGACATGCATGCAGTCTTCTTGCAGCAGTGGCTTATCAGCTCCACATTCTTTACCTTTGAGTCATGGAATTTACAATTCCATGAAACAGAGCAGCAGTCAGTAGTGACCTCTAGCAATGGGTAGAGTACAGGGCTCGCAAAGCAAGAGGTCCTGAATTAATCCCTGGCACTACCTATGTAGAGATTCCCTGGCTTTCCTCCTTCTATCCTTCTTTCTCACTAGCAATAAATAAATCTTTTTTAAATATTTTTTAAATATTTATTTATTTTCCCTTTTATTGTCCTTGTTTTTTATTGTTGTAGTTATTATTGTTGTTATTGATGTTGTCATTGTTAGATAGGACAGAGAGAAATGGAGAGAGGAGGGGAAGACAGAGAAAGATAGACACCTACAGACCTTCTTCACTGCCTATGAAGCAACCCCCCTGTAGGTGGGGAGCCAGAGATTTGACCAAGGATCCTCACACTGGTCCTTGCGCTTTGCACCACATGCACCTTAACTCGTTGCGCTACTGCCTGACCACCCCACCCCCCCGCAATAAATAATTCTTTAAAACAAATTCCCAGGGACTGCTCTCTCAGGGTAAAAAGGCAGTTTGAGGTATAAATATTCTAAGTTTCCTTATTTGACAAATGTTATCCAAAATGTGTCAGTAAACACATTAAGATTATATTTAGTTATTTTAATGAGAGTGAAATAGCAGAAAACCACTCCACTACAGTTTGAGTGCTGGGCGTCAAACCAATGAACTTCCACTGTAAGTCTTGTGCTTTACTGGTTGAGTCAATTTTCTGGTCTATCTAGAGGAATTTTAATATTAGTGTATTTATCTTCTGCTTACATGTTCAAACACAATGCCAACTTCCAAGGTATGAGACTGAAAACTGGCTGTTTGCTTCAAGTCCAGCTGGCTAGAAATGAACTTACCATCTGATTACAAATCTGCTCTTGTGCCTGCCCATGGTCCCAAATGCAGTTAGTAGCTCAGTTATTTAATTTGCTAGCTAGAGAAAGTCTGAGACTTCATGGACTACTCTCATCTCTTCCTCACAACAATGCCATCATCAGTGTCTGCCATTTTTTTCCAACTTAAAATGTTGTTATTTTTATTTATTTATTGGATAGAGATAGTCAGAAATTGAAAGGGAAAAGGGAGATAGAGAGGGAGAGAGAGACACACACAGAGAGACACCTGCAGATCTGCTTCACCACTCACAAAGCTTCCCCCCTACAGGTAGGGCCAATGTTTTTTTTTTTTTTTTCTATTCTAAATACTTTTGTGGATATTGAAGAAAAGGGCTGAGGTGTGAGCTGACCTCAATGTTATTACAAACTATCAGTAGTTCAGGACAGTCTCACAGAGTATCGGCATCAAATGAGGTTGACCTAAGGTCATGGTGAAGTTAGAAAAACATCACTGTGAAAGCCACAAAATAACAAAGATTCCTTTTCACTGACAGAAAGTACTCCTCCTCTATTACCAATTACATTTCTGCTCTGTCTCCCAGAATTGTCTCTTATCTTCCGACAGCATCCAATCCAAAGTGAAGTCCCACTTTCTTACCCCGCCCCCCAATTGGCTTATAGCACAATTGTCTACACATGGGCTCATTTTCCCAGCTCTGCATCATGGGTGTCTGTAAAACACTCTTTTTTAAAAAAAAATTTTATTTAAGAAAGGATTAATGAACAAAAACATAAGGTAGGAGGGGTACAACTCCATACAATTCCCACCACCCAATCTCCATAACCCACCCCCTACCATGATAGCTTTCCCATTCTCTAGCCTTCTGGGAGCATGGACCCAGGGTCATTGAGGGTTGCAGAAGGTAGAAGGTCTGGCTTCTGTAATTGCTTCCCCGCTGAACATGGGCGTTGACTGGTCGGTCCATACTCCCAGTCTGCCTCTCTCTTTCCCTAGTAAGGTGTGTCTCTGGGGAAGCTGAGCTCCAGGACACATTGGTGGGGTCTTCAATCCAGGGAAGCCTGGCCAGCATCCTGGTGGCATCTGGAACCTGGTGATTGAAAAGAGAGTTAACATATGAAGCCAAACAATTTGTTGAGCAATCATGGATCCCAAGCTTGGAATAGTGGAGAGGAAGTGTTAGGGAGGTACTCACTGCAAACTCTAGTGTACTTCTGCTTTCAGGTATATATTTTGCAGTAGTTTATGGGTACGTGTGAACATATGCTCTCTCTCACAGAAACTGGTGTATATCTAGGTTATGGGACTTTGTTAGAAAGTGAACTACCTGAGATGAAATTAGAGTGTACTATAAAAGGAAAGGTCTCACCCGAGTAATGAAGCTGAAGGGTTGTCATTCTACACGTGAAGTCTCTGGACACAGTCTGAGGTGAAGCATGTTGAGGTGGCAATCGTTGCGTTGATTAGGTTGTGATCGGCGGATGCAATATTATTTGGTTTGGATTGGGAGATGCCATACATCAGACAAGAGACTAATAACCAAAATATACAAAGAGCTCAGCAAACTTAACACCAAAAGAGCAAATGACCCCATCCAAAAATGGGCAGAGGATATGAACAAAACATTCACTTCAGAGGAGATCCAAAAGGCTAACAAACATACGAAAAACTGCTCTAGGTCACTGATTGTCAGAGAAATGCAAATTAAGACAACACTAAGATACCACCTCACTCCTGTAAGAATGGCATACATCAAAAAGGACAGCAGCAACAAATGCTGGAGAGGATGTGGGGACAGAGGAACCCTTTTACATTGCTGGTGGGAATGTAAATTGGTACAGCCTCTGTGGAGAGCAGTCTGGAAAACTCTCAGAAGGCTAGACATGGACCTTCCATATGATCCAGTAATTCCTCTCCTGGGGTTATACCCCAAGGACTCCATAACACCCAACCAAAAAGAGGTGTGTACTCCTATGTTCATAGCAGCACAATTCATAATAGCTAAAACCTGGAAGCAACCCAGGTGCCCAACAACAGATGAGTGGCTGAGAAAGCTGTGGTATATATACACAATGGAATACTATGCAGCTATCAAGAACAATGAACCCACCTTCTCTGACCCATCTTGGACAGAGCTAGAAGGAATTATGTTAAGTGAACTAATTTCTCTCTGTCCTACCCAACAACGACCACAACAATAATAACTACAACAATAAAACAACAAGGGCAACAAAGGAAATAAGTAAGTATTTTAAAAAAAGAAATAAAAAAAACCTTCCCAAACATATAAAAACTGAAGGAAGTCCCACTTTCTTTTTAAAAATTTTTTAAAAATATTTATTTTATTTATTTATTCCCTTTTGTTGCCTTTGTTGTTTTATTGTTGTAGTTATTATTGTTGTTGTCGTTGTTGGATAGGACAGAGAGAAATGGAGAGAGGAGGGGAAGACAGAGAGGGGGAGAGAAAGACAGACACTTGCAGACCTGCTTCACCGCCTGTGAAGCGACTCCCCTGCAGGTGGGGAGCCGGGGTTCAAACCGGGATCCTTATGCCGGTCCTTGCACTTTGCGCCACCTGCGCTTAACCCGCTACGCTACAGCTCGACTCCCAGAAGTCCCACTTTCTTAAACTCTTTCCCAAGTCATTCAATCAAAACCAAAACCTGCTTATACTTTCTTTCTGAGAGTGTTGATGTGAATATGTCCTGTGAAATCATATTAAGGGTCTTTATACGAAATAACTTAGTAAAAACTGAGGCATATAGGAGGTATACCCTTTGATGAGAAAAATAGAAATTGGAGTAAGACAGCCAGCCACAAAATAATAATTTCCTGTTGCTTTTTCTTTTCTTCTCTTCTCCTTCTCTTCCTCCTCCTCCTCCTCCTCCTCCTCCTCCTCCTCCTCCTCCTCCTTCTTCTTCTTTTTCTTTTTGTCTCCAGGGTTATTTTCACTGGGGCTCAGTGCCTGCACTATGAATCCACTGCTCCTGGAGGTCATTTTTTTTCCTTTTCATTTTATTGGATAGGACAAAGAGAAATTGAGAGAGGAAGGGAAGACAGAGAGGGGAGAGAAAGATACACATCTGCAGACTTGCCCCACCACTTGTGAAGTGATCCTCCTGCATGTGGGAAGCCTGGGGCTCAAACTGGGATCCTTGAGCTGGTCCTTGTGCTCCAAACTTTGTGCACTTAACCCACTATGCTACTGCCAGGCCCCCAATTCCTGTTGTTTTAACAACCTGGCTTGTGGTACTTTGTAGTGGCAGCCCTAGGGAACTTAATATAGCAAGGGCATACTGAGGAACTCTTACAAGTTAGATGTCAGTAGCAAAGTTCTTATTATTTATATTTTCTTGTTTGGATAGTTGTACTATGGTCATATAAGGTGTTAAAATTAGAAGGTGTGTGAGGAGCTCTAAGTAATATTTTTCAACCTTCTCTATAAGGCAGAATGAGTTCATTCTTTTTATAAATAAATGAAAGTATTTTATTTATTGAATAGAGACAAAGAGAAATATCAAGAGGAGGGGTAGATAAGGAAAGAGAGAGAAACAAGCATAGCACTGCTTCACCATTTGTGAAGTTTTCCCATGCAGGTAAAGGCCAGGGGCTTGAACCTGCATCCTTGCATATTGTAACATGTGTACTCTAACATGTACACCACAGCCTAGTCCCAAGCATAATCAGTTCTAAATCACATCTTCCTTGGCTCCCAAAGTACATTGCCTGAAGAGGAGAATTAAAGACATACAAACTCGAAGGTATGCACAAGTGAGCATTCTTTTTCAATTCTGATATCTGAAAGCATTAAAAAATATTCCATTTAATATGTTCCTGTATCTGGTATTTATATTATTTCTTTCCACATGTGGTCTTAAAGAATAGCTGGTTTCACCTTGGCTATGCCTTTTTTTTTCTTTTAAGTTTTTATTTATAAAATGGAAATAATGACAAGGCAATAGGATAAGAGGGGTACAGTTCCACACAATTCCCACCACCAGAACTCCCATTCCCTCCCCTGATAGCTTTCCTATTCTGTGTAAGTACCGTGTTCTAACCGATTGCACCACTGGAATGCCAAGCTTTCCTATTCTTTAACAGTCTCGGAGCATGGACCCAGGGTCATTATGGGGGGTGGGGTATGCCTTTTATGGCTTCATCAATGTGGCATCTTGAATTGTCTTGGTGGTTTACTGAGAAAAATATAAGAATTAATTCCTCTATCTATGATCAAATTAATAATGTCACCTATACATTCTGAATTCACGTCAGGACGTACCACTTATTTTAATGGTGATTTTTGTGTCTCTGAAAGAAGTCCTTTAAAAGAAATAATACACACACACACACACATTTGCTTCAGAAAGAGACATTTAGGGCTGAAGAGACAGAATAATGGTTCCGATCATTAATACAATGCTTTACATATCTCTCAAGTCATGAATTTTGGACCCATTTAAATCAACTGAGGACACCCAAGCTGACTTCAGGGTGTGATTTATCTGAATGAAAGGCCTGGTTGTTGCAGGCCTGTCCTGAGGGAGCTGTGCTGTGCTCCTCTTAAAGTCAGCAAAGTACTTAAAGGAAATATACAGAATAAAAACATGAGAGGACTCTTAGAATTTGTCTTTTGTTATTAGTTAAAGCCTTGAGGAAAATGGAAGCTTTGTCCATATTAGCATGTGAATTTTTCTTTCCTATTTTTTTTTTTTATTGCCACCAGGGTAATTACTGAGGTTCGGTGCCTAGACTATGAATCCACTGCTCCTGGTGGCCATTTCTTTTTTTCCTTTTTTTAATTCTTTTTCCTTTCTATTTTATTTGGTAGGACAGAGAAAAACCGAGAGGGGGAGGGGTGATCAAGATAGAGAAAGATAGACATCTATAGACCTGCTTTGCCACATGTGAAGAATCTCTCCTGTTCAACCCAGTCCCTGTGCATGGTTATGTGTGACCTCAACTGGGTGCACCACTGCCTATCCCCAGAAAGTTTTATTCATTTATTTCTTCATTTATTTATTTATTTGCTTATGTGGTTTCAAACCACGCTTAATAGGTTCTCTGCTTATAAAACATTGAAAATTTAGATTCTCCACTAGAATTATGTCTACTTTTTCTTGGACTTTTTTGGTTTCTTTATAATGTTTTTTGGAGGAGAAAGATAACAGAGGAATAGTAGACCAAATTTAGATGAAATGGCAAGTGCTTTAATAGGAATGTTTTATTGTCTCTGCCCGGAGTTTCCAAATAGCTTATATGGTGAAAACACTGCTTTCATAAAAGTGGAATACTGTTGGTTACAGGAGATTTTGTCCTTCCTACTCCAAATTCACTGACGGGAAGGCCCCTTCATTCTTTGGGGTCACTGACGAGGGCTGTGGTGGAGTAGGAGTAAGGGCTGAGCAGAGCAGCAATGGTGTAACGACGCTGGCCAGAGTCGTTTGCTGTGAACACCACCTGAGAGAGAACACAGACAGAATGATTTCTAACAGGGTTCAACATGTGAGTTGTGGACAGAGAGACCACTGAAAACCCAGTGATACATTGGTTATTTGTATCTATTTTTAATCTCTCTTTTTGTAACCATTAGAATAAAAGACACAAATTCAAATATGTGGGCATAATGAACGGAGGACTTCCAGAGGTATGGCTATGGAGTAGCAGCAGCTGTGCTTTGCTCTCTCTGATCAGCTAGGAAAAGCAATGGAAATCACCTGAAAACTCAACAAAATACAACTACTGGAGCTGTGCACGGCCCTTGGAACAGGAGTTCTTTACTCCTGTTTGTAGAATCAAGTTTCTCTCCTTTTTTAAGTGTTTATTTATTTGTTCATTTATTTATTCACGAGAAAGATAGGAGGAGAGAAAGAACCAGTCATCACTCTGGTACACATGCTGCCAGGGATTGAACTCAGGACCTCATGCTTGAGAATCTAATGCTTTATCCACTGCACCACCTCCTGCACCACAAGTTTCTCTTTTTTAACAAGCTCACACTGGAAATCAGGGTGGCACCAACCTGATTGAGAAAAATCACTGAAAGCAGGCAAATTCTTAAAGAAGGGAAAATACAGAAAACAGGAATCTTATGACCTAAGTTGGTGACTCCCAATCCCAACACAGACTTAGAGACCTAAGGTGTTAGAATGAGAAGAGTAGGAATGACACCCCATTCCACACCCCATTTTACAGATAAGCAAACCAGAACTCCGAATTTGGTTGTTTGAATAAAATTTATGTAGTAAGACAACCAAGTGAGAAGTTAATGCTCCTTTCTCCAAATGTAGGGGTTATGAATTCCCACTGTGAATTTTCATACTCTACCATAAATATAATTTTTTATGTATACAGTGAAATAAAAGCTTTAGAAGGCTCTACTGACAACATAAGCAATGTTGAATTCTACAATATCACATCCATGTGCTGGAGCTTATTTAATCACAACAAGGCAAATTGTTGTTCCGTGTGTTGCTTCTGTTAATCACATGGTTTAGGCAAATGTAGTGGATTTTATTCTATCACAGATGCGGAATACTTTAGATCTCCAGAGTGAGGCAGTGAAATAATAAAAAAAAATGGTTTAGGAGAGAGAGAAAGGATAATGAGAATATATCCTATTCTGTTTATTTTGTACACAGGCCTGGACACCCTGGAACATTTTTTCCCAACTATACAAAAAAGAAAACTTGATTGGGGATGGGAGAAGAAACAATATTATTGAACCATATCAAAACCAAAAATAACATCATGGCAAGAGGAGATGAGAGTCATGTGAGCATCTCCCCAGAAGAGAGAGGATTTTAGTCACTAAGCTGCAGGTGCTACCATGATGCCAACCTGACTTCCCTGGGCAGACAGCCTCACAATGTGTCCTGGAACCCCACCTCCCCAGAGCCCTGACCCACTAGGGAAAGATAGAAACAGGCTGGAGGTATGGGTTGACTTGCCAATGCCCAAGGCCAGTGGAGAAGCAATTACAGACGCCAGACCATCCACATTCTGCACCCCATAATGGGTTTTTGTCCACGGGCCTATGGTGGTGCACCAGGTTGAGTGCACATAATACTAAACACAAGGACCCAAGCAATGATTTAGATTCCTAATGGGAAAAGAAAATGGTCACTAGGAGCAGTGGATTCATAATACTGGTGTGGAGCCCCTAGTGATAACCCTGGAGGTGGGAAAAAATTGGTCTAGGAAGTCTGGCGGTAGCGCAGTGGGTTAAGCGCATGTGGTGCAAAGTGCAAGGACTGGTGTAAGGATTTTGGTTCGAGCCCCCTGCTCCCCACCTGTAGGGGAGTCGCTTCACAGGCAGTGAAGCAGGTCTGCAGGTGTCTTTCTCTCCCTCTTCTCTGTCTTCCCCTCCTCTCTCCATTTTCTTTCTGTCCTATCTAACAATGACGACATCAACAAAAACAATGAAAAACAACAAGGGCAACAAAAAAGGAAAATAAAAATAAAAAATATTTTTTAAAAAAATTGGTCTATACTCCAGAGGGATAAAGTATAGGGAACCTTCTAATTGAGGGGGTGGGATACAGAACTCTGTTGGTGGGAATTATATGGAATAGTACCCCTCCTACCCCACAATCTTGTTAATCATTTTAAATCACTAATAAAAAGAAAAAGGAGAAGGGACACTGCTAAAGGAATAGGTTTCTGGAAACAACTGGAGGAAATTCCTTATCTCTTACATTGACGTTGGCTTCTAATCCCACTTGCATGCGCCTAAAAATGGCATTGTCTATGCTAAAATAAAAAAGTAATAAAAACAATGGATTGAAGTTAAAAAAAACAATATTTGAGATTCTGACACAGAACTGAGGTCATCAAAGGGGAGTATGAGAGAGGCAAAAGGCTCAAGGACATCCAATGGGCTGTGAGTGAGCCAAAGTGGTGCCTTGAGTGTGGTGAGTGCACTCTGATAACACTTGATTTGAAGAGAAATGAGATGCATATGAGACCTCAATTTTTAAAAATCCAGAAAGTGAAGGGAATTACTAACTCCAAAAGGAGTTTTCTAGGCCACTTGGGAGTTAGAGTGTGTGTGTGTGTGTGTGTGTGTGTGTGTGTGTGTAGAGTGGGACACTATTAATGTAGAGGAGAAAATTCTAGGATGCCTTTTTAGAAGATGTCAGAAAAAGGACTCAGGGCTGAGCCCAGCAAGCAGCTATCACTGCAATGAGACACTGGCTTTCATGTTCAACTACTTAGTCTCTCATTCCCCATGTCATCCAAGTTCCTAGTTAGGCTCATAGTCCTACTAACATGTCTTACACTGGTCCCTTTCTTCTATTCCAAATTCGAGGATATGTTTTTACTTCTGAATTTCTAGCAGAGTGCTCAACCCATGGGAGATTTGTAATTTTTAAAATATTTGTTGAAAGAGGACATAAGGAAGCTGATGTGTAGTGAATAAGAGCAGTGCATCCTGGGCAGTACATCAGTGAATCTTCTTAGATGGTTTCACTAGGCAAAGACTCAGGGCAAGCAAGATTCACAGTTTTGGGGCAGGGGCTGAGAGTCCAAGGGGAAAGAAATATTTTGTGTTGAGTACTGTATGTGCCTGGACTGGTTGACTGAGGAGTAGAGATGTTTCTTTTGCCAACTTGTGTCCCCCTCTCCCCTCAAAAAATCAAATAAACTTTTCCATTTCCCTGACAACGCTGCCTACCAGGAGAACCATTTTATGTCCATTGAAAGCCACATCTATGACTAAGTTAGAGAGAACTGTTTCCACTCATGCTCAGCTATTTTTTTTTTTTATGCAGTTAGTTGCTCTTTAACTCTGATCAACATGTCTGGATTCTATTTCCACAAGAGCCATCTGTTTTAAATGTTTTAAGGAATTATGGACAAGATTGGGACTATATATAACTTTTACCATTCTACTTCTATTAGCTTGGGACTATGTATAACTTTGAAATTCCTTTTACCATTCTACTTCTATTATAGGGGAATCTAATGTGAACCAAGAGTTATAAACATTGTAGCAGTGTGGTGACAATAATGATATGTTATTGCTGTTTGTTAGCTTGAATTCTTAGAGAAAGGATCCCTCAAGGGATCACACTTGAGGCTAAAATAAACTAATCTGAGCCTGGATCTTATTTCTAAATATTCCTGCTCGGTGCTTATTGTCCCAGCAAACTTAGGTAAATTCTTTAACTTCTGTATGCCTTACTTTTTTTCATCTGTAAAGTGGGGATAATAGCAAGATGTGTTTCAGTGGGTTTCATAAAAAGATAAAATAGGTTACATATTCAAATCACCATGTTGGGTCAGAAGGAGGTGCAGTAGCTAAAGTGTCAGATTTAGAAGCAGGAGGTAGAGAGCTCAATTCCTGACAGTGTATACCAGAGTCAAGCTGTGGTTCTCTCCTGTTCTGCTCTCATGTCTGTAAATAAATAAAAAAATTAAAATGTGGTATAAGCCTGATAAATATATATTTTTTCTGTTTCTACTTGTAATTTGAGCTTATTACATCTATGGACATTTCCTTAAATTATTTACCAAAACCTCTAGAACTCAGATGTGTTTTGATGACAGAATTTTTAGACTCTAGAGAAGGAAAGTACTGAGCTGTCTTTTGGCAAACAAGGTTGTGAGTGTTGTCTCACCATCCAACATACTAATAGGAGTTCAACAAATAAACAATTACTTATAGTCAATAGAATGAATGACTATTACAAAGAACATCACGTGTGTGTGGGTTATGCTATTCAATGAGGTTTCAGCTCATTTGGGAAAAAAGTTTTCAAAGTATTTCTGGTTGTAGAAATTAGAGAGGGATATTATGCTGGTTGATGTTTTCCTTATGACATTTCCATGGTATATGAGGGAGAAATAGCCTTTCCTGGGATTAAAAACAATAGCAAAACTAGCTCAAGTGTCTGTATACTCACCTCTACATATTCGTGGAATGGTGAAATGCCAAGAGTCTTCCAGTAGGATTTGGTGTCTAATTCCACTTTGTATACCCCTTCTACAAACTTCTCATCAGTTGTGAGCCCATGAAGCTCTCCGGATTCACTGGTTTTCCTAGAAGATACAAACATCTTGAATAAATAAAGGATTAAGATCTGGGAGATGTCTCAGCTGGTATACACAGGATCCATGAGGGACGCCCTAAATTCAGTCACAGAAGCAGCAGCACATGTGATGCTTGGGTGTCTTTGTGTGGTGCTCTGGTCTCTCTCTCTAATGCAATGATTTTCTAAAGTTAGTGACTAAGAGAACAAATGGCATGGCAAGGTAATGACACACACAACAATGTGTCAGAGAAGTATTTTTTAAAAGTTTTTTTCCAAAGCTCAAGATACAGTTATAGTGCTTTACTCCACAAAGAGGTTTAGTGAGCTGCCCAGCAGGTGTCCATGCTCTGACATGACAGCTCCCCAAACACCAGGGGCTAGTTCACCCCAAAGTAAGACAACTGTTTTCAGTGGTGTATACATACGAGGGAGTCCAGAGTAGAATAAGAAACCCACATTTATTTATTTATTCTCTCTCTGTCTTTCTTTCTTTCTTTTTTTCTTTTCTTTTTTTTTTCTTTACCAGATCACTTTACAACTCTGGCTTGTGGTGGTGTGGGGTATGGAACCTGGGACTTCAGAGCCACAGTCATGAAAGTCTTTTTGCATAACCATTATGCTATCTACTCTGCCCAGAGGAACTCATACTTCTTCTTTCAGCCTTGGAGATGGTTCAGAAAATAAAGTATAAGGACTCCGAAGCATTTGGCCTTGAATGTGATCCACAGCAGTGCATGTCCCAGAATGATACTCATTTTTTTTTTTTTTTTGCATGCAGGTTTATTGCTGGGGCTTAGTGCCTGCACTATGAATCCACTGTGACCAATTTTCTGATTTTTTTTTTTTTATAGAACAGAAAGAAATTGAAAGGGGAGGGGAAAATAGAGAGTAAGAGAGAAAGATAGACACCCGCAGACCTGCTTCGCCATTTGTGAAGAAACCTTCCCTGCAGGTGGGGAGCCAGGGGCTCGAACCAGGGGCTTGAACCGGGATCCTTGCACAAGTCCTTGTGCTTTGTACTATGTGAACGTAACCTGGTGCTCCACCTCCAGGTCCCCATGAGATGCTCAGTTCTTTCTCTCATTGGTAAATCAATAAATCTATTTAAAAGTATATTTTATATGTCTAATCTCTTTGTTAACTTTTGGCCAACAACAAAGTAGGGAACTTTTTTCCCTTTAAACTAGGAAATTTCTATTTCCATGTAAGAACTCAAGAATTAATATTAAAAATTGTTCTTTGTTACACTATAAAAATAAAGACAGATTAAAATGGAAATTGTCTTTATTGACTCTGAACACAGCCTTTCTATCTTTCTTCTTTTCCAGAAGAAAATATATAATTCTCTTTATTTTTTTATCTTGTCCTAAGACACTTTCACACTAACATCTGTTTATTTTTGCTATGTATCCTATCTCTTGTTTGTACCCTTCTCTTAAAAATCTTCCACATTGTGCTTCTGTTTGACATTTTTCAAGTTTCTTATATATATATTATTTATTATTGGCTAGAAACAGAAAGAAATTGAGGGGGAGGGGAGATAGTGAGGGAGAGAGACACCTACAACCCTTCTTCACTGCTCATGGAGCTATCTTTCATAGGGACCAGGTCCTTGAACCTGGGTTCTTGCACACTGTGCTGTGAGTGCTTAACCAGGTGCACCACAACTTTGGCCCCTTGGCATTTTTTTTTTTAATAAACACAGATGGATTACGAATAAAACTCAATTGATACCACTCAAAAGAAAAATGGTCTTCCCCAGCATGGGTAAAGAATTGTAATGTGGTTCCTGGGATTCACTTAAAATGCACAGAAATTCTCTTCCTAGGTGACAGCTCTATTGATCTTTCTTGCTTGGTGCAGAGGGTTTCTAGTTGCATATTCCTTCGTTTACCAGGTTTCAATGTACTAACATGCCTTTTCTTTGAAATTCTCCCTGGTGGAGGTGGGAAAGGCTCCGTGAAAGTTGTAAAGCAGTTTTAAAGGTGAGAAGTCATTTTTGCACTTAATTTAGGGTGATAATGAGACTGAGCTCTGCTAGGCTTTATGAGCCTGGCACTATGTTCTGTCTCCCTTTTCTTCCTTTCTCCCGTTAACTTACCTTTCTTCCTTCCTCCCTTGCTTCCTCCCTTCCTTCCTCTTTTCCTTCTTTCCTCTTTTCCTTCTTTCCTTCCTTTCATTCTTTCTGTCTTGGCTGGACTCTCACTGCTCTGTCTTGGCTTTTTCAAACAGAGGCAGAGGGAGACTGGGAAAGATTCTATAGCACCTAAACTTCCTCCAGTGCAGTCGAGGCTGGTCTTGATCCTGGGGCCTGTGCGTAACAGAGTAGACACACTATCCAAGTGAGCTATCTTGCCAATCCCTGTGTTCTTTCTTATTGCACTCAACAGCACTAAGCCTCGCACACTAGCCTCTCCATACGTATTTGTTAGGCAAAAAATGTGCATTTGGAATAATCCAGATAAGCTGCAGGCACGTGCCTTGTCGATGCTGACTCTTAATTCATTCCTTTCATTAGTAAATTAACACAAAGTGTACATCTTTCCCCAAATCCCAAGACAAGGATTCGTAGCCTGATTTGTACATGATTGTTATGCAAAGGCCCAGGTAAAGCTGGGAAGCTCCTGATGTTATATATGTGTGAGCATCCTTGTGTTGTTTGAGTGTGGCATCTCTGGTATGTATCACTTTCTTTTTAAATATTTGTTTATTTATTCTATTTGACAGAACAGAGAGAACTTGAGAGGAAAGAGGGGAGTAGAGAGTAGAGAGGGAGAGATAAAGAGAGACACCTATGGCAGTGTTTCACTGCTCATGAAGAACCTTCCCCCTGAAGATGGGAACTGGGGGCTTGCACTCGGGTTCTTGTACATGGTAAAGTGTATGCTACTACCTGAACCCACTCATCACCTTCTTAAAGTGGTCTGTGACCCAAAAAGTTGGTAACCACTGCTGGAGTATTGAAAGGGCTGCTTCCTTCTTTTCTCTACTATTTGCTCTAAATGATGCTCTGATCACCCCCAGCTAAGCAAAGGAGGGTGTCTTTCTCAGAATGCTCCTTTCTTGCTCTTTAAAAGTTTGTTTATTTGTTTTGTTTTTGTGACCAGAGCTTCACATCTGCTTGACCTCATTGCTCTCAGCAGACTCCCAGATAAAAGACAGGGAAGAACAGGCAGGGAAGAACAAGGGGGGGGGGAGACACCATAGGACTGCTTCACTGCTTGTAAAACTTCTTCTTTGACTGGCGCTTCCCTCATGTTATAAGTGGGGTCTTCAACCCAGGTCCTCACTTACAGTAAAACACATGCTCTACTGAGTGAGTTCTCTCCTAGCAATTCTCAGGACCCATTTCACTTGTGCCAACATTGTCAGTCTGCGTGTTAAATGATAGGAGCATCTCTCTAAGAAGCGGAGGACAAATGGAGACATAATGAAATCTCATGTCTGAGTTCAGCTTACCCAGAAGCAAATGGTTCCCAGGTCTCATCAGCAGCCTTTTTGAATACTTTCACAGCCACATTGACTGCAGGACTGCCTCGGACAGCATCTAGGACTTTGACCATCAGTGGACACTTGGATTGACCCTGGGCATAGAGGAGACAAATGACAAGTCAGCAAAATTGGCAAGAGTCAAATGATTTTTTTCTTTCTTTAGTGCTGGAAATCTGGAACAAGGCAGGAAAGACATGCTAATCCCATTTCCGGTAACATAAGTCTTGGCAGTTGATGAACTTCTCCACTCAGTATAACACAGATAGGATTGTTCCCAAAGTAAAAATGAGTTCTGTTCTCAGACATGCTGCCATTAACCAGGGGCATATACAATGACTCTTAAGAGAGAAAATAGACCCTTTGAGACCAGTTGCTTTGTTAAGTTGTATCATTTGAGTGGAACTGCTGAAAAGATGCAATGTGCCATAGAACCAAACAAAATTTCCTGAGAATAATTTGTCAATTGCTACTCAAGTAATTAATTAAAATTTTCTTGAAATTAGTTGAAAATAATGTCAGATGACTTCATGGCCCATTTTATCACATGAGAACATTCTTCTAGAGAGTTGAAAAATCAGATATATGGGGTTGGGGAGACAGCATGATTATGCAGAAAGTCTTTCATGTCTGAGACTCTGAGGCCCCAGGTTCAATCCCCAGATGCACCATAAGTCAGAGAGGTGAGCAGTGCTATCGTCTTTCTCTCTCTGTATCTTTTTCTCTGTATATCTCTCATTAAAATAAATAAAATACTTTAAAAGAGAATCAGATATATACATAGAATGTTGTCATTCAAAACTTTCAGAGTCATCAGTAAGTATATTTTTATTTCTTTGTTTCTTTATGGAGCTAGAGTCTTGCACATGTTCCTGGGCTTACTTTTTATTCTGACAGAAAGACCCACAGAAAGAGAGAGGGAGAGACACCACAGCCCTGCTGCTTCACCTAGTAACATGGCTCTCCTACATGGTGGCAGAGACTGAAACCGGGATCCCGTGACTATACATCCTATCTAGTGAGCTGTCCAGTCTTCAAAAAGTAAGATTTTAATTAACTGAAGGAAAAATATTTCATAAAGATAAATGTTTCTGAAAATTCAAGACCAGTGTCTATACAAACAAATGGATCTTTTAAAAATATTTCATTTATTTAGTTAATCATTTTGGATAGAGTCAAAGGAAGTTTGAAATGCAAAGGGAGGCAGAGAGGAAAAGGGAAAAAGAGACATCTGGACACTTAGTTTACCATCCCCAAAGCTTCTCCTGTGCAGGTGGGTATCTCAGGCCTGTACTTGGATCTTTGCACATGATAACATGTGCTCCTTACTGATGTGCCACTGAACAACCCCCGTAAATATCATATCTTTACTTTTATAATCTGAGGCCCCTGAAGTGTCAGGAAGGCAAACCTGATGCACCAATGAATGTCAAGAATCTTAGCCTCAGTTCATCCGTTTTGAAGTTTGAATCAATGATATTTCAAAATAGATGCTGAATATCCTTGCTCTGGTAACAAAAGCTGGTTGGCAAAGCTAGAAGTCACCCCCTACTTCAGCTGAGGTACATAGGAGACATGGGACTGGGATTGAATACAATCAAACACTCACCGTAGGGCCAGCTTCAGACATAAATACCAGTCCAGCGAGGCAAAGGAGGAATAGACGGTGAGAGGCCATCCTGCCAAGACCTAGTGGGCTTCTGTGAAGACTATTCCCAGTGAGGGGCTTTTATACTCACTTCTCCCAAGCCAGACTGCTGATCCCTGCCCACCTGACTTTAAACCTGCTGATTCTGATTATTGACTTAGTCAACAAAAAGAGAATAAATAACCCATACAAATATGAACCTTGCCTGGAGAGATTAGAGCACTGGAACATATTAGCTTCAAGAAATATTCTTAACAGGTCATTGGAGTGGCTAGATCACCAAAACAAAACAATCAAAGCTAAGCAAAAAATAATTTCCTCTCTTGGCTGAATGTCATACATTCCTAGGATATTTTTCTCTTACCTATTCTTCTGTACATTTCTCATTTGTCTATATATTTAATCTTTCATTTTGGATGATACATGCAAGTTGTAGTGATTTATTTCACACTGTTGATTGTGCAGACTTAAACACAGTGCATGAGAAAACATCATTGCACTAGATATATGCCTGTGAATCACCAAGGAAAAGTCCTTGGCAGTACTTACATTTTAAAAAGCCTATGTTTTAGCCAAGCTATGTCATTTTGATGCTTTGTTTAGTCTTCAGTTTCCCCACAAACTGTGTGTTCTTTCCAGACAAGATTCATTTTAAGGATCCAAGAAATAGTGACTTATTCCATATTAGTATCAATGAGTCTGAGTACAGAAATCCACTTATTGTGTACTAGCTATCCTTGTTGGGCCTGTGGAAACAAAGACAAGTAGCTGACTTTTAAATAATAGTTTCAGGAAGTAGAGATAACTGTGAGAACCAAAAGTCACCATTGACAATAGATTTTTTTTTCCCCTCTGGCAACTTACAAGTCAGAACTATCGTCATTTGATGATTTATAGATCAGTGACTAAATCTTGTATGTTTTTGTATGCCCATATATGTGGATATGGTTTTGTTCATGGCTTCATTAAGGTAGGCTTTTCTCTCTACAGAAAAAAAAAAAACCAACAACATGTAGATAGTGCAGAGAAGATAGATAGGAATTTTGGAAAATGCATGCCAAAGGAAGGATACAATTTGAAGCCCTGACAGCATACCCAAAACAAAGTCAAGTTGAAAGAAAGTCAACAAAATATAATGAAGGATGAAAGTTTTCTGGGGTTTGTAGAAAGTACAGGAATAGGAACGTGCAAGAGAAAACTAGAGGAAAGCAGAGTGGATATAGGAAAGAAATGATGAGAAGATCCAATACAGAGCACAGCTAGGAATTGAATCATACCTTTAGGGTGTGCCTCTGAACTAGTACTGCAAAGAGTTTTGAATCTGTAATTAGAGGACTTGAATCTTCTGATCTCCCACCCCCACACCCCCACCCCAGAGCACTGCTCAGCTCTGTTTTATAGTGGTGCAGGAGATTGAGCCTGGGACTTGGGAGCCTTAGGCTTGGGAGCCTCTTGGCATAACAATTATACTACCAGCTCCCACTCCTTACAATCTTCTTTAAGCCTGGTAGCATTTCCAGTCACATATCACAACTAAATCTTCTCCTTTCCTTACACATGAACTATTTCCCTCATCAGTGTTCCTGCCTGACATGTTAGAAATTTTAGTTGTGATTATTGGTCTTTCTACTGTCACTTAAGAAGGGGATGGCAGATTATATTACTATTACTACTATTATTTTTGCCAAATAGACATTATCACATCTTTGGAGAATTCCTCTTGATACCCAGTTGCTGGAATCCTTACCACCTAGAGCTTTCTTCTCAGACATTCTCTTATCGATCAATGTTTCTTCAGATGGGATATACTCTGAACTAGCCACATGCTCCAGATGGAGACTGAAATATTACATCCCTTGGCAAAAGTACTTAACTATAAATGATGCCTTTTGTATGGATGCATTTATACTATAGTAACTTTGATAATCCCCACTCTAGCTCCTTTTATAATAACAGTACTCATTGTGACCCATGGACCACAATGATCTGTAATCATCATATATTTTCCGTTGTTCTATAATTTTATCACTAAGAATTTCATTTCATTTTTCAACTTCATTGAGATATAATTAATTGACAATATCTAGCTAGTTGGCTGACATCCATCACCTTACATATTTATATTTTCATGGGTCTGAAAGTATTTAAGATGGACTCTCTTAGAAAATTTAACTTATTGGGGGCCTGGTGGTGGCACACCTGGCTGAGTGCACATGTTACCAAGTTCAAGGGCCCACTAGTAGACCCCACTAGTAGGGGGAAAGCTTTGTGAATGGGTGAAGCAGGGCTGCAGGTGCCTCTATTTCTCTCTACCTCTTTATCTCCCTCTAACCTCTTGATTTCTGTCTGTCTCTATCCAATAAATAAAGATAATTAAAAAAGAAAATTTAACTTAAACAATGTAGCATCATCAACTATAGTAACCATAGTTTAGAGCCTGAGACTTTATTCATCTTATAATGAAAGTTTGTATGTAACCTTTTATACAACTATTCTCCTTACCTAGCCCTAAGCAGCCACCTCTCTCTCCCCGCCCCTCTCTCTTTCTCTTTCCCTCTCAGTTCCTATGAGTTCAACTTTGTCCTCGAATTTTATTTTCACTTTGCTGAGGGGATGTTGATTTACATGACTTTTTTTGTCATGAGTGAAAATTTCCACATTTCCCCAAGAAGGGTATCAGTACATTTCATCCTCAACCAAAACATTGTGAGTTCAACTTTGATTTTATTCCACCTAAAAAATCATACCATGCAGTGTTTACCTTTTTCTTATAAGAGAAATGGCCTTAGCATAATGCCACCTGAGATCATTAATGCTATTGAAAATGGCAGAAGTTTCCATATTTTGACTGTTGTGAATAATGCTGAAATAAACTTGCCAAAACAGGTCTCTTTGGAACCAGCCTGTTTTCATATACTTTGGATATAGTCCTGTAAGTGGATTGGTGAGTACACCATGTAGTAAACCTTTTTTGTTTGTTTGATTGTTTGAAGAGTCTCTGTATTTTTCCCCTTACAGGGCCATGGTTAGGGCTCAGTGCATTTATGATTGCACCATTTCAGGTGGCTTTTTTTTTTATAGGGAGTGAAAGACAAAAAGAGAGAAAGGAAGAATGAAACAGAGACCTGCTGCTCTGCTTGTGAGGCTTAGCTGCTCGCTGATGGGGACTTGGTCTTCAGACATGGTCTCATGTGTGTTCCACCTAGTAAACTACCACTCAACCCCCTCCATACTGTTTCCATAATGGCTTCACCAGATTACCATCTTCTTCTCCTCCTCCTCTTCTTCCTCTTCCTTATGCTCCTCCTCCTCATTCTATTGCCTCCAGGGTTATCACTGGGGCTTGGTGCTAGCACTATGAATCTACTGCTTCCAGTGGCCATTCCCCCCCCCCCTTTTCTTTTTATTATACTTGATAGAACAGTGAGAAATTGAGAAGGAGGAATAGAAAGGAAGAGAGAAAACTTTAGCTTAAATACCTACATTTATGCTTTTTATTTCTTATCCTGCTAGTTTTTACCCATATTTTATTGACATAATTTAATAGTTTATTCTGTA
Source organism: Erinaceus europaeus (assembly GCF_950295315.1). Lineage (NCBI taxonomy): Eukaryota > Metazoa > Chordata > Mammalia > Eulipotyphla > Erinaceidae > Erinaceus > Erinaceus europaeus. The sequence continues at coordinate 45,843,129 of NC_080176.1, read as the reverse complement.
TTTCACTGCATTAATAAGTACTCTAAATTTGATGTCCTTGATTACTCTGACTTTCTTGTAATTAATATGGAAATCTTTAATAAGATTTCAGGGGGTCAGGTGGTTAAACACACATGGTGCAAAGTGCACAGACTGGCATAAAGATCCTGGTTCGAGTCCCCGTTTCCCCACCTGCAGGGGGGTCCCTTCACAGGTGGTGAAGCATGTCTGCAGGTGTCTGTCTTTTTCTCCTCCTCTCTGTCTCCCCTCCTCTCTCAATTTCTCTCTGTCCTATCCGGCAACAACAACAGCAATGACAACAATAATAATGACAACAACAAGGGTAACAAAAAGGGCAACAAAATGGGAATAATGGCTTCCAGAAGCAGTGGATTCGTAGTGCAGGCACAGAGCCCCAGCAATAACCCTGGAGGCAAAAATAATTAAGTAAATAAATAAATACATAAATAAGATTTGAATTTGAACACAACAAATAGACAGAAAGTGAGGCAATTCAAAGGTTGGGGTAGCATATGAATCTTATTGTCAGATCATTGATAAAACTTATAGAAGTGGTGATCATTTTTAATGTGAAAAGAAGCAAAATTTTTGATGAAACCTAAAGATCAAATGCAGATAGAATAAAGTAAAAATAAATGAGGAGAAGCTTACTTTGGAATGTATTTTAGGCAAGGGGAGAGCATGATTGAAGTAGCAAGCAAAAGGCCAAGAAGAGAGTAGAAGTTCATTTTTCGGTAGAAAGACAATAACAATGACAAAGGCAAGAACAGGCCAATGTTTCTTGTCTGAGAGGAGATTTTTGATGGGAGAGGCTCATACTCCAAAGAGGATCTCTCTTTACTATGTATGAGTCAGTAAACTCTCTTTTAGAAAGATAGTTTAGTGGGATCTGCCAAGAGAGGTGAATTAATGTCAAGGGTCAACATTTCTGGAGTCCTCGCTGGTTGCTATAGAGATTGTGTGCTCTTGAGTGAATATCAACTGCAATAAAGGCTCAGTGCCAGGAAACAAAACAAGCATTGCTAAAACATTGACACTATATACTTAAGTTTTTTTTTTTTTTTTTTTTGCCTCCAGGGTTACTGCTGTGGTTACCGCTATGAATGAATCCACCTTTCCTGGTGGCCATTTTTCCCCCTTTCCATTCTATTGGGTAGGACAAAAAGAAATTGAGAGGGACAGAGAGGGAGAGAGAAAGATAGATACCTGCACATCTGCTTCACAGGTCGTGAAGTGTCCCCCCCTGCAGGTAGGGAGCCTGGGCATGGGTCCTTGAGCGTAGTACTATGTGCACTTAACTGGGTACACCACCGCAAGGCCTCTCATATTTATACGTTTTGTTATTTGTGTACTGTCTTTGTTCATTTTCTGACCATGGAACTATAGCTTAGATGTTGACTGGAAGTTTTAAAGAAGACTAATCTCATAACAGCAGTCCTTCTCCTACAACAGAATATGCTGTGGCTTCATGAACACCTTAGACCTGCTCCCAGTTTAAGGTTCTCCTGCCCAACCCTTTAGAATAGGAAAGCTTATTAAATTTTTATTTATTGGGTAGACACCGCCAGAAATGAAGAGGGAAGGGGGGGATAGAGAGGAAGAGAAGCAGAAAGACATCTGCAGCACTGCTTCACCACTCACAAAGCTTTCTACCTGCAGGTGGGGATCGGGGACTCAAACCCAGGTCCTTGCGCATTATAACATGTGCGCTCAACCAGGTGTGCCACCACCTGGCCCAAATTTTTAAAGAGTGTTATAGATGAAATCTTTTTTCACTCATTGCTGTTAGGCAGTTGACATGAAATAGTCATTTGTATTATCATGGGTATTGACTAAGATACCCAGTAGTGTTGTTCGTTGCTTTGCTGGAGCAGAGAGTTGGCTGGCCAAGTGTAAGACTTAGTCTTTAGGGAGGCAGAGATGCTGATGGTGGTATTTTTGAGGCCCTGGATATTTACAGACTCAGGAATTCATTTTTGTTAGCTCCCCTGAGGTGAATAATCCCAGGGAGCTCAACTATTGATAAGAAAATCATGAAAGTCTCATTTTAAAACCATAACACCAGTTTAATTAATAGTCAGGTGGTTGTTGAGCAAGCAAGGGATTAAAGAGGATTAGTGCCCTTTTTGAGACTATTTCATCCAGGTAGAGGGAAACCTAACAAAGCTCTCTTACTTCGGTGTAGAGTATGCTTCTCTAAAGAGCTGCTCTGAATGCTTGTGCAGGACTTATCTTTTCTCCAGGGATGTTGAATAAACACTAAAAAAATCCACTTCCTCTGTCTCTGCTTTTGCATTGTTCATGTAAACAAATATCCAAGTAAAGTAAAAATATCTGGGGTATGCTAATTAGACCATATTTCTTTCTTTAATTATAATTTTAGTTTCATAGTTAAATCTTAGTGGTCAGTCGAGTTGGGAGCAGCAATTGTGAACTTTCCAGTATTAGAACCTTCCAGGGCCTACAGCATAGTTTTGCAGTTGCACAGTGGACTTGAATGAAAGGTCCCAGGTTGAATCCCTGGTGTCACCATTAGCTAAAACTGAGGTGGTCACGTGCCTACAGCTCTGGCCAAATGAAAAAAAAGAAAAAATAATTTTCTACACTCTCATCTTGTTGCCATAGTTGAAACTTTCATCATCAAGTCAAGCAACCTCAGCCCTATTCTGACTCAAAAGTCCACCCTGGCTCCATCTGGGGAAGGGAGTGGCTTTTTGCCTTTTGTCACTGTATCATATAATGAAAAGTCAAAATATCCATGTCTTGGTCTATTTCTGTCTGTCTTACTAAGCATACATATGTCAAGAATACTTATCCTTAAGTAGTGGTTAAATGAAGTTACGATTTGATTTTATAGTCTCATTCAATGCCCTGTCTCTGCCTATTTAGGGGTGAGGGGGGAAGTAGACAAGGAGAAGCAAGTCAAGGCTCTTCTTTCTAGTTGGTAAGCTTTGTTCAGTTTCTCCTATAGTTCTTTCCCCTCAATCTATTTTAAAGGACTAGGAATAATGATTAAGATAAGACTTGAGAGAATGGGATTAAATAGAGATAACAGAACACATAGGTTGGAAGTGAGTGGAAAGGATTTCAGAGCTTGAAGTTTTCCTGTGAATTTATGATTCATGTTCAACTGAATGGAGACATTATATATTTTTAAATTCCACCAGAGTTTTCTCTGGGGCCTGGAGCTTGCATGGCAAATTCACTGCTTCTGTAGTTATTTTATTATTTATTTATAAAAAGGAAACACTGACAAAATCATAGGATAAGGGGAGTACAACTCCACACAATTCCTACAGAACTCCGTATCCCATCTCCTCCCTTGATAGCTTTCCTATTCTTTAACCCTCTGGAAGTATGGACCCAAGGTCATTGTGGGATGCAGAAGGTGGAAGGTCCGGTTTCCGTAATTGCTTCCCTGATAAACATGGGCATTGACAGGTTGATCCATACTCCTGGCCTGCCTCTCTCTTTCCCTAGTGGGGCAGGATTCTGGGGAATCGGAGCTTTTTTCCCTTTGCTTTTTTGATTGGCACAGGGAATTTGAGATGAGAGAAGGAAACATACACACACACACACACACACACACACAACACACACACACACACACACACACACACACACACACACACACACACACACACACAGGGAGACGGAGAGGGAGAGGGAGAGGGAGAAAGAAACATTTATAGCACTGCTTTACCACATGTGAAACTTCTCCCCCTCCCCTACCCCCCCCTCCCCCACATTTTGGGACTGGAGACTTGAATCCAGGTCCTTGCACATAGTACCCTGTACCCTCAACTGAGTGCACCACTACCCAAGCCAACTATATCATGTATATATATATTTTGCCTATGGTGTTATTACTGGGGCTCAGTGCCTGCACTACAAATCCACTTGCTCCTGGAGGCCATTTTTCCCATTTTGTTGCCCTTGTTTGTTGTGCTTGTTGTAGTTGTTATTGTTATTATTGTCATAGCTACTGTTGTTGTTGGATAGGACAGAAAGCAATGGAGAGAGGAGGGGAAGCAGATCTGCTTCACTGCTTGTGAAATGACACCCTACAGGTGGGGAGCTGGGGGCTCGAACCAGGTTCCTTATACCAGCCCTTGTGATTTGTGCCATGTGTGCTTAACCCGCTGTGCTACTGTTCAGCTCCCTGTATCATATTTTTTATCCATTCAACAGTTGGTAGAAACCTCAGTTGTTTCTAGTTTTGTGCAATTATCTCACACGCACTTAAAAATATTAGAAATGATATTCTTAAAAAGAAGGACAAACCTGATAAAGATTAGCATTGTGTGTGAAAAGAAATGAATTTCATATAAAGTTAGAAATTATGGGCTGAGGAACACACTACAAAATCAGTATGTAATGAAAAAAAAAAAAGCAGTGTCCCACACTGAGGCTCAGATATGTTGATATGTCTGTGGAGAAATCTAGGAAACTGACAATTGATGGGATAAAAACTACATCTTTATTAACACAAATTGCTGAAATTTAGCATTTCCTTAAATTGCAAATATAGACAAACTAAAGTAATTAATAGCCGTACTGGTGGACATGACAAGGTTAAGAATCTGAGCAAACAAACTGATTGGATCCTAGGTCAACAATGGCTTAACTATGATATAGTGGGGCTCTATCAGCACACACAGTCATCTCCTGGATTAGATAACAGTAGAAAGAAATGAATCACCAGCTAGAACTGAGCAGTTTTCTGGTAGGAAAAAAAACAAAAAGAAGGAAAAAAGGAAGAAGGAAAGAGAAAGGGGGGGGGAGGAAGAAAGGAAAGGAAGGCAAAGTAAACAGAAAGGAAAAATGAAAAGTAAGGAAAAGAAAAAAGAATGGGCTGGTTGGTGGTGCATTGGTTGAATATATATATGGTACGATGCACAAGGATCCAGTTCAAGCCCCTAGTCCCCACTGCGTGTGTGTGTGTGTGTGTGTGTGTGTGTGTGTGTGTAGTTTCACTAACAGTGAAGCAGCGCTACAGGGATGTCTCTTTCTCCCTTTCTCCTGCTCCCCTCTCAGCTTCTCTCTACCTCTTTGCAATACCAAGTTGCAGATGCTACCATGGTGCCAACCTGACTTTGCTGGACAGATGACCTCACCAATGTGTTCTGGAACCCCACCTCCCCGGCACACCCTGTCCCATTAGGGAAAGATGGAAACAGGCTGGGGATCTGGATTGACCTGTCAACTCCCATGTCCAGCAGGGAAGCAATTACAGAAGTCAGACCTCCCACCTTCTGCACCCCCATAATGATCCCGGGTCCATACTCCCAGAGGGATAAAGAATAGGAAAGCTTCTAGTGGAGGGGAGTGGGATGGAGAATTCTGGGGATGGGCATTGTGTGGAACTGTACCTCTTTTATCGCACAGTCTTGTCAATCATTATTAAATCACTAATAACCCCCAAATATATTTTTAAAAAGAAAGGAAAGAGAGAGAAAATGAACTTATAGTGTTGGCTTTTTGAATTACGGATAGAGTTCTATAGATAGGCTTTCCCTGGAATAGGAAAAAGTGCTTTGAAGTCTTCTCTGGGAGATAGAGAGCATTTGTTATTCTGCATTTCTTGGCTACTGGAGTATTTACAGACTATCACTACACTGAAACTCTTGCTTATACTTCAGTGTTTGTGAACTTGGTTAATGAGAACCTATCTGAGATTTTAATGGTTCTTAACCTCCATGGTTGACTTTGGACATTGGGCAAGCCCAATGAAATGGTAAATTAATGGAGGCAACACCCTCTAGGAAGAGGGCCAGCTTGATTCCTGGATACACTGATTTCAGCAGAGGCTTCTCCAAAATTGTCAACAATAGTGATTGAACTACTGTGGTATTGCTTGTCCAGAAGGAAGGAATGGATACAACAGTGATTGGCAGGTAGTTACCCAGAAACAAAGTGTTGAGGGTAGGGGGATGGATAAAAATGATTCTTGGGGTTGGAACATAAGAAAATGAGGGAGGGTATCCCTCCCAGAGAAAGAATGCCATGAGTCAACTAACTGAAAGTCTGTAGTGAAAAGAACAGCTAATAGAAACGGCAGTATATGAACATCTAAGGACAAGGTGAGAACAATGCTGGTTGAACAAAGCTGGCCCTGCAGAAGTCATCCATTCCTTGAGTGCCTTGAAAGAGATCGTTTCTGACAAGCGGACCATGATAACCTAATAGTGGGAGGAATCTTTCCAGGTTTATCTGCTTCACCACCCAGAGTAGTAAGAGAGATTTCTCTAGGTGACAGGGCCCCAATAACTACTCTGTCACCAAAAGGAGTGAGCCCACGACTCAGCCTTGGTTTCATTGATCCCCGCAAATGCTAGCTTTTCCCTTTGCTCTCACTGTTTAGTCTTTCTGTTCACATGTGCTTTCTACCACTTAGGTCACTCCTCTGGCCAGTCCTGCCACTGAGTCCTAGACTACTTCAGTCTTAACGAAGTTTTCAAATTCTGTATCCTTGGTTGGTGGCATCTTTGACTCTTTATTTAGTTCTCTCTTCAAGGTTTTCTTACATGCATACAATTTCTTATTTTCCTATGACAGTGTCAGCACACCACACTTTCAGTACCTCTTCATCTTAACTGAAACCATGTTTCTCCCAATCACTGCACTTCTAAGCTTTCTGCAGTTCAAGCAGTTTCCCCCTATCCAGCTAAGAAGAAACAGTAGAGCCCTCATCCATTACACCATAAGATGCTTATTTTATCCTTTTGACTGTGACTCCACTTCTTTGGTTCCTATATGATACTTGACTCTAACTGAAAACTCCTTTACTGTGATTCAGCAAGAGCAATGGTAGATAAGATAGACACATCTTTCTCATCATGTGTGGTAATGATGATGTTCCAACCTTACTTTTTTTTTAAAAAAAATTATTTATTATTCTATAGAGATAGAGAGAAGTTGAGAGGGGAAGGGGAGATAGAAAGGGAGAGAGACACCACAGCTCTACTTCACCATTTGCAAAGCTTTCTCCCTACAGGTGGGGACCAGGGGCTTGAACCTGAGTCCTTGTACATTGTAACATGTGTACTCAACCAGGTCCACCACCACCTGGCCCCTCCTGTCTTTTTCTTACATGACCTTTTATTATTATTATTATTATTTTACTTTAAAGGTGCTGGTATTGTGTCCATCTTTCATTTTGATGATTTCTTCCTGCAAAGGCTCTATCAGCTAAGGGCATTTGACTCTGTTCTTTCTGGCCTGATTTGCCTTTTTCTTTAGGCTTTCCAACAGTGCATCCATTTTAACAAGTCTAAATATGAACTTAGCACTACCCTAGCATTTCAAACCTGTTAGCCCATAACTCTTTCTCCAAGTGTCATTATTATTGTCCAAGTAGGTCAGGTCTAGAATCTTTGGAGCTATGACTGAATTCTTCATCTCTTTATCACCAGTCTTTAAAAAAATAGTATCAGTTCTATTTTCAAAGTACTTCTCCCATCCCTTACTCTGTTTCCATAGCTGCCAGCAGAATTTAAACCTTTGTTTCTATTCAGTTAGCCTTTTGAAATTATGTTGCAGCTTGTCTCCTTACCGATAATCTGTTTTCCATATAATTATTTTTATAAGCTACTGCCAAAATAATCTTCTTAATGCCTACCTCTGATTCCATTGCACGTCCTTCATAAGCATTTTCTTTCTTTTTTTTTTTTTTTCTTCATAAGAATTTTCTCACTCTCTTTGGCCAGTCACATAGCTGAATGTCCTTTATTTGACTTTCAGGGATGGCCACGATTTTGTAGATTCCATCTAAATGATTATCAGCTGGGTCCCTCAAATACAGAGGATGCCTGCCTATACAGGTCCTGTGGTACACCATTTCTGTGTCCTTACTCCTTTCCTATCCACTCAAAGCTGAGGCCAGCCCTTGATTTTTTTTTTTTTTTTAACTTTTAAAGAGAAAAGCAAGGGTTCACTTCTTAGTTAAAGAAGAACGTAGTTGGCAGCAAACTTCCCCCTCCTCCCAGCATAAACAGGACTTTCTACTGCTGTCATCAAAGTTGTCTTGATCAGTGACCTTAGAATCAGCTACTTTTGCTCAAGAGCCTGCTGATAACTCCAACAAGTTGTACTCTTCCTATACACAAAAGAAAAAGGAGCTTGCTAAGCTTGTTGCTATGAGTTACCACTGGAAAGCTGATAACTGGTATAAAAGGGCCAGTGCCACTGTGTCACAAGTCCGACTGGGTCCGCTGGCATTATAAACACTGCTTCTTGCATGAAAGCGTCAGTATGTCCCAGCTCTCTGTCTGAGAATCATACTGCTCACTATAACTGTCTGAGTGAACACACTTTTTAGGGCCTAAGGGACAACTCTCCACAGAGGGATGAGATCTGTGGGAGGGGAATCAAGGAAGAGGTTTCAGGAACTCAGAGTAGTAGTGACAAGTCAATGGCCATGGTGAGAAAAGGTTATGGGAGAGACTATTGTGGTGGTAGAAACAAGAGAGCCCCGTAATATCAGGACCGTGCAATGGATGAGGGGGAAGATGCAGAGGTGACTCAGTGTTTTAGGCTGGATGGCTACTTTGAGAATAAAAGCATTCAGTTATATGGTTAAGAGAGAGGCAAGAAGGTGAGTCTAGTTTCAGATATGTGGCTGAAAGATTGGTATTAGGTCATTCACGTCCAGATGGCAATGGGAAATGAGAGCCTGACAGATGAAGTTTGGGAGAAACCAGACTGGAAATAGAGACTTAGAGTCATCCTCATATAGACTGGATTCTAGCATTTGGAGGTCGCCAATAGATGTTACCATTAACAAGCAGGAAGACGTAATTCTGGGATAAACCACAGTTAGTTTGTGATTTAAAAAAAAAAAGAGGGGCTTCCGAGACTGAAGTTACCTTTCTGCTTTCTAGTGCTTGGTACATCTCTAAGAATATTTATGCCATTCATTGAGATTATTTGTATTCACGTTTTCTCTTTTGACAACCGAGACAATATCTCAGTTTCTTTTCCTCCCACACCCAGTCCCTCATGCCTAGGATCTGGTATTCAGAAAGAACCCAACAAATGCTTACTAAAAGATCCCACAGGGGGCAGGTGGTGGTACACCTGGTTGATCACACATATTGCCATGGGCAAGGACCTAGGTTTAAGCCCCAAGTCCCCACCTGCAAGGGGGAAGCTTCATGAGCAGTGAAGCAGTGCTGCAGGTGTCTCTATCCCTCTCTATCTCCCCCTTCCATTTTAATTAGGATTTGGAAAATGGGGCAAGCTGCTTTATTCTAAGTTTTTAGACTAATCTTTTGTATCTTTTGTGTCTTTGGAGTCAGAACAACTTCTGCTATATCATATACCTCAGATAAATTGTTCTTAATTTTTTTGCCCCAAACTAGGAGTCCAGACACCTTCTGGATACAGTCACACTGTATCTAAAACCCTGAGCCTGGGGCCCATCTGCCTGTGTCTTAACAACCTTTTAAGTGAGATTATCTTGTATTCAACCTTTTTCTGACTTATTTTATTTTATTTTTTTCATAATAAATCTTGTGTTTACCATTCTTTTAGACTAACAATTAATACCTTTCTATTAACACACTGTTACACAACAAACAAACAATGTGACAATTGTCCTATCAAGATTCATAGAAATAAAACAATAATAGACTCCTCTTAAATAACTGAGAGGGTCTATTAGCACCTTTAGGCAAGTTCATCTGCAGTGTAGAGAAAAATTCATAGTAAAAATACTACAGTCTTTGAATCCATGTACCTGTGAATACACAGTTGGTGTCTTCGGGGTAAGATGTATGTGATCTGTGGTCTGAATTTGCCCTTTGACACATGAATGACTAGATAATTCAGATCAAAGTTAATGAGTCAGTTCCTCTGAGTGCTTTGTCACAGAAGTCCTCAGTTCTCTGCCTCTCAAACAATCCTTTGGGATTTGATCGTACTTAAAATTTTTTTTAATATGTATTTATTTTCCATTTTGTTGCCCTTGTTGTTATTGTTGTGGTGGTTATTATTGTTGTTATTGATGTCATCACTGTTGGATAAGACAGAGAGAAATGAAGACAGGATGGGAAGACAGAGAGGGGGAGAGAAAGACAGACACCTGCAGACCTGCTTCACCGCCTGTGAAGCGATTTCCCTGCAGGTGAAGAGCCGGGCTCCAACCGGGATCCTTCCGCAGGCCCTTGTGCTTTGCGCCACGTGTGCTTAACCCGCTGCACTACCGCCAGACTCCCTTGATGGTACTTTTTGAGGCACTTGAGGAAAAGGCTGAGCTCCACTTGCCTCATCAAACACTGACTTATTTTATTTGATTTGACTTTTAATTCAATATGTTCCACATGAGTGAAACCATGCAGTAGTTGTCTTTCATCTAGGCACATAAAAGGCCTACGCTGGCTAGTGACCAGGTACATGGCTGCCTAGGGTGCCCTCCAAGATCACCCAGAAACAAGTCCACTTCCAGAGACAGCCAGTAAGGTATCTCCTTACCTCCCTGACAAAGTTGCATATCTGGGTTGACTGACTGGAAACAAATCATCTCTGACACTGGGCTTTACTCGATCAAAGGTCCTTTACAAAGAAAGAACTATTTGCAGACATTAATGTCTTAGAGAGATTGTTGTTTGGGCAGTGAACAGCACAAACTTCAACAAGCGAAAAAATTCCTCTGAAAATGTCTTATTGCCGCTGTGTTTTCAGTTACTTCAGTGGAGGAGCTTGCTCATTGTGTTTTCAATTTAAAGACTTTAAACTACAAGGTCACTCTGAAAATGAGTGCTGATTCTCCCAGAGAAGTAAACCATGTCATTTATTGTCTGTGTAGTCAATACAATTCCCTGGGAACACAACTCAGCTTCTATTCTTTCAATGCATATTCATGCCAGCACTATAATTCTTGAGTGGGGACAAATGTTTGTATAGAAAAACAAAATGAACTTGTCCACAGCTCTGTTTGAATTACATATAACCACACTTGGCTTTGTCCCCACTCCTTAGCTCTGAGAACTGCTCCAAAGTCATCACAACGATAAGTATTGTTGCTGGGTCGTTTGGACTAGCAATTTTCCCAACAGTACAACTGCAGTGAGCCCACTGCAATATCTGCACGTCTGTGGTTTCTGTGAGGCTGCTAAGATAGGCACACTGCTCCATCTTGCTTCACTTCTGCCTCTTGGAGTCCTTCACAGACTTAACCTCCATCTGCAGACCTTAAGGGCTGTCTACAAAGTGTCTGTACTAATAGACTTTGCTGACTCATTCTTCTTGTTCAAAGATTACTGCAAGAGACTGGGAGTATGGACCGACCAGTCAACGCCCATGTTCAGCGAGGAAGCAATTACAGAAGCCAGACCTTCTACCTTCTGCAACCCACAATGACCCTGGGTCCATGCTCCCAGAGGGATAGAGAATGGGAAAGCTATCGGGGGAGGGGGTGGGATATGGAGATTGGGCGGTGGGAATTGTGTGGAGTTGTACCCCTCCTACCCTATGGTTTTGTTAATTAATCCTTTCTTTAATAAAAAAAAATAAAAAAATAAAAAAATAAAAAAATAAAAAAATAAAAAACAAAGATTACTGCAAGTATGAGTAAGTGGGGCAGGTCTGCTCAAGTTTTTTTTTTTTTTTTTTTTTTTTTGGTCTCTTTGTCAGCAGGGACACAAGTAATGTTGATCAACTAGCTCTCCTGGCACTGCTCTGTGAAGGAAGTAGGGAATTTCTGTTGCAAGTTTTTTTGTTTTTTAAGTTTTAGGGAATCTTCTTCTTTCAAAGACTCGGGACAAACACAGGCCTTTCCATAATCACTGTGTTTCTGGAGACAACTAAGCAAAGTAGTTATGTTTCTCTAGAGAGAGGCAACATAACAGAGTGGAAGATGTATGGACTTTGGAGTCAGACCACCTTAGTTCCCTTCGATCTCTGCTTTGCCACCTACTACTTGTTTTACCTGGATATCCTTACAGAACAAACACACGGGACTTTGTGTCCTTGTCTGCTGAGCTGTGATAAGAATAGCTTCTAGGGAGTCGGGCTGTAGCGCAGCAGGTTAAGCGCAGGTGGCGCAAAGCACAAGGACCGGCATAAGGATCCCGGTTCGAACCCCGGCTCCCCACCTGCAGGGGAGTCGCTTCACAAGCAGTGAAGCAGGTCTGCAGGTGTCTATCTTTCTCTCCTCCCCTCTGTCTTCCCCTCCTCTCTCCATTTCTCTCTGTCCTATCCAACAACGACAACAACAATAATAACTACAATAATAAAACAACAAGGGCAACAAAAGGGAATAAATAAATAAAATAAATTAAAAAAAAGAAAAGAAAAAGAATAGCTTCTACCTGATATGGAGGGTCAAATGAGTTAATGAAGGAGGGATGTAGAATAGTTTGGGGCACATCATATTTGATAAATGGTGGCCCAATTAGGAGAGGTAGGGCTTACCTTAATCTTTCTTTAAGAAATTTAATCTTTAGCTCTGCTTTGTTGTGAATATTGTACAGAGAAGTTGTGAAACTGTATCTGTTTCCAGGTCCCTTTTTTGAATTTTATTTCTTGACCAACTTGATAGTTGCCTCTTGGATTGTAGAGCATTAGACTGTAGGTGCAAGTGAGTATTGTGACACTCAAGTGACAGCCACTTATCCAGTGGGGACTCATAGAGCTGAATGACTGTAGTACCTGACAGTCTGTGTTAATAAGGTAGTGAACTATGTCAAGAAGGGTGAGGGAGATGAGATCCTGTGCCTATATGTAAAAGACTACTACACTGTAAACCATTAACCTCTCAAGAAAAAAAAGAAAAAGAAAAAAGAAAGGTGAAGATTTCTCTAATTTCCATGAATTCTAGGAAATAGGATGAAAATTAGAAGTCTCCTTCTCACACAGCAAAAACAGGACTTTTGAATAATCTGTGGTAGAGGAAAGGTTTGGAACTGGAACTTGTTTATTGTAAGTTAAGAGAGAACTAGTTACTCAATTCATATTTTACGTATTCATTGGTTTATGTTTTCTCTCTATTGGAAAACATCAGTCCAGTTAATTCATATTACCAGGTTGTGATTACTGCTTCCAGAAAATAGGTCAAGGATGACAATTACATCAGTAGCATTTAAACTTTGCTCTAGGCTCTGTGCTTTTTTTGAATTCAAACACTCATTTTTTGGCAGGCTCAAAGAAATGAAAAGAAATAATATCAATAAAAGGACCTATTTCTGCCTCAAATTGATTTCATAAATGGGGAATCTGGGCTCTGGCGCCTAGTTAACAGTTTACTAAAAAGATAAGGAGAGATTTTAATATTTAAAGTGTGACTCAGTGGTTCTAACATTTTTGAACATCAATAGAAAAAAACCAAAAACAAACACAAAGACCTGCCAATGGGATTTGTGCCGGTTATTCTACTGTTCCTGGTAGAACAGTAGAATGTCTGCTAAAATGTGTGCTCTGTGGGGTGAGACTTGTTTTAAAAATCTTGTTTTAATGAAAAAATTTCTTGTACTTAAACTTTAAAAATATTTTATTAGTGATTTATTAGTGGTTTACAAAATTACCAGTCAACAGCGGACAAGTCAACAGCGGTGTAATTCCACACCATTCTCATCACCAGAGTTCTGGATTTCCAATCCCTCTATTGTTAGCTGCAGTTTTCCTAAGACTGCACATATGGGTTAACTATTATTTCTACAGCACTATCCATATTTGTATATAATTTCCCCCCTCTCTTTTTTTTGCCTCCAGGCTTATTGTGGGGGCTCAGTGCCTGCACCATGAATCCACTGCTCCTGGGGACCATTTTTCCCCCTTTAGTTGCCCTTGTTGTTTTATCATTGTTGTGGCTATTATTATTGTTGTTGTTGTTGGATAGGAGAGAGAGAAATGGAGAGAGGAGGGGAATATCCACACAGAACAAGGAACAATTGGCTTTGGGTCAACATCTGCTCTCAATATTCAGGGCCCCTCTCCAACCCCACAATATAAATACTGTTAACTATAAATCTCATCAATCTGACCTAGGGCCTATGTCTATTCATATTTAACACATGAGCCTGTGTAACCTCTGCACATCCCTGTCAGTCAGACAGGGATGTTTGAGCTTGCATTCCATTATATTTACAAATATTTTATCAGTGATTTAATAATGATTAACAAGACTGTAAGATAGCAGGGGTATAATTCCATAAAGTTCCCACCACCAGAGTTCTAAGTCCCATACCCTTCATTGGAAACTTCCCTATTCTTTATTCTTCTGGGAGTATGGACCAAAATTATTTTGGGGCTGCAGAAGGTGGAAGGTGTGGCTTCTGTAATGGCTTCTCCACTGAACATGCGCATTGACATGTGGCTGTGTGCACAAATCTTGACTATCTGAAGAGTAATGGGCTTGGGAATAGGGAGCTTGTGGAAAGAGGGACTAGGTTTGGAATCAAGGGAACGACATTCATTTGGATTCTGGGCTGTGATTTGACATTCAAAACCATCAGCTTTCCTTGCTCTTTCAGTTTAAAGCTCGGACCTCCTGGGAAAGTGTATTAAAAAAAATGGCGGGGGTCTGAAGGTGTTGCACTCAGTTAAGCACACATAGTACTAAGCACAAGGACCTACACAAAGGCCCACCCAAGGATCTGGGTTCTAGCCCCTTCCTCCCCATCTGCAGGAGGGTTGCTTCACAAGCAGCGAAGCAGATCTGTAGGTGTCTATCTCTCTCCTTATTTCTACCTCCTCTCTCAATTTCTCTGTCTTACCGAATAAAACAGAAAAAAAAAAAAATGGCCGCCAGGAACAATGGATTTGGGCTGGGGTAGATAGCGTAATGGTTATACAGACAAACTTGAGGCTTGATGCTCCGAAGTCCCAGGTTCAATGCCCCGCATCACCATAAGCCACAGCTGGTCAGTGCTCTGGTAAAAAGAAAAAAGAAAGAGGAACAGTGGATTCATAGTGTGAGCACTGAGCCCCAGTGATAAACCAGGAGGCAAAAAAAAAAAGTATGTAAAATGGCGCAAATGAGGTTGAGGGATTATCTGCACCTGAATGTATGAGAGTTGCAATTTCAAGACTTCTGTAGGCTGCCAGGGGCCAGGTTGAGTGAATGAAAGCTGGTGAATATAAGGGAGAGGATGTACTCACAAAGGGAGAGGTGTCATTAGAGCTCAGGAAGAAAATTGCTCTTCTCTTCATGATTGCTTTCAGCTCTAGGGCTGCAGTTGCTTGGTCAGCAGGGAATTAGGGGGTTTCAGGAAATGCTGTGCTTCTGGAGGGAGAATAGACTGGTTTGGCACTGTCTTATTGTGAAATTATTATTGTAAGCCTATCTGGGAGTTTTCTATTTCTCTTTATCTCCAGGATATCTTGCAAGTGTCAGCAGAGTTCATACATGCTCTTCTTGTAGAGAAAAAAAATCTCCTGAAGCTTTTATACAATATTGTTACATACTATACAATGTATATTACATATACAGTATTTAGTGTATATTTTCATGACTATATTTCAATATATTTTCCAATATTTTCATGAAACCCCCTATCCCAAGTGGAAAACAGCTGATTTCCTAGTAATCGATAAGAAAGAGTAGCATGGAGTAAAGGAAGGAATCAGGGTGAGATAGAACTGTGTACAAAAACTGCTTTTACTGCCTCCTGCCCCACACCCCACCCCCAGTTGAGAGAAGGGATTCTTGGTTCCTCTTTGGTAAATGAGAGATGATAGCACCCACATCAGGCACTGGGAAGGATCAGAGGAACCAAGAGTCAAAGTTTACTGGCGTAATAAAGTCTCAGCCTTCAGTAAATATTTAACGTCACCCTCATTTCACTGGATAGGATTTTCATGAGACCCGGTTGGTATACACACTGCTGTTGCAATGATCCTAACAGATTGGAATGCTATGAGCATTGATGTGGTAATGGCCCCGCTGATGTATGAGTGGGAAAAATAGAGAGATCTCAGATATCGTATCAGTATAAGTAGACATGTCAAGAACAAATAAAGACCTGGCTGTGGGAAAGTCAAAATGAAAATTAACAAGTCCTCATGGTAGTGCACCTATGAAATAGGATATAAATTTGAGCATTCAATCGGGTCAAATATTTCTATTTAAAATTTAAGAAAATAATTTACAGTAAAATAATTTATCTGGAATAGAAACAGAACCTCACCCATGTAAGGTATGTACTCTACCACTGAGCTGCCTAGGTAGGTTGGAGTTGAGCCTTCTAGACTCCACACCTGTGGTTCTGAAGCCTTCTCCACTGGGACCTGGTGAAAACCCTCTCTCAGGAGAAAGGTCCTTCCCTCCCTTCCAAAGGACAGTTGCAAGAGAACATTCTGAACTTCGACTGCTGCTTGTTAGCCGGCCTATCTCCTGAATCTTAATGTTAAGTGGCCTGTATCCTCTTCACTCCTTTCTATTAATTGAATTGTATGTTTGTATTGTAGTGGGGTTCCCTCCAGTGAAATTATATCATAATTTTATGCATTTGACTTGTTATTATTTTGTTATTATTATTATTTTGACTTTGAAGTAAAAACTGTCCACATAAAAATGTCAGCTAGCACTCTTGTGGTCATATCTTCTATTACACAAGTTCAATGAATGCTTTTCCTTTGGTCAAGCTCTGCTCTTTAGCTGCTGAATTTAGGAACACAGCATGATTGAGCAGGTAGGGACCTTGGAAATTCCCAACTACAACCTCCCCCCCACTTTACAAATTAAAAAAAAAGGAAATTCTGAGAGATGCTATTCTTGCAAAGAATAGCATGCAGCAGGCATCTTCTGTGCTAGGCAGTATACATTCACACTTTACAATGAACAGTGAGAGAATCAGTATTTTATCCACATCTTGTAGATGAAAACTGGTGAAAGATTTGAATGATTAATATCTAGCATACCACTCTAGACCACACAGAGTTTCAGTGAGGAAACTAGAACTCTGACTAAAAATAGACTCTCGAGGTTGGCCTTTGGTCTGCACCTGGACATCTTTTTAATATCTGAAATGAGGTAGTCTGCCTCAAGGTCAGCATGAATTCTTTGAGATCAACAGGGGTCCTTAACTAAATCTACACGATAATTTACAGGAAAAAAATCTAGAAATGGATTTTAAATTATTATTTTATTCTTAGCACCAGAGATATAGCTGGGGCTCAGTGTCTGTACATTTCCATATTTCTGGTAGCTATTTTTTTGATAGAGCGTGAGAGATAAAGAGAGATAGAGCCATTCATTTGTTCTGTTCTTGGACACCTAGGTTGCTTCCAAGTTTGAGTTCTTACAAACTTTCCTGATATGAACGTACACATACACAAATCTCTTTGGATGGGTGTGTATTTATTTTTTTACTTTAGAATATATTTCCAAGAGAGGAATTGCGGGGTCATAGAGTTGGTCCATTTCTAGCATTCTCACAGGAGTGAAGTACCAGTGTTGCCTTTATTTGAATTTATTTAATAATCAGTGACTGGGAACATTTTTTCATGTCTACTGGCCCTTTAAATCTCTTCCTTGGTGAATATTCTATCCGTTTTTCTCTCTCCACTTTTTGCATGGGGTCGTTTGTTCTGTTTTTGTTGAGTTAGGTGAGCTCTTTGCATATTTTTGGTTCTAATTCTTTGTCTGATGACATAGAAAGATCTCCTCCCATTCCATAAAGAATCTGTATGGGTGGTGGTTTCTTCTGCTGTGCTGAAGCTTTCAGTTTAATGTTGTCTCATTGGTTTAATTTTGTTTCTGCTTTTCTTGGAATGGATTTGAATCATTGAAGAAGACTTTTAAACTTAGATCAAAAAGAGCTCTGCCAATGTTTTCTTCTAAATATTTCATAGTTTCTGGTTAACACCCAAGTTCTTGATCCATTTGGACTTTACTTTTATATGTGGTGAAATGAAGTGGTTCAGTTTCCTTCTTCTGCATGTAATTTGTGGTCTAGATACACAGTGAAACACTCTCAGCTATTAAGAATGATGAGGTCACCTTCTTCACCTCATCTCAGAGGAAACTTCGAGGAATCATGTTAAGTGAGATGAGCTAGAAAGAGAAGGATAGATATGGGGTGATCTCACTCATGGGACAAACCTAAGAAACTAGAACAGAAAGGAGAAACATAAAGTAAAATTGGGGCTGGTTTGGTGCATTGCACCAAAGTAAAGAACTCTAGGGAGGACTGGGAGTGAAGCGAGGGAGGATTTCAGATCTTGTTACATAATGATGGGCCTAATTTAAGGCTGAGAGTGCTTTGATGATACCTGTCTCAGTGAGATGAGAAACTGTACCCATGTGCCAACAATGGTAGTATAAACTATTAGCCCTTCCTACCCCCAAAAGAAAAAATATATATATGTAAAAAAGAGATAGAAAATAAAGAGATAAAAGGAGAGGAGAGGAGAGACACTTGTAGTACTACTCTACTGTTTCAAGGTTCTCCCTTACAGATGGGGACTGGGTTTTAAATGATTATATGTAGCATCAGAAAGCCTTAGTTTGTAGGAAAAAAAAAAGTAGGCTTATTTAGAGATGACAGGAAAGTACTAAGAGTTACCATATATGTGGTGGCTACGTACTTTCTCCTATCATGAACATCTTATGTTAGTGTCATATGTTTTTTACTTGATGAGCCAATACTGACACATTATTATTAACTAACGCCCATAGTTTATGCTAGGCTTTCCTCTTGGTATTTATGCCTTCTATGGTTTTGACAAATATGTAGTGACATTCACCCATAATTGTAGTCTGAGTCATTCCACTGCTCTAAAAATGTCCTTTGCACTCTGCCTATTCTTTCCTCCTTCCCTCTAGCCCTTCGCAACTCTAATCCTTTTACTGTTTTTGTAGTGTTGCCCTTTCCAGAATGTTACTGAGCTGGGATCATACACTCTGTAGTCTTTTCAGACTGATTTCTTACACACAGTAATATGAACTCAAAGTGCCTCTGTGTATTTTCATGGCTTGATAGCTGATTTCTCATTATAACTAAATTAAATTCCATTACAAAGATGCACCGTGGCTACATATCCATTCAACTAACTGATGGACATCTTGGTGTCTTCCAAGCTTTGGAAATAAATAATGCTGAAGTAAACAACCACGTGAGGGCTTTTGTATGGTAGAAGTGGCTTTTGATCAGCAATTGGAATGAAGGGCCCAGTTTAAAGAATAATGTCAACTTGTCCAGTTACATTTATTTATTTATTTTAATCTGCTTTTCTTAAATATCAAACACCGAAAATCTTTGCTTTCCTGAGCACATGCTCCCCTTATGGAGAAAGGAACAACCCATACCATGTAACTGGTAGTACTCTGGGGCTTGAGAACCTTTCAAGA
Organism: Erinaceus europaeus; assembly: GCF_950295315.1. Taxonomy (NCBI): domain Eukaryota; kingdom Metazoa; phylum Chordata; class Mammalia; order Eulipotyphla; family Erinaceidae; genus Erinaceus; species Erinaceus europaeus. The sequence goes on along the minus strand of NC_080176.1, from coordinate 45,823,838 downwards.
AGCAGGTTAACAAAATGTTCCCTTGGTTCCCTAGGCTTAATTGGGCTTAAGGAAATTGAGTAGTCTCAGAACAATCAGGACAATCTCAGAAATAATCAGCAACAGTGGGACTTTAACATTCAGCTCCAGAATATTATAAAACAACAACTGGGAGCAGTGCTTAGCTTTCAAATAGATGGCAGAGGAATTCTCAGTCATGCCTACAGTAAAGATGTAATTACATTCTCTATATTGATAATGAGAGCCTGTGATACGTAGTAGGACAAAAGCTATTTGCTGAATGCGTTAGTCCCTAATAGGAATCAGTATTGCTGTAATAATTATTCCAAAGGAGCTCCATTTAAACATATATATGATCAGAGTTTGTTTCCGCTTTTCTAATTTATTATGTCTACATTCAACTCTATGGAGTCATCCAGGGGAAAGCATACTGTAAATGTAGAAAAGTCTGCATGAGGCTTTAGTCCACACAATCTTATGTCCTAAACTCAATGAGTCTCCACATGTCCTTTGACTCCCCACAGGAGCAATAACTGGGACAGATTTGGTGAGCATGGGGCAAGTTCAAGCTGGCAGTATCTGGTTGGGCACCAGACCCAGGGTGCCAGGCTGCACTAGAGATAGGAGTCAGATGCTGAAGGACAGAAGTCAGAGTCACTTTATTATCCCCCCACCCCAGGATGATCAACGTCAAGCACTGATTGCTCAGAAGAAGCTAAATCTTTGGCAAGACAACAATAAAAACAGGAGCCAGCATAATGTGAAAGGGAAAATGGGAGGGTATCTGAGGAAAGTGTAGGAGTCCATGCAGAACATAAGGATTTAAAAAGTAACATATGTATATTAAAATATATAATATATGTGAACAAGAGTAGCAAGAGGCTCACTCTGCCATCTTATGTGGGGCCAGGGATTGAACCTAAGGCCTCACCTATGCAAGAATTGTGTTCTAATGCTGAGTAAACCTAGACCATTAGGATTTTTTTGGAGGTCATTGGTGGACTTGCTTAACTTCATTATCTTAGTTAGGTAAAAGGGGTTATAAGGGGCATTGACTCTTTGCAAAACTGGAAATGCTAAGCTGTACTCAGCTTCAGTATTAGGCTAATGTAATGGACACCTTGGGAAGAGTGGCTAGAGCAATAGTTGCTTCTTAGTTAACCTACGAGGAGTTGAAGCATAGATGGTTGTTTTGTTTGCTCCAGATGTCGTAGCTCTGTGTTCAGTTTCTCTGTGATTCTCTTGGCTTTCCCTGAAGGTTCTCAAGGCACCATTATAGCTGTCCCTATTGTGTCTTTGGAAGTAGAAGGAAGACATCTATTTATTTATTTACTGACTGATTGATTGCCAGGATTATAACTAGGGCTTCAAGTCTGCATCATTCTACCACCCCAAAGAGATATTTTTAAACATTTCAATAGAAAATCAAACAATAGAGAGGGAGATAGAGAAGGGGAGATGCGATAGCCCTGCTCCACCACTCATGAATTATCTTGTGCTGGTGTTCCCATGTAATAACAAGAAACTTGAGCTCAGATCGTTGCGCATAGTATAATGATCTCTCTGCTCTGTCACATCTTGCTATCAGTCTTTCCAAAACTGTTTAACTCTTTTAGCTAGGATCAGGCAATAAGCCCAGGTTCTGGCCATAAAGGAGGTCATTAAGTCAGCACTTGGCATTTCCGTCTCTTATAAGCCAGAGAAGACGATCCAGGCAGTGCCCATCATCAGGGTGACTGACAGTACTGGCTGTAATATTTTGGGGCCCTGGGGTCCTTAAGGTCTTATTCAGAAAACACAAAGGTCAAACACATGGCTACTTTACATCTTAGCCAACTTTGCCAACTCTTCTCCATTTCTGTTGAAATTGCTGTTGACATGTGAGAACTCTTCTTAGTAGCCTTAAACATGAGCCAGGCAGGAATTTCCTATCCTACTGCTCCCTTTTTCCTATTTCTCTGTGTGAAGTATGTGGGGGTGAAAGTTCCCTGTCCAGTGTTTTCTGCCAGAGAATAATGAAGTTATTGGGGAGGAGAGGGATTAATGTCAGCAAGGAAACATTTTTTAAATCTTTTGCATATGGGATATTTATTTTGTGATTTTACTATTAAATTTGTAATTAAAGTTTAATTTTGTGGAATTGTATGTATTTGTATTAAATAAATCAGAGAGTCCATGTAAGTCTGTTACCTAGATAACCCAATATTTATCATCTGCAAAGCTACTGTACTATATCAAAGGTATTTTTTTTATTTAATGTAGTCAAAACATTTTGTGTTCGGACTGGAGATGTGGGTGGAAAGCGTTTCTGTGTGGAGCAGTTTCAGGAGTCCATCTACTGCTGGAGAGGGGAATGGAGAAAGAGCAAAGGGGGATGCTCAGTCTGTATAGGAACCTGACTCTGTAGAGTATGCTTGGAAGGAGGACAAGGAGAACAAACAGAAGGCTAAGAGCTTCTGGGGAAAGCAAACGGAAGCTTAGGAGAGTGGAAAAATAATGGACATTTTAAATAATTGCCACCGAGATTGTCACTGGGGCGCCATGTCTGCACACCAGATCCACTCCTGGCAGCCATTTTTAAAATTTTATTTTATTAGTGATTTAATAGTGATTTACAGAATTGTAAGAAAATAGGGGTATAATTTATACAGTTCCCACCACCAGAATTCTGTATTATACCCCCCTTCATTGGAAAGTGCAGTCGTTTCCCCAAGGTCACTGATATGGGCTAATTTTATAATTTATCTATCTATCTATCTATCTATCTATCAATCATCTATCTATCTATCTATCTATCTACCTACCTATTATTTTCCCTACTCTTTTCAATGGTCTTGCCTTCACTCACTTTCTAGTTTGTCCCCACACCTATTATTACTTCCAAATGTCTTTCCTTCTTTTCTCTTTTCTCTCAGATAAGAGGCCTGTCTTCCTCTGGTGATTTCCAGATTTGCTCCCTTTCACTGACAGTATGAAACATGATTCCTGGTGACAAATGCTTTGGGTTCTGGTGGAATGATGGTTCAGAGCCCTCAGGTTTACTACCCCTGTCATTTATCCCTCTGGGAGTAGGGACAAAATTTATTTTGGGGTGCAGAAGGTAGGAGTTCTGGCTTCTGTAATTACTTCTCCACTGGACATGGCATTGGCAGGTGAATCCAAACCCCCAACCTATTTCTGTCTTTCCCTCGTGGGGCAGGACTCTGGGGAGGTGAGGTTCCAGGACACATTGGTGAGGCCATTTGCCTAGGGGAGTCTGGCTAGAATCATAGTATCATCTGCAACTTCGTGGCTAAAACGCAATACGATGAAAAGCAGGGCAAAATGTTTAATAAACAGAAACCATCTTACTTGTAAGATGGCACTACTTCCTTTCACTGGTTCAACTACTTCCTCTGAAGGGGAGGGCTAGCTGACCTCCACCACTAGCCTCAACTCCTTTGGAGACTCTGATTGTGCTTTCTGCACTTACTGTAAATCATTGCTGTTGATGGATGGTAAAATTCGGTCTTAGCTACTATTTTGTAGTAGTCAAAGCATTTCATAACTGATCATCTTTATGGAGGACTGATGTAGATTTCTGTACATGTAGGAGGCTGAGTGAAGGTTCAGGGTCTAGCAGCGACCAAAGGTTGTGTAGTCTGGAGTCGTCTCCTTCCCCCAGCCTCAAGTCTGGTCTCCTTCAGGGACTGTATAAGTTTTATAAACAAAATGAACAAAGAAAAGTTGTTTTAAACTGGAGGAAAAACCAAACCAAACCAAAGCAACACTTTGTCCTTTAAAACTCCTATAGGCCCCAGATCTGTTGGCTGTACCTTATAGTAACTCTGATCTTTTGACTAAAAAAGAATGCAAACCAGTTAGTTAGCTTTGCTTTTGTTACCAAGTTACTAAGTGGTGGCTAAAGAAGATTAGAGATTAAGAGATTACAGGTGAATGGAAATGCTCACCCTGTGCTTTTGTTCGTAGTGATGAAAAATAGTTGAGGGTATTTGAGAGGGGAAACCCATTCTTCTGTGACTCTGACTCTTGAATTGCTTTTATAAAGGCTTTTTCTGTCCCAAAGACTGAAAGAGGTAGTTGACAGTTTCTGTGATTCTGACGTTCCCCTCCCTTTCGGCATTTTCGTCTTCCTGCCATCATTTCCTTATCTACGGCCAAGTGATGATGGTGGAGACATGAGACAGATCATATCATCTGTACATGTTACATATAGCTTCTTTGACCTTCAGCTAACACTTCCATAAAATAACAGAGAATATTAGGATTTTCTCTAGGATTTTTTTGAGTATAAAACTGGATAATCCTATGAGCAATGTTTAATTAGCAAATTTTTTGTTCACAGAAAGTACCCAGTAAATGTTACATACTATTATTATTATTATCATCATCATCACCACCACCACCATAATCACATGTCAGAATCCTTTTTAGGATGCTAGATTATTCTAAACTGACCATGCATTTATATTCTAGTTTACTAAACATTGCCTTTAGTTACAATGATTTTTTTTTTTTCTGCCAGGGATTTTCTGGGACTTGGTGTCTAAATAATCCCACCATTCCTGCTAGACTCTCTTTGTCTTTCTTTCTTAGACAGAAAGTGAGATACAGAAAAGAGACAAGTGGAGAGAAAAAGAGACACCCCACCACTTGACTGCCCATGAAACTTGCTCCGCATGTTAACAATCCCATGGTGTTCCCCTGTAGCTTTGGGGCTTGAGCCTGGCTTTTCACACATGGTCAAGTGTGCAGGTGAACTTTCTCCTAGTTCCTGTAATGGTTCTTGTCTTGGGGGAGAACAACTGAGTAAGGGAATCCATTGCATCTGGAAGTTTTGCCTTGCAAGTGGGCACACGTGTTACACCACTCCACCTCTGACTTGCATTTTGAAATGTAGAGCATTTAGTCAAACTGTTACTGACATACACAATTACAAAGGTCAAATTGAGAGGTAGAAACATATTCTGTGTTCCCATGCAATTACTAAAAGTAATTTGGGAACATCACCATTTTGACTATAACTGTCTCCGTAGTCCACATAAAGTACAGCAGAGAGCTAATTTTTTAGTGAGATTTCCCTAACTTGTTGTCCACAGTTTTTATGTGACAACTGGCACTGCGTTGTGCAAATTCATACACACATCTTATTGTAATTGTAAGACTACTGCCTGAGGTAAGATCTTAGAAGTCAACCTTACAGAGCTGATTATCTTTGAGTGGGTCATCAGAACTGTTATACGCATTGGTTGGACGTGTTCTTTGTATCCCATCACCAGGATATTGTCAGAGATGACAGGGAAAGATAGGGAGAACTTAGTTTCCTCTTGCTATTTTTTCAATAGTTTCTTGGTTTTCCCTGCTTCTTTTCCAATCCTCTGATTGATACTTATAGCCAAATATTACTGGAGTGTATATGTATGGGAGTGAGAATATTTTTTTAAATCACTGCCTTTATTAAATGTCATAGCAACTGTGGTCTGTGAATTGTGTAAATGGATCTTTAAACTAATTTTTAAAAAAGGTTTATCTATTTGAAATAGAAGTGAGGGAGAGAGAAACAGCAGAGAGAGAGAGAGAGACTAAGTTTAAAAAAAAGGTTTATTTATTTATCTATTTGAAATAGAAGTGAGGGAGAGAGAAACAGAGCAGAGAGAAAGAGAGAGAGAGAGAGAGAAGGAAAGAGAGAGGAAATAAAAAATGACGTCAGAGAACGCCTAGCTCTGGCTTTGACTTTTCCCATTTAAAAAAAAAAATTTATTTATAAAAAGGAAACATTGGGAGTCCGGTGGTAGCGCAGCAGGTGGCGCAAAGCGCAGGGACCGGCATAAAGATCCCAGTTCCAGCCCCTGGCTCCCCACCTACAGGGGAGTCGCTTCACAGGCGGTGAAGCAGGTCTGCAGGTGTCTATCTTTCTCTCCTCCTCTCTGTCTTCCCCTCCTCTCTATTTTTCTCTGTCTTATCCAACAACAAGGACATCAATAATAACTACAACAGTATAACAACAAGGACAATAAAAGGAAATAAATAATTTTTTAAAAAAGGAAACATTGACTAAACCATAGGATAAGAGGGGTACAGCTTCACACAATTCCCACCACCAGAACTCTGTATCCCATCCTCTCCCCTGATAGCTTTCTTATTCTTTATCCCTCTGGGAGTATGGACCCAAGGTCATTGTGGGATGCAGAAGGTTGAAGGTCTGGCCTCTGTAATTGCTTCCCCGCTGAATATGGGTGTTGACAGGTCGATCCATACTCCCAGCCTGTCTCTCTCTTTCCCTAGTAGGGTATGGCTCTGGGGAAGTGGAGCTCCAGGACACATTGGTGGGGATATCTGTCCAGGGAAGTCTGGTCAGCATCATGCTAGCATCTGGAACCTGGTGGCTGAAAAGAGAGTTAACATACAAAGCCAAGCAAATTGTTGACCAGTCATGGACCTAAAGGCTGGAATAGTGCAGATGAAAAGTTGAGGGATCCTCCATTTTGTAGATAGCTAGTAGGCATATTTTATTTATATTCCAAAGGGCCTGTGGCTATACTAGTTTTTTTTTCCCCCTTGAGCCTGAAATCTGATATGCAGGTGGATCCAAGCTATTGTCTAGGGAGATGATGTCATGGCTGGAAAAAGGACCAGAAATCTGGATCAGGGCAAAGAGTAGTTCCCTAATATGGGCAAGGTGTATAAATATTGTTGATTGTAAACCCCATCGATTTGATGTGATCTGGGACCCATATTCAGCTTAGGAGCCTATGTGACCTCTGCATCCCTGTAGATCTGAGCTCACATTCTGTGGTCATGAATAGGAACATTCCAAGCTGCCCCAATATCAGGTCCCATCTTCCTCAGGTGTAGCATAGAGTATATTGTCCAGCTTCTTTTCAAAGGATGGAATATTCTCTACCATTGTTGATCCAAGTTGAGGGCAAGGTCCCACAAAGGGGTCTATTGTGATGTGCCTGATAGAAATTACTGGTAACAATGGAGAGAGGTATTTATTCGAGGTCTAGGCCCATCATGTCTGTTTGGGAATCTCAGGACTCCCTGATTAGGACCCAGTTGATGGGGTGGCCTGATAGTGGCTAAAGAGTCATCGTTAAAGTATGCCAGTCTCTTGCCCTTATTCAGCTTTTGCAGTCCTTGCTTTGATGAGACTTTTCCCATTTTTAAGACTTTAAATTCTGAACCAATAGTGACATAGAGGATCATACTACTTTTCCTTAGAGCATTCCTGGTTATGTGGAAATTTTATTTTTCTCCACTTACAAATAAATCTCTTGGGTAGAAAAAAGTCATCTCAGTGAATTCTGGTCTATCTTTTTAATCATCAGTGTAGTCGATTTCAAAGAAGATTTTTTCCCCCCTCTGTATCCACTTTTAACCAAATGCCTCTTCCCAGAGTTCCTGTTTCAGATTTTCATAGAAAAGAATTAACTGAGGGCAACAAAAAGGGAAAATAAATAAATATTTTTAAAAAAATTAAAAAAAAAAGTATTAACTGGACCATTTGTTGACCATCATCTTGTTGTGGGCGGACCTTTGATCCAGTGTATCTCTCGGGCTTCTCGGGCATCAGGTTAAGCACATGTGGCACAAAGTGCAAGGGCCCGGGTAAGGATCTGGGTTCGAGCCCCTGGCTCTCTACCTGCAGAGGAGTCACTTCACAAGTGGTGAAGCAGGTCTACAGGTGTCTATCTTTCTTTCCCCCTTCTCTATCTTCCACTCCTCTCCCCATTTCTCTCTGTCCTATCCAACAGCAACGACAGCAAAAAAAATTAATAATGATAACTATAACAACGATAAAACAACCAGGGCAACAAAAGGGGAAAAAATAGCCTCCAAGAACAGTGGATTCATGGTGCAGGCACCGAGCCCCAGCAATAACTCTGGAAACAAACAAAAAAAAAAATAGTAGCATGCTAATGTTTGACACAAGGTGATGGAAATATGGGTATTCACGGAAAAATCTTTCAGATCTGCTGCATGTGTCAAGCTTCCCAATAGACATTGGGAAATTGTCTGTCTAGTGATGCAAGTACATCATTCAATTGATCTAATCATGCTAAGTTTAACTGAAGAGCAATTGAATAACCACAAAAATAACTGAGTAGTGTTATGTACTGAGGACACAAGAATAAGTTATATAAAGTACTTGGTTCAGATAACTTAAGTTTCATTAAGGGAGACCAAACCAAAACCAAATGGTCATGGGGACAAACACATTTCAAAAGTATTTTGTAAAAGACTAAGTTCAGGTGCTTTCAGTATTTTTAAATCTAAGGGATTCACTAAGTAAGCAACCAACATTAGTTTTGCAACACTTTTTTTTTTTTTATTTAAGTTCAGAAGTCAGGGGGAAAGTCTTGTTGTTACATGCTATGTTAAATGCTAATGTTACTTAAGGAAACATTTTATCCATAACTACATCTTACCTGTGTTAGATATCTGTGACCTTGTTGACATGACATTTAAAATGTACTTTACAGCAAAAGAAAGGGTGCCGAGAATACATATAAAAAGCCAGCACAAGTCAGAGAGAAAAAGGAAAAGAGAGGTTACTATTTAATGTTTGCATGGGTTGGAGTGATTTTTCAGTTTTTTTCCTCTCCTCTTTTTAGACTTTATTTGTTTATTTATTTATTTACCAGAGCACTACTCAGCTCTGGTTTATGGTGGTTCAGGGGACTGAATCTGAGGCTTTGGAGCCTCAGGCATGAGAGTCTCTTTGCATCACCATTATGCTATCTACCCTAATCACCCTCTCCTCTCTTTTTAGTATCTCCCACCTTCAGCCTACTATTTTTTAAATTAATTTATTTATTCCCTTTTGTTGCCCTTGTTGCTTTATTGTTGTAATTATTATTGTTGTCGTCATTGTTGGATAGGACAGAGAGAAATGGAGAGAGGAGGGCAAGACAGAGAGGAGAGAAAGATAGACACCTGCAGACCTGCTTCACTGCCTGTGAAGTGACTCCCCTGCAGGTGGGGAACCGGGGGACCCTTCCGCCTGCGCTTTGCGCCACGTGTGCACCACGTGTGCTTAAGTTGCTGCCCTACTGCCTGATTCCCTGCAGTCTACTCTTTAATAAGAGGACTATTATTAAAACCTCATCATATGTAAACACCCCAACTCTTGTGGAAAACATTCTGCTAGAAATGAACTTATTCTGCAACCCAGCAATTGCTCTCCCAGGGATTTACTCAGAGGAAAAAAGACACCTCTTCAAAGAAACGTACACACACCAATGTCCTCAGCAGCACAATTGGTAATAGCCCAAACTCGGAAGCAATTCATGTGTCCAACGACAGCTGAATGGCTAAGAAAGTTGTGGTATAACACCATGGAGTACTATGCAGCTGTTATTGAGTGATGAAGGCATCTCCTCTGCAGTAGCATGGGCAGAACTTGAAGGTGCCATGCTGAGTAAAATAAGTCAGAAAAAGAAGACTGATGCTAAATGGTCTCATTCATAGGTGGAACTTAAGAAATAAGGACAGTAAGGCAAAACAGAAGGTGTAGGTTGGATGACGTGGTGTATTGCCCCAAAGCAAGACTCTGGGGAAGGAGAAAAGGGCTTGGGATGTAGGGACATTGGTGTCCTGATATATGATGGGAGGGTGGTGCAGGGGACCTAGGTTGGGGAAAGAGTGTCTTCTAGACACCTAGAAACCTATCATGTGGAGAAGAGGGGTGAAGGTATGTGTCAACAACTGTTCTGTAAACTAGCGCCCATGGTTACTATACATATTCCTCCCTAAGAAGGAAGTAATCTCTCCAAGTAGCCTGAACATTTTTTTTTTGGGGGGGGGGTTATCTTCGACACTTTGTTTCTTACAGATTTTTTTTTTTTCAGAACCAAATTGTTGTTAACTATCATCTCTTTTACGCTGAGAAGTGTAAGGGCTTGATCATCTTTAAGCCACTAAGAACTCAACAAATGTTTGCTTATCTAAATCTGCTTTTGCAGAAAAAGATCAACATCTAGTTTTGGAATTAGCCCATCCAGGCTGAGTATGTTATTTGCCAATCTGTTGACTAGCCTCATATCCAAAGTGCATCATTTTTAATAGAACTAAAGGCTCATGAATGACCTTCAGAAAGACATTTTGCATTTCACCGTCAAAGCAGGAAAGGCTTTTATTAGACTTATGCAGTCTAGGCCTCACTTCCCAGGCACTCCGGCAGGTTATTACACTTTATCTGCAAGGAGTAGTCAGAAAAAGGTAGGATTTGTTTGTTTGTTTTTATTGCTCATGAATTTCATAATTACTTAAGTTTTCCCCTTTTTTAAAAAATATTTTTTTAAATTTATTTATTTATTCCCTTTTGTTGCCCTTGTTGTTTTATTGTTGTAGATATTCTTGTTGTCATCGTTGTTGGATAGGACAGAGAGAAATGGAGAGAGGAGGGGAAGACAGAGAGGGGGAGAGAAAGACAGACACCTGCAGACCTGCTTCACCACCTGTGAAGCGACTCCCCTGCAGGTGGGGAGCCGGGGGCTCGAACCGGGATCCTTAGGCCGGTCCCCTTTTGTTTTTATTTGAAAGCTTCTTCGTTTTGATTTTGAGATTGCTGTTCCCGTTTTCTGCACACACAGTGCTATCTTGTGGCCAAAATGTATATAACAATTCAATGCTATTGAATTCATGGTTTCAAGGTGTGCACAAGTGTACATTAACTGTGCCGCTGCTATTTCATCTGTCTCTACCATGCAGAGGGTCTCGAAGTGAAGAAGTATGGGAGTTGTGAGGTATCAGGAGACAGAGAGGCAGAGAGAAAGAGAGACACCTGCAGCACTGCTTCACTGCTTGTAAAACTTGCCTCCCTACAGGTGGAGACCAGGACCTTGAACCGGGGCTTTGAGTGTTGTAATCTACCAGGTGTATCTCTGTCTGACTTCTTCTGTGTGCTTTTGTAGTGGTGTCCCTGAAGCTGTTTCATAGTTATACCTCACTTCTTTCATAGTGGTCTCCCAAGGGCCACTTCCCCCTAAGTCAGAGTCTCAGTGTATTTTCTTGGGCAAGGAGGCCAAGTAGAACTAGAGTTGAGGTATGAATGATTCTTCTTTTTAAAAAAATATTTTATTTATTAATGAGAAAGATAGGAGGGGAGAAAGAACCACACATCACTTTGGTACACATGCTGCCAGGGATTGAACTCAAGACTTCAAGCTTAAGAGTCCAGGGCTTTATCCACTGTGCCGTCTCCCGGACCATAGTATGAATGAATCTTAGAGGGTTTGAGAATGAAGCTCAAGATTCCTCTGAAAGCGTCCTGACTCAGGAGAATTACAAAACCAAACTTTCTTCTAGAAAACTTGAACTAGTGGATGAAGGAAAGTGGGATATCTAGGCTCTATCCTTAGGTACATCCCTAGGCAAAAGAACAGTGAGTAAAATCCATTATTCTAAGCGCTTAGAATAGAGAAAGAAGCCTTAAATAAGCAGAGGTTTGGACCATTGCAAATCTGTACTAAAGCACATGGTTCTCTTCACATCAGACCCCCACTCCCTCTAACTCTCCTTTTGTCTCACTAAGACTTACAAGGAAAATAAGCTGGAGTTTGTTGCAAATCAAACAAAGTGTGGACACAGGCTACACTGACAAATAGATGTTTTCAGAGTGCTCTTTCCTCCTCAAACAACCAGTTATAGTCTGTATAAAATATGATGGTGCAACAAAAAAGCTATAGGGAGGGGGCCAGGTTGTGGTGCACCAGGTTAAGTGCACATAGTGTGAACCGCAAGGACCTGTGCAAGGATCCTGGTTTGAACCCCTGGCTCCCCACCTGCAGGGCGGTCGCTTTGCAGGCGGTGAAGCAGGTCTGTAGGTGTCTTATCTTTCTCTCCCTGTCTCTGTCTTCCCCTTCTCTCTGTCCTATCCAACAACAACAACAACAATAATGGAAAAAAGAGGATCACCAGGATTGGATTAATAGTGCAGGCAGCGAGCCCCAGAGATAACCCTGGAAAAAAAAAATGCCAGAGAGAGAGAATTGCACTAAGGCCATCTTTTTATTTAAATATTTTAGGATGTTACACAAATATAATCTTGCATGAAAAGAAGGAAAAACAAGTACAAATCAGCCTTTCAAAAGCACAATGGAAATATTTTAGAAAATGTGATTACATTATATACAGGTCTGCTCAAAGAGAAAGTTTAGTACCAGGCTTTGTATGAGTTTAGACGTCATATTTACATTTTCACACAGTAGCAATATTTGGTGCTCATTTGGTAAAATATTAACTATTCAATTTATAATGAAAAAAGGAACAGTCATTACTAAGTAGAGAGTAAAAACCAAAGATGACGGAAAGGTGGCCTTCATCTTGGCCAGACTTACAATGTCTGAAAATACTTGCTTTCTAAGCACACAGTCTGTGGGAACAAGAAGTGTAACTCTTTTGCATAACAATTCAAATCAACCATGTTTCTAAAAATGTGATACAAAAATATAATTTATTTGAAATAACAATGCATTCAAATTACATTTTTAAAAAAGAGATTTATTTATTTATTTATTTATTTATTGACTGTATGAGAAGAAGAGAGAGTGTGCTGGCCAGGCACTGCTGGGGATTGAACTTGAGGTTTCAAGGCTCACCTCCTATCTCCCAGGTCACTGCCCTGGAGCTAAAAATAGAATTTTTAAAGATTCTTTCCTATAGCAAAACCATTTGAAAAATCATAAAATTACATCATCTTTAAACTTTATGAAAACAACTTTGATGTGGAGAACATATATTATTATTGACAGGCATATGCACTTTTGAAACTTTAAATGCAACAATGCTTAGAGGTTTTAAGAAGCAGCAAACACATAATCTATTTAGGAGCAAAAACTTCCAAATAACTTTTCAAGAGGAAAGGTATGAATAATGCATACATTCAAATTAGTTATGTAGTTACTGCTCAAGCAGTAAGTCCTATTGGTCAATGATTTAAGACTTTGAGAATGGCTTTTAAATTCAGTTTAGTTCTGAAAGTACTTATTTTTATTTGGCAGTCATGTTAGGCACTGAAACTATAAAACAGTGAAATAGGTCTGACTCTTACCACAGTGGTTAATTTAGTTGTAGTAAGTTAGAAGACAATGGACAATAGTTTTTATTTTAATATGGAGAGGGAAGGGGGAGATAGAGAGGATGAGAGACAGAGGTCTCTCATCCTGCAGCCCTGCTTCACCATTCTCAAAGCTTTCCCTCTGCAGGTGGGGACTGGGGGCTTGAACCTGGGTCCTTGTGCATTGTAACATGTGTCCTCAACCAGGTGCGCCACCACCTGGCCCCAGGCATTTTTTAAAATTTTAATTGATAGTAGTTTATCACTACTATTAAAAAATAAAGTAAAATGATTTTATATTTATGGATTTTTTCCTGGATCAATCAGCTAACTATGAGGTCTTCACTTGTTCTCATGACTGCAGAGACAAAGGGATGACACTGTAAATCGTAAGCAGAAACTACACATTACAAAAGCATATAATGTGTGTGTGCACCATGCTGTTTCAAAAACTAAACAGTTTGGTGGAGATCAAAAAGCTTCTAGAGTTAAGGAAAAACAAACAGAACTAGTAACCAAGACTATGAGTTTGTCTTTAGAGAAATGAGTAGTGAGCTAGTAACCTGTGAGGTGCGGTCAAGTCCCAGTTACAGAACAGTGATTATAAACGTCAAAGAGGGCCCGTTGGTTTTGTGAGTGGCTCTGCTGTATCACTGCTGAAATGATATTCTGTTAAATTAGTAACTTCACAGTAGGCCTAGTCCCTTCTATTTAATCTGCTCTGGGAATGTTGCCTGACCATAAATTACTGAAATGCATATAAAACAGTCGAGTCATCATTTTATAACCAGGCAGCATTTCCAAAGTATGTTCCTGGAATTTGAGACAGGGAGGTCCTTTGCACTGAGTGACTGAGACAAGTTTAAGCTGAATGCCATGTGCATCTTTAGTCTGTAAGGCTCAGGACATGGCAAATTCCCCTTAAAACACAACCAGTTGCCTCAGGTTGTGCTGACTATCGTTTAGGAGAAGGCTCTCTGGACAGTACTATGCTTGGAGACTCTGGTTGAAGATGTGGTTACAGTAGCATGAGAATGACCTGAGTCTTCTAAATCCAAGCTTGGCAGAGTGTCAGGGACTCCAGTCCCAGAAACCATGGTCTTTCTGATCCTCACTGAGCTTTCAGCTGGGATCTGGTAACTGGATTGAGCAAGTGGAAAGGGGGCCCTTTCGGTCACTGTTACGTTCTTCCTTATTGCTGGACTGGGTATGGCCAGAGTCAACTGCCCACTTGGTGTGGGGGCAAGTAAGCTCTCTCTTTCCCTCACCATAACATACTCTCCATCTGGCAGAAGCTGAGTGCTTTCCAGAGGAATGGTTACATTCCCATTAGGTTGTATCACTCTCTCGGTTACCGTGACATTCCCTTCACTGGCATAATGTTGATCTACCAAGGTAGAAGCTGGAGCATATACCCGCTCCGTCACAATTAGGCTGGAGGGCTGTCTCGGGCCCAGGATCACAGCACCTCGGGGCAGAGTGGAGCCTGTGGCATAGGAAGTTTCTGTCACTATAACATTACCAGGAACCAGTGGGTCAGGAAGAGATGGAGAAACATTTTGACGCTGACTAGAAGACACAGACCTCTCAGTGACTATCTCCTGGGTTATTTGCTCTGAGTTGATTTCGTGTGAAGGTTTTGGAACTTGAACCCTCCCACTGGAAGCGTAGACATTCTCGGAATTAATCTTCCACTGCTCAGAGAGTGAATGAGAAGCTGCTTTCGCACCCATTTCTCTCAATGGTTTTGGCTCAGTTTCCATATCTGTATCTATTTTCTGACCCAGACAAACTTCAGCTAGTGTCTTGAATTTAAATCCCAAATCATCTAAGAAGTGATCGTCTTGCTCCCCTTCAATAAAGCTGCAACAGCCAATGGAACCATGTAGAGATGCAGTTTCTTCCTGAGAATAAACCAGAAGGCAGTCTCTGGCTGTGTGAATGTCATCCTTCTCAGAGTAGGAGGCTGCTTTCTAAAATGAAAGGAAGACAGGAACATCACTCGGGACACGTAACCTCACATGACAAGATTCAACATCTCCATCCCAAGCCATCAGCTCAATTATATGGACACATGAGAAAAACAGATTAAGGAACATCTGCTGATGCACATAATAAATGTTCTTTTTTTATTAAAAAGATTTTATTTATTTATTAATGAGAAAGACAGGAGGAGAGAGATAGAGGGAACCAGACATTAGTCTGATACATATGCTGCCAGGGATCGAACTCAGGACCTCATGCTTGAGAGTCCGATGCTTTAGCTACTGCACCACCTCCCAGACCACTTTAATATTCTTTTTTTTTTTTTCTAAAAAAAAAAAAAGAGCCAATATCAGGGGAAAACCAAGGCAGAGAGGATTATTTTAGATTAAATAAGATTAATTTAGTAGCTAGATAGAATTCCTGAACCTGGGCTGGAGAAATAATAGTAATAAAAGGCATTCTTGTGGTAATTGGCTAAACTGGAATGTAGAATGTGAATGTGACACTGTTGAGTTTCTTTTTTAAAAAATTTTTTATTACCTTTATTTATGTTGGATAGAGACAGAAATCAAGAGGGCAGGGGAGACAGAGAGAGAGAGAGAGAGACAGAGAGACATCTGCAGCACTGCTTCACCGCTCGTGAAGTTTTCTTTGTGTAGGTGGGGGTCAGGGGCTCAAACCCAGGTCCTTGTGCGTTGTAACATGTGCACTTAACCAGGTGTGCCAGCACCCGGCCCCTCACTGTTGAATTTCTAAATTTGCTCGCTGTACTATGCCACCATGACACAAGGTGCACATGGGGAACTATGTTGATATACTTATGTGTTTGCAGGGGAGAGAGAAAATAGGAGAGCAAATGGCTAATGTGAGCCAGTGTCGACAACTGGTAATTTGGGTAAAGTGCATATGCAGTTTATGATTTCAACCACGGACATGAAATGTTGAGACACTTGCAATGATTTCCAAATCAAAGGGCTGCACATACATCTACATACAAGACTGACCCAAACAGAACTGGATCAAAGAAGAAGGCAAGTGTATCCATAGAAAACAAACAGGGCAGCAGAGTAGAGCTTGGAAGCAAAAGAGAAAGGGGATGAGAAGTGGTTTTCTTGACACTGATGAGGTCCTCACATTCCTGTCAAACAAATCCTTGGCGGGTACTCAAGTGGTGTGAAAGAAGGGAGGGGAAAAAAAAAAAACTAAAGAAAATGTGAAAGCAGTCTGGTAATTTGCAACCAACAAGAAGGGACAGAGATGCATGCATCTCCATGGAAGTCCTAATGCTAATCCTCTCATGTCTCCTCTAGACGCTGACATCGTGACTCTGTCCAGCCTGCACAGGAGACATTAGCCTTGTTCTAAAGACAGGAAGCCAAGCAGCTTCTCCTTCATGGACACCTTAACTTCTTCCAGTCATCTTTCCTAATTGTTTTTTTTTTTTTTTTTTTGTGAGTCTCTTTAGTAAAAGCAAGTATTCTCACTGAGCAGAGAATGGCTAAGTGGATATCACAGAATCTGTATAGCCCATGCAATCCCACTCCTCCTGCTAGATCTGTTCTTATCAAGCAGGCTGCTGCTGAGGGGTTCTACCTCCTGGCATTAACTTTGGTCTGTGATTCCGCTAATGAAATATGAACACGTAAGTGGCTGCAGCTACAGGAACCACTACCTGCTTCTGCATTGTCTGGTTCACTGAACCCAAGGTACAAAGTCCCGTCTTAGCATGTATCCTGGAAATGCAAGCCACCGGGAGCACAACAGGCTGCGTCCACTGGTAAAAGCATGAATGGAAGTGAGAATTAAACCTGTGTGAGAAGTAAGACTCAGGGGTCAGCTGTTATCACTGCATAATTTAGTTAAGTGACTGACTCAGTTGATCAAAACTCTCTTTCCTCTTTGCTATAAACATTTTGTAACAACAACAACAACAACAAGCCCATCAAAACCCCACTGAGATCCAAAGCAATTATTATCCTTATGCCACATGCACATATAGTCTCCTCCCATCCAATACATAAAAACCAGCCTTCAGATGGGAGTTCCCAAGATGTGGCCAAAGAGTAACAATGACATGATCTGTCATGTAAATATGATCTGTCGAAAGATCATATCAAGAAAAAAAGGACAAAAACAATTATATATATTATAACAAATATATATCTGGAATCTCACAGCACAGCGTACAAAGTCTAAGGATCTGTTGTGTACCAATGGATGTGTGGAAAATGGCAGGCAGAACTTTGTGGAGTAGAGGCAGCTCGATTTCCAAGCTGCACCTGCTGCCTGGGGAACCATCTTGATTTGTAGATACCGAGTGTGGGGCAGCAGCTGGTTGAGGGGTGGGAGGAGGGAGAACAGGCAATAGGACAGTCAGAGACCACAGTGCTGTCTGAAAAAGGCAGGTACAGTAAGAACCAGAGCTGGAGAAAACAACTCCGAATAGGAGTAGGAAAAGAAACCTTGAAACCATATCTAATCACCCACCATCCACCATGGGTGTATCCTAGTCCAAACCAAGTAAACAAGAAAGGTGCTTCTCGTCCTGCCACAGCACCACAAAAATGCAGAAACTACATCCAAAAAAGGGGGGAATACAAACATTCATCTCCTTAAGGATTATGAAAACATGTTTGATTATGATTTCATAAAGTTAATTCTGAAGGCAATTCAGAACTCCAAACATAACATAAAATGCAATTTAAGGAATCTTAAGACCCATTCACTAAAGAACTAAGAATTTCACAGAGAGCTCTGAGAAGAAATATTGGAGCTCTAGGTTCATGATTAGTCAACAATGTGTTTGGCTCTATATATTAACTCTTCCTTCAGCCACCAGGTTCCAGATGCTACCATGATGCCAAACAGAATTCCCTGGGCAGACGACCCCACCAGTGTGTCCTGCAGCCCTGCTTCCCCAGAGCCCCGCCCCACTAGGGAAGAGAGAAGACAGGCTGGGAGTATGGATTGACCTGGCAACGCCCATCCATGTTCAGCGGGGAAGCAATTATAGAAGCCAGACCTTCCACCTTCTGCACCCCATAATGACCCTTTGTCCATGCTCTCAGAGAGCTAAAGAATAGGAAAGTTATCAGGGGTCGGGCGGTGGCGCAGTGGGTTAAGCACATGTGGTGCAAAGCACAAAGACCGGTGTAGGGATCCCGGTTCGATCCCCCGGCTCCCCACCTGCAGGGGAGTCGCTTCACAGGTGGTGAAGCAGGTCTGTAGGTCTCTATCTTTCTCTCCCCCTCTCTGTCTTCCCCTCCTCTCTCCATTACTCTCTGTCCTGTCCGGAAATGAACAACATCAACAATGGCAATAATGGTAACCACAGCGAGGCTACAACAATAAGGGCAACAAAAGGGGGAAAAAATGGCCTCCAGGAGCAGTGGATTTATGGTGCAGGCACCAAGCCCAGCAGTAACCCTGGAGGGAAAAAAAAAAAAGAATAGGAAAGTTATCAGGGGAGGGGGTGGTACACGGAGTTCTGGTGGTGGGAAATGTGTGGAGTTGTACCCCTCTTATCCTATGGTTTTTGTCAGTGTTTCCTTTTTATAAATAAAAAGTAAAAAAAAAAAAAATACTGGAGCTAAAAGATAGCCTTGAGAGAGGTCTTGTATCCAGAATGAACTACCCTGAGGATAGATGAGAAAACTAGAAGACAAAACTATCACACTCTCAGAGAATGAAAAAGTTGAAGAAGAAAGGTTTAGAAAAACGAGAGCTTGTTTTGGAGGTTCTAGCAGGGGAGCACAGCTACTTCTATACCCTCGACCGAAGACCAGTCCGTCTCTATTTGGGGAAAGCCGTCCTCTTCAACCGAGTGCGCAGCTTGGGGAGGGATGCACATGGAGCAGTGAGGGAGGAAGGGGACACCCGCTTAGCCAGCCAGATCAGCCGAATCAACCCTGGCGATCAATGGGGTAACAGATGTCGCAGCCAGATCGCCCTCACATCCGGTTTCAAGGAAACTTTTCACATCTGGGAAATGGTCAAAAGATAGATATAGTAGAAGCTGAAAGGAAGCCCAACTTACTGAACTCAAACAACTCCAAGAAATATCGTAGTAACATTGTCCAGAAGTAAGGTCAAGGAAGAAATATTGCAAGCTGCAAAGGAAAGGAAGATGCTGACCTACAGAGTTAGAATCATCAGGCTCTCATCAGATTTTTCAACACAAACCTGAGAAGCAAGAAGGGAATGGAATGCCATTTTTACAATATTAAAAAATAACAATTATTAACCACGTATACCATATCCTGCCAAACTATCCTTCAAGTATGAAGGATAAATCAAAAGTTTCCCAAACACAGAGAAGCTGAAGGAATTCATCACCAACAACTCTGTCTTGCAAGAACTATTGAAAGGAGTACTGGAAGAAAAGTAGTAAAACAACTAACTCCAAGGTAGGTAACTCTAACTCCAAGGTAGAATATAAACAGAAACTCAGATAATAGCAACAACAAGAGTAAACATATAGGAAAAGGGAGGGCAGAAAGGACAGAGTGATGTGACCAATGTCAGCAAACCAAAGCCAGCCATCAAAGACTCAGACAGCCGAACAGAAACTCTTAAATCTCAATCTTTTCCTCACCTTCACTGAAACAGAAAGGAAACTGTTGGGTGGGATAGGTCAAGAGAAGAAAGATGAATATAGGATCACTCTGCATGTAGGTGGAATTTAGGAGACAGAATTAGGAAGTGGGGGAACAAGGGATGAAAGTCAACTGGGAAAGGGCAGTGGGAGGGGTACTGCAGCAAGGCAGGTACTCTGGGGAGGGAAAGGAATAAGGGGGTCTAGGAGGACGGGGTCTGGGGACAAAACACCTTTTATACAGAATGGGGAAATCATCCATGTGTGTAAACAGATACACCGTAATTCGTTAACCCCTCCCTAATAAAATGACACAAAACAGAACAAAAAAACCAGCCTTTACCTCAGTGACGTAACTTCTTAAGTATTCTTCGCTCACTGCGGCAGCAGCTGCTCCGCTTCCAATGATGTCTCTGGAAGACCCGGGGACTCTGGCGCTCCTTGTGTTTTCAGTGGCGCTGATGGCTCCTGCTGTTCCTGCAAAGTGGGCAGCCCCACCAGTCAGAAGATTCCTGTGTTCCTCCCATCTTCCGTCCATCTCTGACATTTCGTGCTGCCCCTTGGTATAGGAAGCAGAACTGCTTCCTTTCACGGTGGTGTCCTTGCTCAGCATGCCTCCAATTCCATTGCCTATGGCGAGACTCTCTCTGTGATCTGCTACCAGCATCGATGGCACAGCCTGTGAGACCAAATACAGTTGGGGACTGAGTCAGAAGGATGGAGTAAGAGCAGAGAAGCTGAGAAGGGAGTAAGAAGGCAAGGAAGGAGAGGTCTTCGGGGTGGAATCGTTACTGTTTGAGATGAGCAAAGATCTCTATTCTAGGTTCCTGTTTGCTCAGCTGATTATAGCACAAGGTGAAAACAAAAACATTTAAAATAGGGTCGCAGCTCATTTACTCTTTTGGCATCAATGCCATTTCAAGTTTCCTCTAGTGTCTGATGTCTTCTTCGAGGGAGGGTGCCTGCTTTTGAAGAGCTTGTACTCTGCTTTTCTAACTAAACACATGGCCAGACCAAATAAGTTTTTTTTTTTTTTTCTTTTCCCAGCCCTACACTGCTATTGCCTAAAATATTGGCTAGTGTGATTTCAAGCAGAACGAGCTTCTGGGAAGTGGTCTAAGAAACAAGTTCTTCATTTTTCTTTTATGTGACAATCAGAATGTGGTGAGTGAGAGCAGCCAGTGTCTGCAGCCAGAGCTGGGAAACGGAACTCTTACACGGAGGGGTGAGAAATGAGCAGCCTAGACCCACACTGTAGAGAAGTCATAGCTTTGGTCTTGGCCTGTTCACTTTTATATTGAAGTCTCTGCTACCGTGAGATCTCTGGTACATGACTCTACTGCAGAGAAGAGACAGTAGAGAGGCAAACGGGATCACTTTCCAACTGTCATGGAGATCATGGACTTCACATCGCCAACCTGCTTCTGGTAAAAGATGGGGGAAGGGGTGGAAATAGAGAGGTTTGGGGGGGTATTAAGGGGAGAAATTGAGAACCATCTGGTTGAGATTTAACATTGGGACAAAAGCTTCCTTAATTTTTTTTTTTTTTAATTTGATAGGGTAGAGAGAGATTGAGAGGGGGAAGTGGGGAGACAGACAGGGAGAGAAAAAGAGACACACCGGACACACTGTTTCACCACTTGGGAGGCTTCCCCCCATTCCCGGAGATGGGGACTGGGGGCTTGAACCTGGGTCCTTGCACATGGTAACGTGTACTCAACCAAGTAAGACCCTGAGACAAAAACTCCCACAGCACCACACATTTTTTTTTCTCCTGACCTTTGTTACAAATTTCCCATGTCACTACTTGACCCTTTTCCAGTATTCTTTCTGTCACAGTAGAGCAAAATCAACTCCATGTTGCCCTAGCAACAGTACAAAGTATATTGCTGTTTGAACCTTTTGTTCAACAAAGGCACATGAAAGAAATCTCTCTCCCTCCTTGCCCTCTCTTTCTCTTTTTATTTATTTTACCAGAGCTGAGCAGTGGTGTGGGGGGATTGAACCTGGGAATTCAGAGCCTCGGGCATCTTTGCAAAACCATTATGATGTCTATCACCAGCCTGAATGAAATCTCTAGTGACCATCTTACTCTCTTGTGATCTAAAATGTGAGACACACATTTCAGAGGCCCCTCTAAAATTAGAAAGGAAGATGAGTCCCCTGGGCGTCAGCCCCTCTGACCTTGTCTTCTGGCGGTGCCCCTTCGTTGTTCCAGGGATGCAGCATCTCAATAGTGCCAGGAATGGGGGCAAAGCCCTTGGTGCCCTTCCCACAGGGACACATCAGCAGTAAGAGTGGAATAACTGGGCAGAAGCAAAACGGAAAACAGAAAGACGAGTCTTTAATATATATTGTTTCCCTCTGGAATTTGCCTAGCGGGTCGTGAAGTTTAGACTTCTTCCATTTTACATGCTTAGTTTTTCTTTTTTCACCCAGTTCCAGTCTCACTCAGCTGCCTTTGGGTGAGTTATACGAGCCTGAAGGTGGATAAAGGAGTCTCATGGGTTCCAAAGCCTGGTCCATCACCAAGAGGCTGCCAGTGGCCACTGAGTGAAATGCTACAACTGGACTCAACTGGATTTAAGGCATCGAAACCAACTTAAAGTCTTAATTTTTTTTTTCTTCTATGCCACTTATTATTTATTTTGGTGCTAGGGCTTTGCACCTGTATGATTCCAGAGCTCTCGGCAGACTCTTGGTGATGGACCAGGCTTTGGAATATCTTCTGCACCCCATAATGACCCTGGGTCCATACTCCCAGAGGGATAAACAATAGGAAAGCTATCAAGGGAGGGGATGGAATACAGAGTTCTGATGGTGGGAACTGTGTGGTATTATACCCCTCTTATCCTATGGTCTTGTCGGTGTTTCCATTTTATAAATAAAAGTTAGAAAATTTTTGAGTATCTGTCTCCTGAGACCCCACGATACTGCTTCTGTGTTCATGAAGTCTCCCTGGTAATGTGCCTGGTGTTCCCATGTGGTGCTAGGGGTTGGGACCTGGGCTCCCAGGATAGAGAAGTCGGTGCTCTATCAGTAATCTAGCTTCTGGTCTTACCAATTTAATTTCTAATACCAGAAATATCATCACTCAGAAAAAATGAGTACCTCTTAAAAATCAGAAGCTTCTACAGAAAAAAAAAGTTAATATATCCAAATATTCCAGGACACTGGAACCTTATCAGTACTGCACTTTGAAGCTTAGGATAAGGCCTCACTGAGTTTCCAATGAACCCTGGAGCTGTCTAAGGACTATTTTCTAAAATGGTTACATTAAAGACTCTTGGAACATAGTCCACATTTCATTTTGAATTAAAAGCTTCCTGCATAAATTCTCCTCTGGCTTCAGGGAGAAATGAAGGCCAGGGATGGCCCCTTGATCACCGCAGTGAAGAGGAAACTCTAGGGGGTTGGGTGGTAGCACAGTGGGTTAAGCGCACATGGGGCAAAACGCAAGGACCTGTGGAAGGATCCTGGTTCCAGCCCCTGGCTCCCCACTTGTGGGGGGAGGCGGTTGCTTCACAAGCAGTGAAGCAGGTCTGCAGGTGTCTATCATTTTCTCCTCCTCTCTTTCTCCCCCCACTTCTTGATTTCTCTCCGTCCTATTCAACAAGGATATCAATGACAACAATAATAACCACAACAATGATAAAAAAAAAAGAGTAAACTGTATCATCCGCAGTCTACCTAAATTAGCTTTCATTCCCTCTTCCACTGGGCAGCTGGCAAAGATGAACTGTCTCTGCTCCCTAGAGTCTATGTTGGATAGTTGATAAAATTGAAACTACAGCTACTGCACATGGAAATAAACCAACAACAATTCAACATCAATCCCAATTAATGCTTATCAAGTATCTGCCACATTCTAAATTAATCCTGGCAGTGCCAGGGATCATTGAGTTAAAGTTGTAGTTCCCGCTCTAATCCCTACCTATAAACTTGGTAAGCTGAGTCAAATCATTTACCATAATGTCTGTACTTTCGGTCATCAAATCAACAGGATGGTATAAAAGTAAAAAGTGCTGAGTGTTGTCTTAAAATTCTATGGAAAATTGAGTGTTGAGTGCTAGTCATTCAACAGAACATCTACTAATGACTCTGACAAGTGAGTATGAGCACTAAGTGAGTATGAGCACTAAGTTGCCAAATACAGCAGTAATACTGTGTGACCCTAGTTTGCAATCCTTTTGAAACTGTTCCTTTCTGACATGGTCCTTGGGCAAAGGGCAAAGGGCAAAGGGCAAAGGAGTGACTGAACTACTTACAAGAACGTCTTCTTTTTTTTTTTTGGTCTGTGTGGGGAAACTAACAGTTAATATGGTAAAACTGAATATCAAATCCCCACTCCGCTGGCCTTCGAAATATTTAAACATAGTTAAGATCAGTAGATTTTGTTCTAGGAGGAGCCATGGTCCAGGAAGCAGATCTTCTCACTGATTGCTTCCATACCTGGTTATTCTGTTCCCCACTTGAATAAATAGCAGGAAAGCAGTTTTGCTTCATGCTAAAAACTGCTGTAACAGAGTGTGGTTGCCTGTGGCCCCAGACAGTTCACATGTTCAGCTTCACTCTGTCCTTTCATGGAAGGAGACGTGGGGTTTTTGGACAGTATGTAGGCAAGCAGCTGCCTACAATTGTTGTGAAGCACAGTAGTGCTCAGAGTCTGACCACCTCATGAGCAGACAAGCCAAGTAGGGGACTGAAAGGTGAAATTCTGATCAGTTCAATGCACAAAGCAAGCATCAAATGACAGTGTGTAAAATAACCTGCCACCCATAATCCTATTCATGCAACAAATCTTTTCTGAGTGCTGACTTTATGTAGATACTGTTCCAGGCCCTGGAAATACAGTCATGGAAGTCAAACATCATCTCTTCATCACAGAGCTGACAAAAACAGGGATACCAACACTCAGACATGCGCAAGAACTTTGCTTATCAATCCAGGGAAGACAAAATTCTGAAGTGTACTATGATAAGCCTTGATGAATTAATAATAGTCTCTGTTTTATGACTAAAAGTACAGGCATAATAGTAAATGATTTGATTAATCTTACCATTATTTATAGATCGAAAAATTATTGTTCCTTGACTAACCTCCTAAGTGGGGTAAAGAATAATTGTAAAATTAATGGCCACTAGAGCACAAAACACTTGAAGTGTGCTTCTGTCACTAAAAGAGCTAAAAAGTGGCTCTAAGTAAGGGGTGAGAGGGATGGAACACTTACGTAGCAACAGCAGAAACGCAAAAATCATGATGGCAATCGCTGCAGGTCCTAGGCCCACGTAGGAGTCACGCAGTGCTCCCACACAACCACTGCTATCCAGACACTTACAAACTGTGAGTGTAAGAATCTGCTTTTCAGGGCAACTGAAGCCTTGGCTGTCGGAAATCAGGAAAGGGATCTCACTTCTGCCAATCTTTAGTTCCTTTTGTTGAAGTAACACACTAGTACCTGTAAGAGCAGGAGGCCAAAGGGGGGCTGGGAATCAATTAATTATCAAGGAGGTAAGATTTAACAATGGAAATACTGTTTAAATGCAAATAGTACTGAACTGTAGCTGAGTGTTTAGTCTTGTTTAACTGCTCTGTTGCTTCTTAAACCAGTCAGTCTAGACACCCCTACAAGACACTATTTTTCAGTAAATGCCACTTTATGCTGCCACTGCCTTTTTGTTTCAGACTGTAGCCAGAGATGCCAACCCTGAAATGTCAGCATTCCAACTCCAATACTCGGGTGAAACCTTTCCTAACACTTGGGGACTACCTAGTTCCATTTCAGATCACACAATATCTAACAAAGTCACAGATGAGGGCTAGGTATTGGTGCACCTGGTTAAGTGTACCTATTACCAGGCTCAAGGACCCAAGTTTGGGCTCCCACTCCCCACCTTCATGAGCAGTAAAGCAGGTCTGCAAGTGTCTGTCTTTCCCTTTCTCTATCACCCTGTCCTCTCTCAATTTCTCTCCATCCTATCTAATAAAATTCAGGAAAAAAAAACACACCCAACAATGGCTGCCAGGAATGGTAGATTCATAGTGCCTACACCAAGCCCCAGCAATAACCCTAGAGGCAATAAAAACAAATCAACAACAAAAATGAAGTTGCAGATATTAGATATAGGCTAGTGCCTAGAGTAATGGGTATAGCCATGTATCCATGAGTTATTGGCAACTATACACCTCAAATCATTTGATTAGTGATTCCTATAATAATAATAATAAACTCAGAAATTCCGCAGAATGGCCTAAAGAAGGCACCATAAATTTTCTAGTCAAATATGTATTACTTAGGCTAGACACTCTCCAATCCTATACCCTACTTCACCTACCTCAATCACTCTATCTGCTCAACTTTACACAAAAGAAAGTAAGATACATCACTTAATCTCTTCTTACAGCATTAGCATTGTTGTCAGCCCTTGGTCTTTAGAAGAAATATTCTATATAATTGGCCAAGAGATATACTGGCAAAAATACAGAACAACTCAAGAACAATTTTTGTCCCTATGCAACCTTTATTAGCATCATCAAACAAGTAAATGAAGTACAGCTTGAGGCTAACTTAGACTCCACATCCTTAGGTGTATTGCCTCCCTAACTTGAGGCCAGACCCCATAAACCTAATACCAGTTTGGATGCAACAAATGACAATGCTGTAAAATCTGGGGGAAAGTAGACTTGTCAGATAAAGAAGGGATAAGGGCAAGAGACTGGCTCACTTAACCTTGGTCTTGTTGGTCACTACCAGGTCATCCCCATCACCTAGGGGTCTAGTCAAGGAATCCTTGGATTCCCCTATAGATAAAATGGGCCTATACCAGTATTAAATCCCTCTCTCCAACAATACTAGTCACTTCCATCCAGAAAAATCAACATAGGCCCTTTTGAGGGCCTCTCCAGACCTTTCCCTCAATATGAAGTAGCAATGGTAGGGTGTGCCCCACTTTCAGAGGGGAGGCTGGGTCACCCTACTCTGACACTCAATGAAGATTGGTCCTGACATGACTGCAGCCTAGAATGTTTCCAGATGTGACCATGGACTAACTTCAAGCTCAGACTAACAGGGACTCAGAGGTTATACAGGCTCCTGTGGTAAATATGAATAGACATGTGCCTTAGGTCAGAGAGATGTGGTAAATAATTAATTGTATTTATATTTTTTCTTCAAGTTTAGAAGCTACTCTCTGTCCTAATCCATCCGGCGTCTAGTTCTATTCTCAACTCTGACACCATCTTCCCAGGTAGTATTTCTAGTCCACCTCCATGTTAGTTATCAAGCTCAAACAAAAATTACTTGTCCTAGTCCCCTAGGAACATACCTAGAATAGACTTCCTAGCTTCTTTACACACTAAGATCACTATTCTCATCTGCTCTATTCCTACTTTTTGGTTCCTGTCCATCAAATATTTTGTCCTGCTTTATATCTTACTGCCTTTTAGCCACCAAGTTGCAGATGCTACTATAATTCTATCCTCAACTCCCTAGGCAGATGACCTCACCACTGTATCCTGGAAACTCACCTCTCCTGAGCCCTACCCCACTAGGGGAAAGACAGATACAGGTGGGGGGCATAGGTTAACCTACCAATATCTATGTCCAGCAGAGAAGCAATTACAGAAGCCAGAACTCCTTCCTTCTGCACCCCCAAAAGACTTTTGGTCCATATCCAGAAAGAGAAATGTTAAGAGGAAGATGACCAAAGGGTTCTGAACCCCAGTTCTACCAGATCACAGAATTTTGTAATGAGAAGTCTTAGTTTTTGTCCTGTCACTGAGAGGGATGAGGATCTGGAGAACACCTAAGGAATTCAGGCACTGTTTCTCTTATCTGAGAGTGAAGAGAGAAAAGAAGGACACCTACAAACTGCAATAGGTATAGAAGTGACTTAGAAAGGTAGTGAAGGCAAGGGCTTAGAAATGAGTAAAAATGTGTATCCACTTCCACACGGGGTCAGCCATCTTTGATCAAATGGTCCATGTGCTTCTCTGCTGTGTCTTTTCATTTTCCTGATTAAAGGCTTAAAATAATGGGGCTGGGGAAAGCCCTAAGAGAAATATTTAGATAGAGATGGTGGTTGGGGGAAGCCTTTAACAACTGAATAAAAATCACCAATTGGAAAAAATCATGGGACATATACTCAGTGGTGTACTGCTTACTTATACTGTCTCCTTTGGGGCAAGCTGAATGGAACTGGTGTGATTATGCTTAGTGAGGTGAGGAAGGAATTCCTGGTGAAGAACAAATACAGGATGATTTCACTCATATGTGGAATATAGAGAACTTAAACTCATAAACTTGAAAAAAGAGAGAAAAATAAAGACCACATATAGGTAGTCAACCCATATCTATGACCTTAGAAGAATTACGGTGGTTAGCACTGGAAAAGTGGGGGGGCACAGAACTTTGTTGGTGGGAGTGGTGTGGAATTATACCCCCACTATCTTAAAAATCACTATTAAAAATATACATAATACAAGTTAAAAAGACAGCCTCTACTACAAAGAGTTTAGATAGCTATCATGTTTCATATTTAAACATGCAGCCCAATTAGGTGGCTTACTTTCATGGCGTACTATTTTCCATTTTTCTCCTGTTCCTGGTGGCTTGTCAATGATGGAGAAACTGAAGGGTCCACTGTATTTAGGCCCATCCAGGTCCTCTGCAGTCACGTTCACAAACTGCACGTCATCACAAATGTTATGCACAGGGTTGACCAGTGTGGGGCAGTTGTCATTTATGTCTTCCACATTGATAGCAATGGTGCCAGTGATAGTTTTTCTAGGATAATCTTGAAAATAAGAAATAAGAATGGTAGATCCTGGTTATATTGTCAACATAGTTTGGACATAGTTTGAATTCTCTTACCAATCTGGTAAGGAAAAGGGACAGCGAATTAGGGCTTAGATATATTCATAAATATTCAAGAATAAAAATTCTGGATAATGTTTTTTAGTCAGATCCAGTAATTCCTTTTAAACTATTAAATAAACAGGAATGTAAAGGTGTTTTCTATTGAAGATATTTTGTTTGACAAGATCAAAATGAACGTCTCCAATGTTGAAAATCAAATCTAAACACATATAATCAAGAAAAACATCTATTGAATAACTTACCTTCTGAGATAGCTAAAATCTTTACAGTATATGTACCATTTTGGACATAAGTGGATTCAAAATCAGGAATTTTTACAAGTCTGATTTCAGATGTGGCAGAATCTATTGAGATCCAATTGCCTGTGTCTTCCAATTTGGAATATCTGTTACAAAACAAACAAAATTTGTTTTGAATTCTGGGTGGAGAATCTTTAGTATCAACAGCTCAAATTTCATTTTTGGTTTAGTTACATATATTCTCGTGAAAAGCATTAGTTTGCGGTATTGCTTAATTTCTGGAAAGTATCCTAAAAGGCCTTATTTATTGTGCATCACACTTAAATTGGAACCTTCCTTGTTTCTGTAAAGTACACAACACATATATGCAAGGGTAACCACCCTTTGCTTACTTACTAATCTAAGGTTTGCAAACTGCACTACAATCATATCTATTTATCTATCTATCTATCTCCCCTTTCATTTTTCCTATCAATCTATCTACCTCCCTTTTCATTTTTCCTATCAATCAATCTATATATCTCCCCTTTCATTTTTCTCTCTTCTTACTTGTTGGCACAAAGCAGTCTTTTCCAGGACAGCAGTGCCATGCAGTGGGTTCTCAATAAACATATTCTAAGTAAAAGTCACTATAATCAAGACAGACATTATAAAAGGTTCAACAGTCCCAGAACGAAAACAAAATGAGTTTAAATGAAGACTAATCTCCAAGACTTATGTGCAATTAAAACATATAATGCATAGTAAAGTACATTTGTGACTAACCAAATCTGTATAAATTCACTGACATTTACAGTGAATTTTATTGGCTACTTCCATACCTCTAATACTTGTTCCAGAAATAATGACACTTTAGAAAGTTTCATTCTGAATTTTCTCTTTGTTGCTTTTCAACCTTCTCTTGCCAGAACAGATGAGGTTAGAAACTATTTAAACCTCCTACTTCATTTGATGGAAGGAAATGCCCCTCTCTGACACTTAGTTGCAGGCAGAACTCTAGGAAATTTTACCTACTGACCTTCCTTGGGAGAATTACAGTGTTGGAATATGAAGATTTTGTTAGGAGTTTTGAAAGTAGGCATTTAAAGTACTTTAAAATGAGGAAATAGATTTGTAACTCTCTCTTACTTCACACGTGCCAGCTGTCCTGTGTCTTCATCAAAAGCTTGAAATTTCCCAATTACTTGAGTTAGGCTTGATTTGTTCATGCTCTCGCTAACTTGAACCGAGATGGTCTGGCTTCTAAAATGAATGCCTTCCTTCACATTTTTCACCTTTACTTTGATGGGAATAGGTGTAGGCTTAAATTTATTCTGAATTGATTTGTGAAAAGCTGCTTTATTAGTGACAAAAATGCTGAAATCGAGATGCTTCATTTCTTCATAATCTACTTCCTAGGTCGGCGACAAAGAGAATAGTTTTAGTGGGGGGTAGAGAAAGAGTGAATACACAGAATGTGCATTAGTGTGATTTTATGGCAGATAAATTATGTGATTCATGAGAAATAATAGCGGCACTGATGATTACACTTCTTACATTGATACCATGATATTATAATGTCTATTTGGTTGCTTATAAACGTAAAAAGAGGTTCAGTGGCACTGCAGCTATTATTCACAGGTGAGATACAAGTGTTTCAGGGCAGGGGAGGTGGATTAGCAGTACAATGTGCGTCTCATGTGCAAGGTCCCGAGTTTGTTCCCTGGCACCACCCCCAAAGGCAAAGTGGTGTCCTGACTCCTCTCTCCCTCATGAAATTAATCTCACTAATTATTTCCTTCACATTTTTATTTTCATAATCTATTTTTATTTACTTGATAGAGAGTGACATCGAAGGGAATTGCGAAGACAGAGAGATCTGAAGCACTGCTTGACCGCATGTGAGGCTTTGCCCCTACAGATGGGGATCAGGGACTTGAAGGTGGGTCCTCTCACACTGCAACATGTGTGCTCAACCAGGTCAGCCACTGCCCGGGCTCCTCGAGTTTCCTCTTAAGCTACTTCAAATGACTGTTTTTATCTAATGAAGAAAAGATGGTAGCTACTCAGTATAAGCTCATCCCCTTTAAAAGGTGTTCCATGAATGTGTCTTGGTGAAAATGTCTTCTAAGTAGTTCAGCTTTCAGCAGATGATTGGATGAGGATGTGGTGTGTCTCCAGGTACAGGCACATATATATGCACACATATACAGCGCAATACTATTTAGTTAGAAAAAGATGCCATTACGACATTTGCAACAACATGGAAGAAAACTGAGAGGGTTACAGAAAGTCACTTTTTTTTTCAGAGGAAAAAAGTATCAGGTGATTGTATCCACGTGTGCAATTAAAATATATAACATTAATGGGTGGGTGGACAAAAGGAAAAAAACTAACACTGACAGAAAATCAACAGGCACACTTGAGGTTACCTAAGGGGGGGGAGGTGGGTAGTAGGAGAATGTAGGGTAGAATTAATTAATTAATTAATCCCTTCAGGGTTATTGCTGGGGCTCGGTGCCTGCACTACGAATCCACTGCTCCTAGAGGCTATTTTTTTTCCCATTTTGTTGCCCTTGTTGTTGTCCTTATTGTTATTTTTGTCATTGATGTTGTTGTTGCTGGATAGGATGGAGAGAAATTGAGAGAGGAGGGGAGACAGAGAGGAGAGAAAGATAGACACCTACAGACCTGCTTCACCGCTTGTGAGGTGACTCTCCTGCAGGCGGCTCGAACCGGGATCCTCACGCCAGTCCTTGCGCTTTGTACTGCCTGAACCCCTATTTATTTATTTAAGATAAAATTGAACAAGGAAACAAACTAGAGGCAGGCAGCACTGCAAGATCCCTCATAGAATCCAGACATTTACTGCACATTCGTGTGTCAACAAATATCAATCTGAAGAAAGGGCACTTTCTTAGACCTTGTGAAAAGCAGGGGATTCGGGATTTTTTTTTTTTTTAAAGAAAAACAATTTTTAAAACAATGAGAACTTAATCTTCTCATTTTATTCACATATGATTTGTTATTAATTCCATAAAAGGTTAATATTCCTTCAGAAACTGTCCTTTCTAAACTTGGCTGTTCACAAAGAATATAGCTATTGGCCACTCCACCTGTTTTATTTTCCAATTAAAAAAACATTTACGTAGTTTTATTTATTTCGATCTATACTTAATTCACTGGATCATTTGGCATTTGCACTATTAGCAACATTTA
This sequence comes from Erinaceus europaeus, assembly GCF_950295315.1. NCBI lineage: Eukaryota > Metazoa > Chordata > Mammalia > Eulipotyphla > Erinaceidae > Erinaceus > Erinaceus europaeus. The sequence continues at coordinate 45,791,880 of NC_080176.1, read as the reverse complement.
CATGGAGGGAATACAGTTCTGAACATTTCTTTCCCCTACTGATGTGTAATCAAGTTGTAATAGAAGGACCTGCTCAAAGCTTATACAGGTCCTATTGCTTTTTGTTCTATTTCATAGAAAAGAAAGAAATTGAGAGGGGAAGGGGAGATAGAGATCTGCCTTTCAGCCACCAAATTGCAGATGCTATTATAACTCCATCCTGCACTCCCTGAGCAGATGACCTCACCAATGTGTCCTGGAGCCCCACCTCCCTGAAGCCCAGTCCCACTAGGGAAAGACAGAAACAGGCTGGGGTTATGGATCCACCTGCCAACGCCCATGTCCAGCAGAGAAGCAATTACAGAAGCCAGACCTTCCATCTTTGCACCCCATAAAGATCTTTGGTCCGTGCTCCCAGAAGGATAAAGAATAGGGAACCTTCCATTGGAGGGAATGGTATGGAATATGGAACCCTTGTGGTGGGAATTGTATGGAATTGTACCCCTCTTCTCCCACAGTCTTGCCAATCCTTATTAAATCACTAACAAAAAAAGATTTACAATACAATGATATATTATATAGTGATATAAAAAATTATATACATCTATATCTATATACCAAATAAAGTTATCTACACACACACACACACACACACACACACACACACACACACACACACACACACAGCTAGGTAACAGAGCCATGAAGAACTGTTTCTGTTATACATAGCCATAATGCTCCAAAGAGTGGAAACAGTTTCAGCGTGAAAAGTTGTATAAAAGGGCATACACCTCTTCTATTCAGCTGCCAACATGTTATCATTTACATTGTTGCTGTTGCTAATAGCATTAGATGTTTGAAATTTACTAATAAATCTGAGGTTTCTTCTCCTATAATAAATGTTCATTTCCATTTCTACATTTTCAGATAACTGTTCTTTCCTTTTATCTTTTTTAATGACATCTTTTTAAAAAATTTTATTTATTTATTTATTTATTCCCCTTTTGTTGCCCTTGTTGTTTTATTGTTGTAGTTATTATCGAAGTCATTGTTGTTGGATAGGACAGAGAGAAATGGAGAGAGGAGGGGAAGACAGAGAAGGGGAGACAAAGACAGACACCTGCAGTCCTGTTTCACCGCCTGTGAAGCAACTCCACTGCAGGTGGGGAGCCGGGGCTCGAACCTGGATCCTTTTGCCAGTCCTTGAGTTTGGTGCCACTTGCGCTTAACCCGCTGCGCTACCGCCCGACTCCCATCTTTTTTTTTTAAGGTATAAATTGCCTCCAATAAAATTCACTCCTTTGTGGACAATTATACAATATATGATGATAAGATATGCCCAATTATTATCCTCCTCTGCAACAACATCTCCTATTCCAGTTTTGAACATTAAGTACTCACCTTAATAAGGGTCACGATTCCTTCATTGGTTCGTGCATCAGTTTCTATGTGGAAATAACCCCCTTCATTTCCTGATGCAAATGTAAAATTTGCTAACCAATTATCAGAACCTACTTCATCCTTATCAAACACTTTTATGCGCATGACTTCTACATTGACTTGATTTTCTTCAACTAACCCTTCAAGCTGGAAAATAGGAAAAATGTTCAGATTTTAATTTTAACATAACACAACTATAAGTGATATGAGTGTGTGTGTGTGTAAGACTAAAATATAATAAATGTGTTACAAAAGTAGTAATTACCACTTCATTTTGGACTACAGGTATATTGTCATTGACATCCAAAATACGAATCTGAACTTGAGCTTGTTTTGCAGGCCGATCTGTTATTTGCACATTCTCATTTCTTACATCGACCGTCAAAGTGTAGCTGCTATACTCCTGCAAGGCAATAACAAAATATTCAACTGAAGTGAAAATGAAATCATTCCCAACTTCCAGTTTGTTTTTACCATCCAAAGAATAAAACAAGGTATGTTTTACACATAAATTAGTTTCATTACCTTTTATTATTCATGTGAAGATGTTGGCTTATTTGCTGTCAGAATTCTTTTTCTAGAAACACAGACAAGTCTAGAGCTGTCATTTATAGTAAATTTTTAGATACAACATTGATGATCTTATTAGATGAGAATCTCATTAAGATAGTATGGGCACATGAAAAAAAGTGATGTTCAAAATGTAGGTTGCTCAGCACTGTGATAATGGGATTGTAGGAATCATTTCATTCTGCCCTACATTTCATTTTTGTCCCAAGAAAATTTGGTTAGTAAAAGCAAAACTTGGTCAACTCTGAATAGACAACCTTAGAAACATAAACTCTTACAATATGCCCAATAAAGGACATCTCAAATGTTCCTCCTTAGGGAACCCTTTTCTTCCATCTGATTCCTCCCACCTGATTCTTTTATAGCTCTATTTGGTGTGACTAGAGTTTCAAGAGAAGATGGGTAGTTGGCATCCAATGCATGAGGATCCTTTGTAGAGTAGAAGTACAACTCTCCAGAGAAAGGGAAGATAGTCAAGACTTTGGAGTGAGGTAGTTGGGTTCCAACTCCAGCTCTGTCACTTACTAGCTGTGTTGGATACATACTTCATCCATTTGACTTTCTGTTGTCTTCTGTGTAAAACGGGGATAATGGTGGGCTCTGTCTCACAGGGATTCTAGGTAGATTAATCTATGTAAAAGGTTTAGCATAACTCTGGGGTAGGGGGTGGGGGTTGGGGAGGGGAGAATACAGGTCCAAGAAGGATGACAGAGGACCTAGTGGGGGTTGTATTGTTATATGGAAAACTGAGAAATGTTATGCATGTACAAACTATTGTATTTACTGTTGATTGCAAAACATTAATTCCCCAATTAAAAAAAAAGAAAGAAATTAAAAAAAAACTGAAAAGGACCCCGGTTCGAGCCCCCAGCTCTCCACCTGCAGGGGAGTCACTTCACAGGTGGTGAAGTAGGTCTGCAGGTGCCTATCTTTCTCTCCCCTTCTCTGTCTTCCCCATTTCTCTCTGTCCTAACAACGACGACATCAATAACAACAACAATAACTACAACAATAAAATAACAAGGGCAACAAGAGAAAATAAATAAATATTTTTTTAAAAAGAAAATTAATATTAAAAAAAGGTTTGGCATAACACACAACACATGGCAGATATCCAATAAGTGATCATCATTTTTATTGGCTAGTCTTTCCAGACTTCAAAGACAGCAGCTTGTAAAACCAAAAATCAAAATAAGTCAAAATTATAAGTTCAAGTTTATAGTAAAGGTATTTATCATTTTCAAAATATTAAATTCTTTAATTTTGCAATGATCTTGTATAAAAGAACACTGGGCACAATCTACTTCAGCCCTGAGCAGAACTGGATTATTTTTTCAGAGCAACCAAGATAAATTCACTGCACGTGGACTTTGACTTACTCTGGTGATAATACAGTGCTCTTAAGACTCTCAGTATTTTTACCTATGGATTGTTAAAACCTTTATGTATATACTTCAAATTTAAAAAAATCATCTTTTCATTAGAAATTCCTTTTGAATGAAAACTCAAAAAGTGAAATGTCTGGAGAATAGCCTTACTAAGAAAGATACTCAATTTTCTTTTTCTTTTTTAAAATATATATTTTAAAAAAATCTTTATTTATTGGATAGAGACAATCAGAAATCAAGAGGGAAAGGGAGATAAAGAGGCACCTGTAACACTGTTTCACCACTTGTAAAGCTTCCCCCCTGCAGTTGTGGACCAGGGGCTTGAGCCAGGGTCCTTGTGTACTGTAACTTGTGCACTCAACCAGGTGCGCCAAACACCTGGCCCCCACAATTTTATTTCCCCCACCAGGGCTAAGCTGGGGCTTAATGTCTACATGACTCCACCACTCTCTCCACCACCACCCCCTTTTTTATGTAGGATAAGAGACAGATAGAGGAGAGAAAGGCAGATAGAAGCATTGCTTCACTGCTTATGGGAACAGTAAGACTGGGAGCTTGAATCTGGGTCTTTGTAAGATAAAGCCTAGCTCCACCAACTTGAGAGTTAGGGCAAGTTTTTTCCTGTACAAAGTTTTTCCTGTATATTTTTCTTTATATATATATATTTTATTCTCTAATTTTTATTAGATAGGACAGAGAGAAAGGGGAGAGAGAAAGGGAGAGAAAAATACGACACCTGTAGATCTGCTTCAGAACAACTTGTGAAGCAGACCTCCTGCAGGTGGGGTGCGAGGGCTTGAACCTGGGTCCTTGCATTTGGTAATATGTGTACTTAAGTGGGTGTGTCACCGACTGGCTCCACAAATATTTCTATTACTTTAGGTAGAGCTCCTATTCCAACTGGTTTATTTATCCACGTGTGTTAGCAGTAGAGAAGACTCCCGGTTGTATAGTCAGAAGGAATATTGCTCTAGACAGACCTCTCCAGCAATCAGAATTCTAAGTGAAGAAGCACTGAAACAATGCTGTCCTTTTGGAACTTTAAATACCCTACTATGTGTGTGTGTATCTCCAAACCAGGAGACACTCATTTTAAACAAATATAATTTATTTAACCCATGGTGTCCAAAATATTATCACTTCATCAGATAATTAACAAAAAACTATTAAGGGGAAAGGTGATAATTATATGACTGACTGCCACATATGAAAATACACACCTTAGGGCACCAAAGTAAAATCCCTGGGTGGAGGGTGAGGGTATATGTTCAGCTTCTTGGGATGGGGGTGGGGAAGGGGATGGGATGGGACACAGTCTTTTGGTGGTGGGAATGGTGTTTATGTACACTACTATTAATTTGTAGTCATATGAATCACTAAGTAATATGAGAGGGGAAAAACTGATTGAATGTCTCAAACTTTTTAAAGCACAGACTGAGTCTTTTTAATACATAAGCTTCTTCTTCTTCTAGTGTTTGCCAATACATAGGCTGAGTCTTCGATATGCTGACTCTCTTAAAAGTTTAGTCCAGGGAGAACAAAAGCAGCCAGTGGCATAACTATATGCAAATAATGTCAAAAGACATGAAATATGGTGGTGTGTATGATACAGCAAATCCTAACAAAGGGATTTTTCAACGTTAACCCAGCTGCTAAACAATGTGATTATTGCAATAACTATCTATTGTCTTTTTAAACCCTAAGACAACAGGAATCTCCAGCTTCCTCTATAGAGCCTTTGTTTCTCCCAATCCTGGAACCTCTGGGGTGGGGCTCACTTCCCTGCATGCATCTCTCAAGTCAGACCAAAAGATATTGCATCCGCTAATCCCAACCTAATCAATGCAACAAGTACCATCTCAGCATGCTTCACCTCAGACTCTGTACAGAGACGTCAGGCATGGAATGCCAACCCTTCACCCTCATCACACAGGTGAGACCTTTCCTTTCATGGTATTCTCTAATTCCATCCCAGGAGGTTCACTCCCTAACAAAGTCCCAAAACCTAGATATAGGCCAGGTCCCATAAGATAGAGCATATGTTCACATGTATCCATAAATTAGGGCAAAATATATACCCCAAAGCAAAAATACACAATAGTCTGTAGTGAGTCAGTATCAAGTTCATAATGAAATAGTGTCCACTTAGATACCCTCCTCACCTACTTCCTATTACAGTTCTCTCACTCACTCCAAAGCTAACTTCATCAAAGCAAGGACTGCAAAAGCTGAATAAGGGCGAGAGACAGGAATACTTTAATGATGACTCTTTAATCACTATCAGGCCATTCCACCAGCTGGGCCCCTAATCAGGGATTCCTGAGATTCCCAAACAGACTTGATGGGCCTAGAACTCAAATAAATCCCTCTCTCCATTGTTACCGGTCACTTCTAACAGGAATAACAAAATAGACCCCTTTGTGGGCCCCCATAGGACCTTGCCCTCAACTTGGATCAACAATGATAGAGAATGTTCCATCCTCAGAATGGAGGATGGACAACATACTCTATGCTACACCTGAGAAAGATGTGTCGATACTGGGGCAGCATGGAATGTTCCTACTCATGACCACAGAATGTGAGCTCATCTAGAGGGATTTAGAGGTCACCTAGGCTCCTAAGTTAATTATGGGCCCCAGATCACATCAAATTGATGGGGTTTACAGTAATATTTATGCCCCTTTCCCATATTAGGGAGCTGCTCTCTTCCCTGATTCAGCTTTATGGTCCTTTTCCCAGCCATGACATCATCTCCCCAGATAATAATTAGGATTCACCTGAATAACAGATTTCAGGCTCAGGCAAAAAAAAAAAAAAAAAAGAAAAAAAAATAGTGTAACTACAGGCCCTTTGAAATATAACTAAAATATGCCTACTAGCTATCTACAAAATGGAGGGCTCCCCAACACTTCATCTGCACTATTCCAGCCTTTAGGTCCATGATTGTTCAACAATTTGTTTGGCTTTGTATGTTAACTGTCTTTTCAGCCACCAGGTTCCAGATGCTAGCAGGATGCGACTAGACTTCCCTGGACAGACAACCCCACCAATGTGCCTTGGAGCTCAGCTTCCCCAGAGCCCTTCCCCCCTAGGGAAAGAGAGAGACAGGCTGGGAGTATGGATCGACCTGCCAAGGCCCACGTTCAGTGGGGAAGTATTTACAGAAGCCAGACCTTCCACCTTCTGCACCCCATAATGACCCTGGGTTCATACTTCCAGAGGGTTAAAGAATAGGAAAGCCATCAGTGGAGGGGACGGGATAGGGATGTCTGGTGATGGGAATTGTGCGAAGTTGTACCCCTCTTATCCTATGGTTTCGTCAATGTTTCCTTTTTATAAATAAAAAATTTAAAAAAAAGAAAATATACACTTGTAAGCAGATAACTTCAAGAATTAACCTATAAACAAATAACAGAAAAATGTGGAAAATTTTAAAAAGGGGAGAGAGGGTGAGAGGAGAATTAGAAGAAAGGAGCATTTAAAAAAGATGGGCAACACAAATTATTAACTTACCTCTCTGTCCAAGGTGTTACTGGTTGTATAAATTTCGCCCGTGTCTTTATTTAAGTGGAATGATGAAGCAGGCTGCTGAGATATGATTCTGTAGGAAATCTTAGAATTCCGAGTATTGGGCTCATCTGCATCAGTTGCATTGATTTTCATCACAAGAGTATCTGCATTAGAAGCAGAGGCGTCCAAGACGACACTCAATTTTCAGCACACTTGTGTTATTACGGTATTTATGATTTTCGCTTGTTCCAAGGGATTTCAGATGCTTATCAAAATCAGTTTACTGAAATGCTCACCCCCCAAAAAAACCCAACACCTCCAAAAATTGGATGAGGAAATGTGTATAGTGTATAAAAATAAGAAAAAGAAACAAGGATGAGGTAAAGCTAATATAAGAATTCTTGAAAGCTAATACAAGAAGCCCTGAAAAATTGCTATGAGTCTAACATTTTTCGTTTTTGCTTCCCCCTCCCTTGTTGTCCTTGTTTTAGTTATTATTGTTGTTGTTACTGATGTCATCATTGTTGGATAGGACAGACAGAAATGGAGAGAGGAAGGGAAGACAGCGAGGGGGAAAGAAAGACAGTCACCTGCAGGCCTGTTTCACTGCCTGTGAAGTGACCCTCTGCAGGTGGGGAGCTAGGGGCTTGAACCTGGATGGATCCTTACGCCAGTCCTTGCAATTGGCGCCATGTGTACTTAACCTGTTGCGCTACCGACAGACCCCCAAGAGTCTAACATTTTTTTTTTTTTTTGCCTCCAGGGTTATTGCTCGGGTTCGGTGCCTGCACCACGAATCCACTGCTCCTGGAGGTGATATTTTCCTTTTTGTTGCCTTTGTTGTTTTATTGTTGTTGTGGTTATTATTATTGTTGTTATTGATGTCATTGTTGTTGGATAGGACAGAGAGAAATGGAGAGAGGAGGGGAAGACAGAGAGGGAGAGAGAAAGATAGACACCTGTAGACCTGCTTCACCGCTCCTGAAGTGATACCCCTGCAGGTGGGGAGCCCAGGGCTTAATTAAGGAACCAGGATCTTTACTCTGGTCCTTACACTTCGTGCTGTAAGCTTAATCTGCTGTGCTACCACCTGGCCCACTAGAGTCTAACATTTTGAAGAAATATTTATTTATTTATTTCAACAAGAGAGATACAGAGAGAAAGACATAAATACAGAGACCAGAACACAGCTTCGTACTGACTTATGGTGGTGCTGGGGATTGAACCTAGGGCCTCATAACTACAGGCATGAAAGTTTTCTGCATAACCAGTATGTTGTCTCCTTAGCCCTATAAATTTGTTTTTAATTCTAAAAAGTAATACAGTGAAAGAAGAATGAAAGCCTTTAGTTTCTACTTGCAGGGGGAAGATTCACAAGCACTGAAGTAATGCTGTAGGTGTCTCTTTTCTATCTCCCTATCTCTTCCTTCCCTCTTAAGTTCTTTCTGTCTCTACCCAAAACAAATAAATGAAATAACAAATATATTTTTAAAAAGGAAGAAGAATGGGGAGTCGGGCGGTGGAGCAGTGGGTTAAGCGCAGGTGGCGCAAAGTGCAAGGACCCGCGGAAGGATCTTAGTTCAAGTGACCGATACCCACCCGCAGGGGAGTCGCTTCACAGCAGTGAAGCAGGTCTGTAGGCGTCTTTCTCTTCCCCTCTGTCTTCCCCATTTCTCTCCATTTCTCTCTGTCCTATCCAACAATGAGGACATCAATAACAACAACAATAATAACTACAACAATAAAACAAGGGCAACAAAAGGGAATAAATAAATAAATAAATATTAAAAAAAAGAGAAGAATGAACAAAACCAAACATGTTCTTACTAAGGTGCAAACAAGTCAATGGATGTCCAGTGATGAACTTCAGATAGTGTACTTGCATGTTGATTTTTTGTAACACACCACTTAAATGTTATTTTGCAATACTACTATAACTAAAACAATAATAGAAATGACTTACAAGTGGGGGTCGAGCAGTAGCGCAGTGGGTTAAGTGCACAGGGCGCCAAGCGCAAGGACCGGAGTTAAAGATCACGGTTTGAGACTCTGGCCCTCCACCTGCAGGGGAGTCGCTTCACAGTTGGTGAAGCAGGTCTGCAGGTGTCTATCTTTCTCTCCCCCTCTCTGTCTTCTTCTCCTCTCTTGATTTCTCTCTGTCCTATCCAACAATGATGACATCAATAACAACAACAATAATAATAATAACAACAACAACGATAAACAAGGGCAACAGAAAGGGAAAAATAGCCTCCAGGAGCAGTGGATTCGTAGTGCAGGCACTGAGCCCCAGTGATAATCCTGGAAGCAAAGAAAGAAAAAGAAATAACTTACAAGTCAGTAAACGACTGCCTATGGGCAAAAGTTAACTATCCACTTACTTTTGTAAATCATGTGTTTTTTCCAAATCATTTTATTGGGGAGTAGTGGTGTACAGAGTAGTTGTTGACACATAGGGACTTTACATGCTAGGTGCCTGCAAAGCACTCTCACCCTCAACTTTGATCCTTTTCCAGCACTGTGCAGTTAGACACCTCTCCACTCTGTCCTATCCCCCTCCTTCTCCAGAGTTCTTTGCTTTGGGGCAGTGTGAATAAAACTGTTACAGAGTTATAACCTGCCACAACAATCTACTATGTCTGTTTTTAGGGAAAAGAATAATAGTTCAATGTAAAGTCTTTGGAACCTACCATAAAAAAGCAGCTTCAAATCTAGGGCAATAGGTTTATTATTACTTGCCTCCTGAACAATACATAATCTCCATCAAGACATAGGATTTAGCGTTCAGTTACAAAATGAAGATAAAACTCTGGTGGGGGGAGATAGCATAATGGTTATGCAAACAGACTTTCATGCCTGAGGCTCCAAAGTCCCAGGTTCAATCCTCTGTACCACCATAAGCCAGAGCTGAACAGTGCTCTGGTGTTTCTCTCTGTCTCTCTCTCCTCAGCATCTCTCTCAATAAATAAATAAATAAATATAAAACGACTCTGGGTATTCATTCATAAACATAAGGAGACTTACGTGCTGCACTCAACTCTTCAACAGATCCAACAAAGACATCCTGTGTGAACACAGGCTCATTGTCATTAATATCAAGAACCTTGATGCGGAGTTCTAGTGGTCTCTCCACGTCATTTCCACTTTCATCCAAAGCATGACCAATGAGCTGAAATTGTGACATAATTAACAGAAGAGATTCAATTCCAGTTAATCAGGTAAACTACTATAGAATTCAGAATAATCAGAGAAACAAAGCATAACTTTTTTTTTTTAAAGCCAAAAACTAGTTATAATTGTTCTTACCAGAAAAGATGGTGTTTCTTCTCGATCAAGAACCTTGGTAATGTTCAAATCTCCTGTATCTTTATTAAAGACAAATATACCAAAGGGTGGCTCTGTAATTCCTTTTCCAGTGTACTTGTATGTAATTTTTAGTCCTCTTTCTTCAGCAATATCAGAATGTATCTAACATAGAAATAAAAGGAGTTACTCTTTATAATGCTCAAGTCAATATTTCAGTGGAAAATTTCCCTCAAGCTGTGAACCCTAGGGACTAACTTATACTCTATGAAAGGAGTCAGGCAACATCTGACAAAATATGCTATAGATGGGATGAAATAGGAATGGAATTTACCATAAGCACATCTGAAACAGAGTAAGGGGATTGAGAGAGCTAGAGCGAGGCAGGGAAGTAAACTCTTAGGGTGTGACACTTCAGCAGAGACGTGTTACTGTGAGACACTGTAAATATCTGTGGAACAGGGATTTCAGGAAGTGGACTGGCAAACACTAAGGGTGGGAGGCTGGAATGAACAGGCGTCAGTTTAGGGAATGTAGCAGAGAGGGGAAAGTGGAACAGGATCACCAGGTTCAGACACAAGGTCAAGGTCAACACACCTTAAAGCTCTAGGAGGTCAGCTTAGAGTTCACTGCTTCTACTGAAGCAGGAGACTTGAGAGAGTCTCACTAAGCAGACGAGCATGTTTGGATCTGTCATTTCACAGAATTGTTCTGGATGATTTCTGGAAAATGGACTGGGACCGAGTGCAGGAATAGGGGTGGGGAACAAGAGTGAAATTAGGGAGATGGATCAGGGATTGAAACCAGACAGAGATGGCCTGGACTAGGCTGAGGCAAGGCAGTGAAGGCAGTGGAAGGCAGTGAATGGGTTTGGAATATACTGAGGGCAAAATTGATAGGAAAAAATTGGTCAGAATTGTAGTGCCATTTGCTGAAATGGACAGAACAATATGGAGAACAGCTTTAATGAAAAAAGTCAAGTTCAGGTTGGCACGTGTTGTATCTAAGAGACATAATGGAAAAAATGACACCAGTCGTATGTTTTTTGTTTTTTTTTTAAAAAAGGTCATTCTGAGAGTGAATCGGTAGTTGTTAATTATTAGTTGTTAATCCTGGTCAACAGGAATAAATCAATACTGTCTCAGGTAGAATGTGAGGTCACCCTACCTAGTAGAAAATTGGGGAAAAAATCCCTAATATGTAGGATGTATATATTCTATCATTTTTTCCTTTTTCTTTCTTTCTTTCTTTTTTTTTTAGATTTTATTTATTTATTAATGCAAAAGATAGGAGGAGAGAGAAAGAACCGGACATCACTATGGTACATGTGCTGCTTGGGACTGAACTCAGGACCTCATGCTTGAGAGTCCAATACTTTATCCACTGCACCACCTCTCGGACCACTCTTTTTCTTTTTTTAAAATTTATTTTGGATTGAGATAGAGATTGAGAAGGAATAAGGAGATAAAGAGGGAGAGATAGAAAGACAAGACACCTGCAGCACTGCCTTAGTGCCAGTGAAGGTTTTCCCTTACAGTGTAGGTGTGTGTGTGTGTGGGGGGGGGTGGGGGGCACAGGGAGGGGAACCGGGGGCCATACCAGGGTCCTTGCACGTTGTAACATGTGCTTTCTATAAGATGTGTTACTTTCCAGCCCCTCTATACATTTTCCCCCTAATATATAGGGTCTAACCTAACCCAGTTGACAGAATATGCCAATTTAAACTATGCCACTTTGGTGCAAATTATTTTGAGTCAAAAGACAATTAAAAAGCAGAGAGAAGAAAAGATTCGACCTCTCTAATTGATCTATGAGCACATTTATAAAATCTCGCCAACTCCCTGAACTAGAAAGGACGACAGCTAATCACAGAACAAACATTAAACCCTTACCTGGCAGGAGACAGAGCCACAGAAATCTAAGTAACAATTTTTACTAACTAATCTTCTACCATAGTTCCCCAGATTATCTGTTTTCTTAACGATCTGCTTCCCCTAGAGACTTTGGGTTCTTTTTCTTTGTTTTGTTACTTCTGTAAAAATGAATGACTTCTTTGCTAAGATGCTATACAAGCCCAACTTCTAACGAAACTTTTGCACTTCTCCCATGTGACAAACTCACGACAAAAAGGTTGACACACTTGTTTGTCTTCTCTTGATGATTTTTCTTTAGCCAGACAGTTTATTTACAGTGCTCTAGCCAGAGAATCTAGGAGTGTAGCAGGAAAAATAACCTTTATTTTTCTTTATAGGTAGTATTTTCTTTGAGCGCTTCAATACTTTGTTAGATAGTAATTCAGCTGGTGCCAGATCTCCTAACTGTTCAGTTAAAACAACGTCCCTACCAGCCCCAACTTTTGTCAATAATGCTGCATTTTCAGAATAGCAAAGCGTCTACCAGAGGCACGAAAGGTTGCCTAGGAAAATGCCTGTTTGCAGTGTGCACAAACCACGTTCAGGCTGCCCCTCACCGCACTGGGGGAAACTTGGATGCTGTGCTGCCTTCCCCCCTATCGGAAAAAGTTGGCCTGGATTGACTAATCCATGATCATGACAGAAAAAGGAGAGAAGGAAAAAAAGAGGGGGTGGGGGGGGTGGGGGAGGAATTAAGGAAGGTTGGTCCATTTGGTACTTTCTGGTCAAAAGTAATTAAATTCTGTTAATTTTCAAGCACATCTGAAATTATATTAAAAGCCTTGGCAGAACACTGTATAATTTTCCTTACACTTGGACTTGAGGATAGAAAGAAGTCTCGCCAGGCTGGGAGTAGTGATAGACCTGTCAATGCCCATGTTCAGCAGAGAAGTATTTACAGAAACCAGACTTTCCACCTTCTGCACCCCATCACGATCTTGGGTCCATACTCCCAGAGGGATAAAGAATAAGAAAGCTTCCAGTGGAGGGGATGAGATACGGAACTCTGGTGGTGGGAATTATATCCCTCTTATTCTATGATCTTGTCGATTTTTTTATATATATAAATAAATCTAAAAAAAGAAGTATTTTGTAATATACATGGATTTCCTCCTTCTCTCTCTCTCTCTTAAAATTATTTTTATTTATTTATTGGATAGAGGCAGCCAGAAATTGAGAGAGAAAGGGGTGATAGAGAGGGAGAGAGACAGAGAGACACCTGCAGCACTGCTTCACCACTCGCAAAGCTTTCCCCCTGCAGGTGGGGACCGGGGGCTTGAACCTGGGTCTTTGTGCATTGTATTGTGCCCTCAACCAGGTGTGCCACCACCCGCCCCCCCCCCATTTCTCTTTATAAGGTACCTTGGCAATAGGATTATTTTTGGATAGATCCTCTCCCTCCCGAAGATTCACAGGGGAGGTGATCCAGGCACGCTTCTGCCGCACTAAGTGAGTATGCTTAGGAAGCAACTGATTTTCCCTTCTTGAGTTCAACACCTACAACAGAAAACATCACCAACAAGCACTCAGTATCTGAAGACATTGGAATGGCATCCTGTATTTTACTAACACATGACTACTCTATGACACTGAGGCTCTCTGCCCTCTGGGCTTAGTCTTTTGCTTTGGGGCACTTCTGTCCATTCAAGCTTTGCTTTTTGTTTTCCTTTTCTGTCCTTGTTTCCCTCCCTTCCTTTTTTCTTTTCCTTTCCTTTTATCTTTCTTTCTCTCCCTCCCTCCCCTCTTCTTTCTTTCTCTTTCTTTCTTTTTCTTTCACTCCTTTCCTTTCCTTTCCTTTCCTTTCCTTTCCTTTCCTTTCCTTTCCTTTCCTTTCCTTTCCTTTCTTTTCCTTTCTCTCCTCTCCTCTCCTCTCCTCTCCTCTCCTCTCCTCTCCTCTCCTCTCCTCTCCCCTCCCCTCCCCTTCCTTTCCTTTCCCTTCCCCTCTTTCTTCCCTTTCATCACAGCCTTTACCCTCCTTCTGCAAAGTCCTTTGCTTTCATGTGATATATAATATTTACATTTTATATTTCTTTACAGGCTTCTTTTCCAAGAGATTGTCTCCAAACCATTAACCAGGTGGTTTTGTTTTTGTCAGTAAGAAAAGATTTACCAGAATGGAGAGTTAAAAAAGCTGTGAATAATCTAGTGACCTCAGAAATAGACAAACTAAAGGTTCTATACCACTTCCATAATTTCTTTAAGCAATTGGATACAATTCCATTTTTTTTCCTGTGGTAGTTTACAGTTTTAAAATGAATTATCAGGGTCTAGAAAACAGTTCATCCTGTTAGAGCACCAACTTGCAAACCTGAGGCCTCAGAGGACCCAGGATCAATCCCTGGTACCACCTTTTGCCAAGGTCAAGCAGGGCTCTGGTCTTTCTCACTGTCCTTTCTTAATAAAGAGGTGGATAGATCTTTAAGAATAGATTATTAAATGTATTAATATTAGCAACTGCTGATACCTATGAATCTGACTAAAACAAGTACAACAGTCAGAGTTGGCTTTATTATAAAGATGGGGTAGAGGATTAAATTGTCCTTATGCTTCGTACTATGTGCACTTAACCCGGTGCACTGCAGCCCAGCCCCCTGTTCTCAGAGTTTTTAAGATTAAAATGATTTTATACATTACTACTTGGAGTTTAAGGAATACATATCTGCTTTATCCAAAGAAAATTTCAACATAGGAGAAACTTTGTATCTTTGATCAGAAGTGATAAGTACATTTTTATCATCTTTTTTGCTATGGGTGGCATATATTGTATTTCAAAATGTACTGATTATCACTACATCATGTTCTATTTTTAGCTGGGAAATACACCTCTTACTTAAAAGAATGCATAACAAGATATTAAAGTAACATTCAAGTTTGTAATACAAGCATGCAAACATTTCCTTTTTTCACTCATGCATCATTAACAGAGTGATGACTCTCTTTTAGGATATTTTCTTATGGTTTCATATGCATAAAGGCTACTTTTCCGCTACAGAAATATAATTATACTATGTATCTCAGTCTGTGCCTTGATCTTTCATCCAGTGCTTCACTATGGGTATCATTCCAGGTATTATATATCGATGGCTTTATGCTTTCCCTAGGAAAGGCATTTAGATTGTCAAATAAGTTGCATTCAAGATTACTTACTACATGTACTTGTGCACTTATTAGAATAACAGCTGGATCTAAGAGACTGCATTTTCTTTTTTTCTAATTTT
Organism: Erinaceus europaeus; assembly: GCF_950295315.1. Classification (NCBI taxonomy): domain Eukaryota; kingdom Metazoa; phylum Chordata; class Mammalia; order Eulipotyphla; family Erinaceidae; genus Erinaceus; species Erinaceus europaeus. The sequence goes on along the minus strand of NC_080176.1, from coordinate 45,776,559 downwards.
TAAAATTTATTTGTTATTGGATAGAGACAGAGAGAAATTGAGAGAGAAGGGGGAGATAGAGAGGAAGAGAGACAGAGAGAGACCTGCTTCACCGCCTGTGAAGCAACTCCCCTGCAGTTGGGGAGCTGGGGGCTTGAACCGGGATCCTAACCGGTCCTTGAGCTTTGTGCCATGTGCGCTTAACCCACGGTGCTACCACCCAACTCCCAGAGACTGTGCCGTCTCAATCTGATAAAATAAAAATTAATTTCCATGAAATTAAGTCTGAGTTCAAAGGATAGAAGCAATCTTCCTTGCTCCTTACCTCAAAATGGAGTCCGTATCCAAAGGTAAAGCCAATCTGGAAAACATAAATTCTTTATTGTTTTTGAGTAGATAATTCAGTTTAAATACTTTATGAATAACCTGCCACCTAGGTTACAAAAAAGAAGATACATAAATACAGATTTCCATTGATATCCTTGTTTAAAGAGGAAACAAAATGAATTTCTCCCTTTAGCTTTCCTGAACAACTAAAACCGGTGGAAGAATTTACATTCCCACTAGGGGAAGAGTTTACCCACTTAACAATGACCGGAAATATAATCTGCACATGATCTGAACTTTCTCCAGGATGTGCTTCCAGAGTTTATTTTCAGAGGTGTTACTGGATGAAAAACAGGTGAAAGTAAAACAGAATAAACCACTTTTTTCTGCACGTCTCTGATAGAAACTTTTCTTTATTTCTCCTCCTCCTTTATTTTTTTTATTTCTTCCTTTCACAGAGCACTGTACAGCTCTGGCTTATGAAGCTGTACAACTCTGGCTTATGCTGGGGACCGAACCTGCCACTTCAGAGCAGAAAATCTTTTTGAATAGTTATTATGTTATCTCCCCACTCCCTCATAGGAACTTTTGAAAAGAAATATTAACGACTAGACCCAAGATTTTCCAATCTTATGCCAAGAGACAATGTTAAAAATAAAGTTATGGGATATGCCTTTCATGGAATACTGCTCCGCAATCAAAAAAGACGAGACTGATATATGAGAAAGTGCTCAAAGTCACTGATGATCAGAGAAATGCAAATATCGTCAACAGTGACATACTGCTTTACACTTGTGAGAATGTCATTCATCACAAAGGACAGAAATGACAGATGTTGAAGAGGATGTGGGAAAAAGGGACACTTCTGCACAACTGGTGAGAGTGCAAAACGGTTCAACCATTGTGGGAAGCAATCTGGAGACTTATCAGGGCACTAGAAATGGACCCACCCTACAACCCAGCAATTCCTTTCTTGAGGATTTTTCTAAAGGAAACATAAATACCTATCAGAAGATATATATATATATCAGCACAATTTGTAATCTCCAGAACCTGGAAGCAACCCAGATGTTCAACATCAGACAAGTGGCTAAAATAATGGCAGTATATATACACAATGGAATACTACTCAACCGGTAGAAATGATGAAGTTGTCTCCTTTGCATCCTCTTGGATGAGACTTGAGGATATAATGTTGAGTGAGATAAGCCAAAAAGAGGAAGAATACCAAATGTTCTTATTAGAGGGACTTAATAAAGTAGGGATGGGGAAGGAGGACACAAAGTGAAACATGGACTAGACATGGTGTAGTGCACCAAAGCAAAGGACTCTGGGGAGGAGGGGGGAGCGAGGCAAGGGAGAAAACTTTGGGGACCTGGTATATAATAAAGTTGTATGCATTATGGAATGAATCTCCTTTAAGGCACTAACCGCCTCAATTAAAAAAAAAAAAAGATGATATTGTGTCCTTTGGAACAACATAGATGGAACTAGCCAAATAAATAAAGAGTTAAAAGACAACTACAGAATGGTTGCTCTCATATGTAGAATATAGAGAAGTGAAACACATGAACTTGCAAAACAGAACAACAACAAAAACCAAAGAACAAAACCAGAAGCAAACAAACTGTAAGACTTTGTGAGAACTCTAGTAATTATGGTCAGAAGGGTGGGGGGGGGGCACAGAATCTTGGTGGCGGATGCAGTGGGTAACTATACCCTGTAATCTTATTGATACAATATTGTAAACCACTATTAGTCACAAATGAAAAATGGCTAAAAAATGTATTTCACTGGCTAGACTATTCTACCAACAAGGTGGCATGATTATTTCCTCTTCTCTAAAATTTTATTTGGCTAGCACAATACTAGTTTATTGACATTAATGACACTTCTTCTTCTTCTAGCGTTTGCCCTTCTTCCGTAGCCAGTCAACAGGTCAGGTTGAAAGCTGTCAGGAGCTACTTGTTGCTGGCTTTGAAAGTGACTGGGATCCATGTGGATTCAGTCGGCTAGGAAGGATCGTCAGTTTCCCCAATGAATGGGTACTCACATTAATGACACTGATGTGCTATTTTAAGTAAGTATTATCATTGACTATAGTATAAGCCTCAATAGGGTAAACTACAAGGGAGTAGTTTACAGCACTACTTTAATCAAACATACTTTTTTTTTATTAGTAATTTCATATTGATTTAGAGCATTCCCACCACCAGAGTTGTTCTGTATCCCCGTCCCTTCCACTGGAAACTTTGGTAATTCTCCCAAAGTCACAGATATGAAACATAAATTCTTCATAAGGGTATCTTCACAGCTTCATATTGGAACGTGCTTTTTAGACACGATTTGATAAGTACTGCAGAAAATTCCATGGCCACAGGGTTTCTGCAACTGTCTGGTATATTTTGTTTGCTGGAATCTTGCTAAAAGGAATTCAGCCTTACATTTTGCATTTCTCACTAGTTCTGAGCTGATGCTAAAGTTGTAAGTTGTTGAGTAGTAAATTCAGAGACTATGATATGGGTCATCAATTGACTGCTTAGTGATAGAGATAATAAAGTCTGCTTTATATCGTTAGAGAGTAGAAAATACAGGGATCATGTTGTGAATGGGTGCTAATAACTTGAAAGCAGAGAATCCTATATTTAATTTTGTAACTTTATTCTTAATATTGGATTTAAAATTTTCCGAATCATTTTAGATTTATGCAAATGTTGCAAGAGTCTCCTCACCCATTTTCCCCTAATATTTTAAACAACCACTACACACTTGTTGAAACTAAGATTTTCAGTAATACACTGAGGTAATACAGCTGACCAAATTATGTATTTTATCCAGAATTCTACTATTTTCCCAATTATCTATTTTTGGTTCCAGAATCCATTCTACACATCACAATTACTTGCCTAGGATGCCTCACTGAATTGACTTGACCTGCCTTCTAGTCTCTTCTGACCAATTTTCTTTATGACTTCCACAGGTTTAAGAGATAATGGATAACTATCCTGCAGAATGGTCTCTAACTTGGGTTTATTTGTGGTCATTTTCATGGTTAGATCATAATGTGCTTTGGAAAGAATGCCAGTGGAGTATGAAGTATGCTTTTGGTCACATTTTAACAGTAGCACATGATATTAAAATTGGCTAAAGTAGCCTTTGTTTCTCTGCTATAAAGCTAATCAGATTTCTTTCTTGCCCTGCTCTATACTTTGTGAATGAATCATACTGTGAAAGGGGAGTCCACACACATTTTTTAGTCTCTTCTTCCTTTTATTATATTCTCAGACACTTAGATGCACCAGTCAAATGACAAAGAGACAGTCTCATTCAATTTGATGGTGATTAACTTAGGCACATAAAAGTGTATATTAATTAGCTTAGATTACCACAAGTTTAATAATGTCTTAAATAACAGGATTCGTTTCTTATAGATCTGGAAGCTGGACAGTCCAAGATTAATGAGTTATCTGGTACTGATCCCCCACAAGGATTCTGCTCTTAGCTTGCACTACTTTTTACTATGTGTTCTCACATGGGGAGAGGAAGGATGAAAGGGCAGGATAGAGATGGAATCCATTTGGTGTTTGGGGGGGGGGGGAGGGAGAGAAAGGGAGATAGAAAGGGAGAGGATAGAGAGAGAACAGAACATCACTCTGGAACATGCGATGCTAGGGATCAACTCTCCGCCACTGCCTCACCTCCAGGGACAGGGTGTGTCTTCTTTTGAGGGTACTAACTCCACCATGAGGGGCTCATTTTATGGCCTCAATGAAACATAATTCTTTTCTTTTTTTCATCTTTATTTTTTGAATAGAGACAGCCAGAAATCTAGAGGGAAGGGGGAGACAGAGAGGGAGAGAGACAGCGAGACACCTGCAGCCCTGCTTCACCGCTTGTGAAGTTTTTTTTTCCCTGCAGGTAGGGACCAGGGGCTTGAACCCGGGTCCTTGCGTACTGTAACATCTGCGCCACCTCCTGGCCCCCAAACATAATTATTTTCCAAAGGTGTACTTTCTAAAGAAGCACTTGGAGATGGGAGTTTGAAGTGCAACAAAAGAACTTGGGAGCAGGGCAATGAGTGTTCACTCAGCATGGAATTTTTTGCCAGTAGGCTCTTTGGAAAGATTAACGTCACTAACAGGAGAAGCATATGCACAGCCTTCTGTTCATCTGCTTCTGGAACTGTTGAGCCAGGATGTGACATCTGGAAAGGATATACTTATCAATGATTATGAGAAGAAAGCCAATAAAATGCCAGGGGAGCCAAAATAAAACTTTAACATCTTTGAGTTAGGTAAGTCTGAAGCCAACTCATCTCTGGACCACTTCTTATGCAATATTAAATTTTTTTTTTGTTTAATAAACTTTTAGTTTTTTTTTTTACATGCACCAGAAAGTAGCCTAATAATACATTTTGCAGGATTATTATGTCAAAAGAATAAAAACACAAATACTTTGGTGAAAATTCGTACATAGCAAATTTTAGTAAATAGAATTATGAAGGTATTTTTCTAATTTTTCAGGCTTGCATTTTACTTAAGTTTTGTGAAATTTGTAGTTATTCATACCTTCATTTTATTTTTTATTTTATTATTATTATTACTTATTATTTTTATTATTATCACTTTTTTTTTTTGCTTCCAGTCACTGGGGCTCAGTACTGGCATTAAAAATCTACCACTCTGCTCTTGGTGGCCATCCGCCCCCCTTTTTTTCTCGTTCTTTCCATTTTTTTGGATAGGATAGAGAGAGAGACTGAGATTGTGAGAGGACTGGGGGAGTCAGAGTGGGAGAGAGAGAAAGACAGACAGACACCTGAAGACTTGTTTTGTGAAGGGTCCCCCTTGGAGTGGGGAGCTGGGGCTCCATTTGAGTCCTTGTGTTTAGTACTATGTATGCTTAACCAGGAGCGCTATCACCCAGTCCACAGCCACCCCTTTAATTTAATTTTCTTTCCTTCCTTCCTCCCTTCCTCCCTTCCTTCCTTCCTTCCTTCCTTCCTTCCTTCCTTCCTTCCTTCCTTCCTTCCTTCCTTTCTTTTGCCTCCAGGGTTATTGCTGGGGCTCAGTGCCTGCACCATGAATCCATTGCTCCTGGAGGCCATTTCCCCCATTTTGTTGTCCATGCTGTTACCCTTGTTGTTGTCATTGCTGTTGTTGTTGTTGGATAGGACAGAGAGAAATCAATAGAGGAGGGGAAGACAGAGAGGGGAAGAGAAAGATAGACACCTGCAGACCTGCTTCACCACCTGTGAAGGGACCCCCCCCTTGCAGGTAGGGAGCTGGGGGCTCGCCAGCGCCACATGTGCTTAACCCGCCTTTAATTTTCTAAACCCCTACAGTGCACTAATAAATTGACGACTCTCATCATCCTGTATTCTTACATGTTGGGAATAAAGATGAAATCAGGTTGTGGTAAGAGTTTTAGTGGAAGTAAAAGAAGAAATATGGTGGTAGATAAGAGCTTAGGACTAAGAGGGGAGGGGGGCTTCAGGAGAGGTTAATCTGGAGTGGAATGAGTGAGCACTTTGGCCAGAACCATGCGAAGGGGAAAAAATCAAGAAATGGGAACGATAGTGAGTGTAAGACCAAAGTTGGTGGGAGTAGTGGAGAGTCTGTGGAGGTACTGTTAGCGATTTTAGGGTGCTGGTGCCATTGTTTCCTGGTCTAGTTGCTGGGCACTGGCTGTGTTCAGACCATTAAAATGTATGCACTACCCTAAAAAAATGCTCCAAAATTGGTATGCTTCTTGAAGTGGATAGTCCCCTAAAATCTACAGAATAGGTTACTTGCACTTTTTATAGCATCCTTGCAGTGGCCTGTTTTCAGAGACACTTAACAGGGCGTGATGAAGTCAAATATCTGTTCCACATTTATTGTCAAAGGAAAAAAAATGAAGAAAACTACACTAACATTCAACCGTGGAAATGCCTGCTTGTTTGATTACAGAAGTATTGATAGGTCAGTGTTTTTTCCCCTTCTTTTATTAGTCAATTAGTAGTGGTATGCAAAAGTATGAGCTTTCAGGGATATAATTTCACACCATGCCCACCAAAACCCTGTGTTCCCCTCCCTCTCATAACTGCTAGAGTGTTCACAAAGTCCGAGTGTTTGTGAAGCATGACTTTCTAAAGTAAATCATTTACATTCTTCCTTGAGACTCTCAGTCTCACAGAAAACATCCTCAATTTTAAGGAGTTCTTCCAACCCTGGCAAATTTGGTACACATTCTTTTTCCAGCCTTAGGATTACCTACTCTGTTTAGTATTGTCCAGACAGTTGGGCTGGCAAGGAGAGGAAGTCCGTGTTACTGACATCCAGTGCACGGAGATCAGAAACACTGCTCAATAGCCAGTAATGCACAGGAAATAGCTGCAAGTAGCAAGATTGAGAAGTCGTGATTTAGAGCTTGCTTCTGTGTTTGGAAGGGGTCAAGTCATACAGGTTCTTGAAGACAATGGATCTAAACAGAATTTCAAACTGGTATAGACTCTCTGAGTGGAATAATTGACACTTCTGCTGTCTATGCCTCTCTTTTCCTCTGAACACTACCAGTTCTGTAAGTATGAACGACCTAGTTTGGGAATGTTACACAAAAGATTTCAATCATTAGAAAGATGACTGGATAAGAGGACCATTATGGTTTTGATATCTGGAACTCTCTCTCTCTCTCTTTTTTTCTTACAAAGAATTTGGTGATAGAAAAAAATGTCATGGATGACATGTCTTTAAGACTGAAGAGAAAAAATAAAGCCACAGTCTGTATCCAAGGTGCTTTTTAGATAAACCAGATAAATCCTTCAAATGCTTTTCTAATTTACTAAAGTCTAAGGAATCAAAACATTTTTTTCCAACTATTGGATCTTATACATTTTATAAGAACTGGCTTCCCTTCCTTGAATCTGGCAAGAAAGCAATTATTTTGGCAGAGGCATGAGGGGAGGTCATGCATCATTGCAAAAACACAGTCAGTCAGTGTGTTATTTGTTACTTGTTCTTAAAGTCTACACATTTTTAGGAGAGATTTCCTGTTGTAAGATCACCTTGAGGAATGAACTGAGTAGAATCTAGAAAGACTTTTGAACCACGAGGTGACATCCCCCCATGACTGATAAGTTGCTTATAGCAAGGAGATGACTTTGGAGTTTTCTTTTGGACTTTAGTAGATACACAGTGAGGTCATCCTTTAAACTGATATCACATACTAATGATGGCTTGTTATGGAAGGATGAGGAAGGATACAGAGTAGTCTAAAGTACTGTTTGAACTTTTAACAGTTTCTTTTATTTATTTTGGGTAGAGACAGAGAAAAATTGAGAGACAAGGGGGCAGGAATAGAGAAGGAAAGAAAGATACCTGCAGCCCTGTTTCACCATTCATGACTCATGAAGCTTTCTACCTGCAGGTGGAAACCTGTAATGTGTATGTTCATCAGGGTGAAGCACCACCCAGCCCCTCCAACTTTTAAGCATTGTAATAGCTTGCTATTGCCATTTATTCAGAAAAAAAAAACATTAAAGAGGTCTGTAATATGGTCGATGCACCATTTGAAGACTCAAACAAAGATGAGTTAGGACATCCCTGTTCACAGTCATAACAACACTTGGACAATCAGAGCAATACCTGTATTATTTCTTTTCCTTACTTAAAATAGATATTTTTGGAAGAATGTCTTAAGATCAATTCTTTTTTTTTTTTTTTTCATTTTACTGTACAGAAGGTAAAATCAGAAACTGCCTTGAGGGACCTTGGCTTATTTCTAGTTCATTCTTAAAGATCTCTTCAGTTCTGGTTTGCAATAATCTGAAGGAAATGAGATAAAGACCACATATGCCATTTCTTTATTTCTTCCAATAATGTGTCCTGACTTGTCTACTTGTATATAGAGTTGGATCTTTTATTCTTAGTAATATTTATGGTCTCAAGAGACTTGGCAAGATATCTGAAATGGGAGAAATGATATACTTAGAGTGTAAGTGACCTAGTACAGCATAGGAGAAACAGTGATTTTGCTCAACTGAACTCTAATAAACCTGATGTAGATCAGACTTCTGTTTGAATCTCACTTACCACCAGGTGATATATATATTTTTTTGGGGGGGAGAGGAGGGTAATAGAGACTAGGTATCCTTTATAAAACTTTCTAATCTTACGGCTAAACATGATAATTTACTTAGGAAATAGCAACCTAAAGCAGTTTTGTAATCATATTTACAATTAATTTAAATATACAATGATATTTGTTTTCACAATCATTAATGAAAAAAACCCAACAGACAGAAGCAATATTCTGAACTGACTGATTAACATTTAAGATTACTTAATGTTTCACTGCAACAGATTATATGATTTATATTACCCTTTCACTTGCTAATGTTGGGTTCACCTAAATGTAAGAAATATTGGGTTGATGAAAAGTCATGATGCATTTTTGCATGGAAAAATATAGAAAAATGTCATAGATTTCGGACAATCCATACTTTGGTCTCCCAGGGGGTGTAGCCATGAAGTAGCACTGACCAAAAGATCACACCCAGCAGTGGGCTGGCATAGGCTAGAGTCCAGTCTGAAACAAGGCAACAAAAACCTATTCTGCCCACCCAACTTGTTCTCCACTCCCCTTACAACATATAAACAACATAGTTCCAGCACCACCTGCTGGCTGAACAGCAGAAACCATACTTGACCAAAACTAGAAAAAAATATACAGCCATTCAAATTCACAAGGATTTCAAAAAGATGTCTGAGCTTGAATTCTGAAAGCTTACTATGGATACAATTCAAAACTTCATCCAGAACTTAAAGAAATCAGGTTAACTGAGATATGCCAGAAAGAGAAGGATGAAATACGGGATGATCCCATTCCTTGACAGAAGTTGAAAAATAATAACAGAGGGGAAAACACAAAGCAGAACTTGGACTGGATTTGGTGTACTGCACCAAAGTAAAAGACATGGGAGTGCGGGGGAGGGTTCAGGTCCTGTACATGACGGTGGAAAGGGACCTAGGTGGGGGGTTAGATTGTTATGTGGAAAACTGAGAAATGTTACACATGTACAATCTACTGTATTTTACTGTCAACTACAAACCATTAATCCCCTCAATAAAAAAAAAACTCCATCTATAACATATAGATGCAAATTCCAGAATCTCAGAGATGATTTCACCCAAAAGCTACAAAACACAGAAAGAAAAGTGTGAACAGAGCTATATGACGTGAAGGACATTTTGGATGGCATTAAGGGTTACTAAGTAGAATAAATCAACTTGAGGAGAGAGTATCAGGGTTAGAAGATAATATTCATATTCATGTTTGAAGAAGAAATTAAAATCTTCCCAAACAGAAAGAAACTGAAGGAATTCAGCACCGCTAGTCCTGCCTTGCAAGAATTACAGAAGGGACTCCTATGCGAAAAGAGGCAAAGGTACACCAACTCTAAATAATATCAGTGGTAGAACAGAACTGGGAACACAAACAACAGCAACAAAAGAAGCTACGGCATTGGAAAATGGAGGGCAAAACAGAGTAATATGACCAATGCTGGGGAACCAAGGCCAACTATCACAGACCTAGATATTACACCAGAAACTCTAAAAATCCCAATCTTTGACTTACAGTGGTTGGAACCTGAAGGAAAACTGCTGGGTGGGATGAGTCAGAAAGAGAAGAATGAATTCTGGATGACTTCACATGTAGGTGGAACTTGAGAGACAGAGTCAGAAAGGGAGAACACGGAATGAAACTTGGACTGGGGATGGTGTACTACACGAAAGCAAGAGACTCTGGGAAAGAAACGGAAGATGAGGAGTTGGGGGTGTAGGGTGGAAGTCAGAGATTTTGAAGATACTTGTGATGCAAAGCTGGGAAATTAAAATGATGACAATGTGTACTCAACTGTGCTGTAAACCACTGAACTCCCAATAAAATCCAAAAAAAATAAATAAATAAAAAGAAAGAAAGATAAGAATGGCAAAGAATAAATAGTGCTTTGTTTGAATTAGATTGAAGCTAGCTTCAAATAGGAAGCTGTTGTCTTTGGAAATATTTTTTACCCTAAAGAATTTTAAAATATAGATTTAGCAGAATTGTGCTACACTTGAATTATTAGATTGTGTTGTGTGGATTCTTGTTTCAGGTTAACTTTTGCATGATGACAGAAGAGCTCTTCTTTTTTCCTTGGTACTTACAAATAAGATGAGGGCCAGAGAAGTTAAGACTCAGTCTGGAGTGAATATAAAAATATATATATTTCTGGGAGTTGGGTGGTAGCACAGTGGGTTAAGCGCACATGGCGCAAAGCGCAAGGACCAGCGTGAGGATTCAGGTTCGAGCCCCCAGCTCCCCACCTGCAGGGGAGTCGCTTCACAAGCAGTGAAGCAGGTCTGCAGGTGTCTCTCTTTCTCTCTCCCTCTCTGTATTCCCCTCCTCTCTCTATTTCTCTCTGTCCTATCCAACAATGATGACAGCAATAACAACAATAATAACTACAACAATAAAAACAACAAGGGCAACAATAAGGAAATATATATGTATATATTTCTAAGAAGTTTCCTGGCAATGCTGCTGTTACTGGTCCAGGGTTCACATTTTATTTAAAACTTAATATAAAACTGCTGCATAGCAGTAGAAAAAAAGAGGAAAAAACTTAGATGATTTGTATACTAGGCAATGAACTTGTTACTACAGAAATGTATGAGATGACAGCTTCTATTCTAAAAATTCAGTAGCAATTATGTTCATGAAATTTAAATAATAATTAAACACACAGGAATTAAACAGTTCTTTCCCTTGGTTTAAAACCCTTTCTCTGGGGTCTGGCGGTAGCTCAGAGGGTTAAGAGCATATGGTGCAGAGCGCAAGGACATTTTCCCTACTAAACATTAGAAACTAAGACCTTCAGATTGCCTTTTTTCACCACTAGATGGCACTGGCCTATCATCAGTAAGGCAAATTTCACAGTGACTAGGAATTAGATAATGGTTAGGATGCATTGGATTGACCTTCTCGTGGTGCATCCCGTGAGTACCCATTCATTGGGGAAACTGAGGATCCTTCCTAGCCGACTGAATCCACATGGATCCCAGTCACTTTCAAAGCCAGCTACAAGCAGCTCCTGACAGCTTTCAACCTGACGCTGTTGACTGGCTATGGAAGAAGGGCAAACGCTAGAAGAAGATAATGGTTGACTTCAAAGTCCAAAGTGGAAAAAGGCAATTTTAAATGACCTTAAATAAGTATTGATAAAGTGCAAATAGTGAATGTCAAGGGCTTTAGAGAACTGGGAGGATCATTTGTGAAAGTAGGAAAACCTTAAATTACATTTCTTTTTCTTTTTGTTTTGATGAAAGGAAAATGTCAAGAAACATTTCTGTCATTTATGAGGTTCTATTTGTTTTGTCTATTTTGTTTCACTGTAGTGCTGGGTCTTGTGCATGAGAGGCAGGTGCTCTCCTGGGCCCCCTGGACATTTCTTGCCCGTTTCTGGAACGATGCTAGGCATCAGGGAGGAAGGAGGCTCAGAAGTAGAGTGTTTGCCTTGCATTTGTGATGTTCTGAGTTGTATCTGCCACCACATGACAGCAACAAAGACACAGTGAGTCAGATCTCCAGGAATGACGGAGTGGTGCTTTGTTTTTTGTACACCCTCCCTTGGTCTCTCCCACTGTCATAAGAAGCAACACAGAATGATTACAGTTGGCAGTGAAAACATCTATAAAAGGAAGTCATGACGATGACTTTGGGGTGGGGAAAAAAAAGTACCACCAGCAGAATATTGTGGAAGAAAAGAACAGAGATATCTGAAAGACGTAGTGATGGAAGATGACAATTTTATGCTCTTGACAAATTTCTTAACTAGCTCTTTTAGGGTCTAAGGAGAGTGGGTCTTTAAATGAAGAAGTGGGCATGGGTAATTCACTTTAATTTGATTTCATTCCTTGAGTTTGTGTTGTAGTATTGAATGGCTGGTAGGATGAAAGTATTTCTAGAACATGAAGAAACCAGAATTCTTTTTTTTTCATTATCATCCAAATCTGCCCTCTCATGCCTCATTCAGACAGCAACTGTTTGACTAATGAAAGGAATTCTCATGAAGGTGTGATTTTATGTACAACCCAGAAAAGTATTAAGTGGCACAGAATATGTACTCAGTGATGTCTTTTCAACAAATGAATGTATCAAAGTTTAATCAGTGGGAGAGAGATTTACTTTTAAAAAACAGTTGAGCGACCAATCTATATTTAGAGCTATTTACTATTACTATTAGCCTATTACTACTTCTAGGTGGCATTTCTGATAGGACAAGTTTCTGAGTGATTAATTCTTCCATTCTGCAGACTATTGAAGGTTGCAAATTCCTAGATTTGGTGCTTCAAATACTGTAACAGTAGCATCCTGGGCCTTGTGATAACCAAAATGTCCTTTCTACCACTCACCCCACCTCATCTCCACACATTTTCTCCAGAACCCTTGATTGCAAACCAACCTTCCAGCCAGGTTACATCCATCTAGGTCTTTAATCACAATACAGCACTTTCTGAAATAAGCTCTCCCTTCCGCCCTTTTTTGGTGTGTTATTCAAATAGTGCTACGAATTTGTATCCAACCAGTCAGCTACTATCTCTTCTTTCTCTCTTCTTTACTGTTCAGTTTAACCAAAATTCATTTTCTTAATCGTTAAGTATCTTTCCATGGCTCCTCTGGGAATCAAGCAAGAAAGATGTAGACTCATTTTTCAGTATATTGTTCTGTCTTCCATTCTGTGTCCCAGCTATAAAGAACTCTTTCAGTTCTTCTAAGGAACCATGGATCTTGTCTTTATGTTCTTCTCTCTAGAACATTTGTCTCCTCTCACTTCACTGGCATCTTACTAATGTATAATTATTCTCAGATCTTGGCTGGTTCTTTCTGTAGGCTGTATAGCATGATAGTGTCTTTTATCATGACTCCTCTTGCCATCATTTGCCCATTTAGAAGTTGGTCATTTACATATATAATCACTAAATGAGAAGCAATATGTCAACAGGACATGTTTAACTTTTATTATCTACTCACATCAAACTTAGCATCAAGCAGCAGCTCACTCAACAGTGATCATATATAGATGGACATCTACAAAGCAAGGAATGTAAAAATATTCTCTCAAACCACAAATTCTAATTAGGTGCAAGGAAGGAAATGGAGGATTTCAGAGAGAAGGTGAGGGAGAGGGAGGATATGGCCCCATCAACACCTTAATTTCAGATTTCTACCATCTAGAATTATGAGATAATTTCTGCTGTTTTAAACTCAGGGTTTTTTTTTTTTTTTTTTTTTTTTTTTTTGTATTTTGGAAGAACAACCCAAGAAATCTGGAACATTACATGATACATATACTTACAATATAATTTGCTTTCTTGAATCCTTAGACTGTAGTTTGATTATAAAGGATGAACTCAATTAGTCTGAGGTAAAATTGAAGAAACTAAGGAAATTTCATATTCCAAGTGGTGTTTATAGCAGTTAGGGGAAGCCAATCAGTACTGCTGCTGAATAATTTTGTTGTTGCTGCTGTTGCCATCACGGGACCTCACTGATCCGAGCTTATGTTTTCAGACAGAGACAGAAAGGGAAAGAGAGCAAGACACCAAAGCCAAAAAACCGCTTGAGGATTGGGTTTGAACCTCGATCATATATGGAATGCTTACAGATTCATAAAAGAACATGTTCTGGATCATAAATGTACCTAATTGTCAGAATTCTTACCTCCCCTCATTAATTCATGATGTATCAGTAGTAATGCTACACACTATCAAACAGTATTTAAATATAATAGTATTTAACAAGAACTGGCAGAAGATCTGTTAGTGATGAGAATGTAATATGACCTGAATATATTTATGAGTCCTATTAATATTAAAACAAGGTTACAGCTATTGCTAATGGTATTATAAAACCTTTCCAACATTCATAATTTATATAAGTGCTAATTTTCAGTTAGAGGTTATTGAAAATGGTATCTAGTTTATTCCTAGTCTCATCCAGGGGCCTTCTGAATTCTACCTGTGGACCATTTAGGAGTTGGTGGACACCAGGTAAAGAAATTTGAAGATTCTCCAGCTCTCATGGCAAAATTATTGCTATTTTTCACTTTGACAGAGCTGGTCTTAAAGACCATTGCTGTCTATGTGGGTGGCACTCCACATGTCAGATCCTTCTGAACAGCAGAGGACAATTGAATGTATCAAGACTTCCTTGCAGTTAAGGTTTTGAATGTGATTTACTTTCAACCAGAAAGCATTATTAAAGTTCAGAAAGAAGGAAGTGAAGCAGAAACTGTATCTGCTGTTCAAGTTGGCAAGCAAAAACGTGGATGTAGGTGGATTTTCTTCCTTCCTCTTTCTCTCTCTCTTTCCCCCTCTCTCTTTCTTCCTTCCTTCCTTCCTTTCTTTCTTTCTTTCTTTCTTTCTTTCTTTCTTTCTTTCTTTCTTTCTTTCTTTCTCTCATAGCTCTAGTGTCCATCACCAGATTCATGGGTACAGGGTACAGACAGACAGATAACTGGAATATATCCTACCTAGCAAATGTGGCATAGCACTGGGGCTGGTAGCAAAAGCATCCCCATTATGGTTATCTCCACACTGTGGGAGGAGTAGCAATATGGTTCCTGATCATAGAAGAGGCAGCAGCAACCTCTTGGGGCTTTGAAATCTGCAGTGTAGCACTGAAACAATTATGGACAGCTCAAGTTGATGTCTTTTATTTCAGCTGTTTTTATATATGCAGCTGATATCAATGCCCTGATGTTAACCTCTTCTTGTGCAAGCTAGCTAACTAGAATGAATTCTGTTATCTGCAACTGAACTCTGACCTATATGATCAACAATTTATAGTCCCTTCTGCAGAAGGCCCATTTTCTCAAGAATGATTTCCATCAGATGATTTGATCTTCATTCTTTACCAAAGATTATACTTCTGACTTCAAACATACTGAGGTCAGAATGTTGAACTCTTCACTGTCTATTGATCACAATTTATTTATTTTTTCCTCTATTTTTAATTTTTTATTAGTGATTTAATAATGATTAATAAAATTGTAGGATAATTTAAACATACTCATCCGCTCACAAAATGTACTGTAGAAAATAGAAAAAATAAAGGGGGGTCTGGCAGTAGTACAGGGGGTCAAGTGCACATGGTGTGAAGCACAAGGACTGGCCTAAGGGTCCCAGTTTGAGCCCCCAGCTCCTCACTTGCAGTGGGGTCACTTCACAAGCGGTG
Organism: Erinaceus europaeus; assembly: GCF_950295315.1. Taxonomy (NCBI): domain Eukaryota; kingdom Metazoa; phylum Chordata; class Mammalia; order Eulipotyphla; family Erinaceidae; genus Erinaceus; species Erinaceus europaeus. Next base: position 45,760,995 of record NC_080176.1, on the reverse strand, counting down.
AAGCAGGTCTGCAGGTGTCTATCTTTCTTTCCCCCTCTCTGTCTTCCCCTCCTCTCTCCATTTCTCTCTGTCCTATCCAGCAACAATGACATAAATAATAAGAATGATAATAACCACAACAACAACGGCAACAAAAGGGGATAAAATAAAAAGAAAAGAAAATGGAACAAAAAACAGTCTAAGAGTTCTATTCCAGTTCAGTTAATTGTAATCACTTTTTAAAGAAGCAGTCAAATATTACCCAATAAAATAGAAAAACAATGAATTGCTAAAGACTATGGCTAAATTATTTACCCATTCCTCTATAAATTCACTTGAATTGGTCTGTTTCTTATACAGTTGAGGATAAAGGTAATTTCTTTTCTTATTTGTTAGAAATTTAACATTGGCCGCTCAAAGTAAGTCAGGCACTGTTAGTTTTCTATTCTCCTTAGACAGGAAGTTATCATCATAGGGAATTAATTGCCGTTATTCTTCAGGCTAAAAATAAAACTCAGAATTACGTTTTAGAAAAGTTAACAAAATGAGTTTGAATAAAAAATCATTTCAATGACTTGGGTAAAGTGAATTAACAGCATGAAAATGAAAGGGTATTTCTAAAAGTTATGAAGGTGCTAATTATGCTGTTATTACAAGTGAGAGTTCACTGAAATCCTTAGGTTAGCTAGTCTCTCTTATACACTCTCACACACACTCGCTACAGCATTCTGGGTAATCTTTTGGAAGCCAGAACTTTTAATAGAGCTGACGTATCTGTATTTTCGATTATAACCCAGTATATAAGAAAACAGTATGGTTTTGTATCTAATCTCTCTGAACATATATTTGTTGTATCTGGAAGGTGAAACTATACCGACATTAGTAGGATAACCGTCACTTCATCAGAATCCATTTAACTTCTTCCCAAAGTCAGATAGACTTCTGAATAATGTACAATACTGTTAAACAGAAAAAGAATTCAACTTCAGATCCAGCTGAAGTATAGAAATGATATTTTATATATATAATCTCTAATATTAGGATTGTGGAAAACATACACTTCGTGAATTTCAAGTGAAGACTGTCTTGACGTTAGGAATTCTAACAGGAATAAAGTGGCCTTGACAAAAGAATCAGCTTCGAAAACTATATTTAAAAACCCAGCCTTATTATTTATTATACTGTAATCATAGTCTATAGGTGTTTCCCCTGGTTTCTGAGCCTGGGGGAACCTTAGAAATCTTTAGCAAAGTTACCAGTCCCGCTTCCCGTCCAACAAAGCCCCCGCCCCGCGATCGTCAGCAAAGGTGCTCCCCTTCCAGGGCTCCTGGCACCCACAGATCGCTGACAGAAAAGGGCGGCAGGGCCTGGGTGTGGCAGCAGGAGACAGAGCTACAGACAGGTTCCAACGCAGCCCGCTGGGACCCAGGAGATTTTCCGAAGCCGCAGGGTTCGAGCTCGTTTTAGCCTGCCCAGCCCTCTCGCACCCCGGGGCACCAAGAGGGCGCGCCAGACGGGTTGGGGTGCCGGCCGGCCGGGTTCCCGCTGCTGCCCCAGGTTGCCCGCGCCCCGCGCCCCGCTCGCTCCCCGCACTCACCAGGACCAGCAGGGCCCCCGAAGTGCTCCGCGCCATCGCACCCACTCGCCCCGCTCCGAGTCCACGGCTCCCGGGCGTCCAGCGAACGCGCCCTCCGCCCCACCCTTCCTGCTCAGCCCCAGGGCCTCCTCCCCGAGGGCAACCCCGCTGTCCTGCCCGCAGGTGCGGCCCCAGGTGTGGCCTGAGCTAGAAAATGGAGCCGGGCCCTCCAGAGCTGCGGGGGCAAGGTGGGGAGGTGCGCAGGAGGGAGGCGCCCAGGGGACTCCCGCCCCCGTCGCACACGCACCTGGGACCGTGACGTCCCCGACTTGGGGACTTTGGAGCCAGGCCCCGCCCCGCACTCCCGTCCGGTCCTCCCCAGCCTGGACCGCGGCCTGGCGGAAGGCGCTTTGGGCCACCTGCTACGGCCTGAACCCGGGAACCCGGGGCGCGCTTTGCTTTTCCCAGGAGAGACTTTTAAAAGTGTTGGTGAGCTGACCTGGAGGCCTCCGGGGGTGTCTGACTTCCGGAGACCACCCCGGGTGCCTTAGGCCTAGAGCGCGGGTGGCGCCCAGAACAGACTTGAGCCACAGGGTCCTCACTGTAGCTTCAGTCCTGGGCCGGCTGCTTGGAAGTGAAGCTTCTGCATGGAGCAGGATTCCAGGCGCCTGTCTCTGCTAAGACTTTTCAAGTCTTCCAGGAGAATATTTTCATTGTTCCAACAGCTTTGCTGTTTATCTGGTACAGAGACAAACAGAAGAAAGAAGAATCACAAAAGGAACAGTACTTTTTTTTTTTTTTTTCTTTTCTTCCTTTGTTAGATCCTACTAGGAGAAATATATGGGAAAGGAAATAGACACTAGTGGACATGATTTGCAAATTCTCTTTCACATAATTTAATAGAGGTCAGAATTGTCCAACAATTTCTAGGCATGTGACCTGGACAACCTCTCTTGTTTCAATTTCCAGGTCTGTTAAATGGGGTGATGAGTGTAAAAAGTTAAATCAAGGGGGCTGGGTGGTGGCGCACCTGGTTGAGTGCACATGTTACAGTGCGGGAGAACCCACCTGCAGGAGGAAAGCTTTGCGAGTAGTGAAGCAGTGTTGCTGTTGCCTCTCTGTCTCTCTTCCTCTCTATCTCCCCTTCCCTTCCCAATTTCTGTTTCTATCCAATAAAGATAATAACATAAAAAAAAAAAGTTAAATCAGAAAATCAGTGGGAAGTGTTTTACTGTGTCTGATACACAAAATAGTTCTCTAATAGCAATCGTTACAACTGTATTTTCTCAAGGGTAAATGTTAAGTATAACTCTTGTACCCCTCTTATAGTCTTGTCAGTATTTCCATTTTATAAATAAAAATTAAAAAAAGAAAAAAGGGTTGATGTAGAAAAAGGCACAAGTTCAAATAAAAACACATACATGGAAGTTTATAATAATAATAATAATAATAGAAAAATAGAAACTGAGTTTTGGTGTCCAAACACTAGAATTAGTATCATATTGGGAGCCTTCTAATAAAGATTAACTATTGATGTTGGAATGGTGAAAGATTCAGTGGAAGTATAGGTTGCTGGCTGGGAGATAGTTCACCTGGTAGATGCAAATCTTACCATGGCTGAGGACCCAGGTTTGAGCCCCCGTTTACCACAGGGGAGCACCAGGCAAAGAAGTTTTGTGAGTGGCAGGCAAGAGTTGTGGTCTCTCTCTCTCTCTCTCTATCTATCTCTATCTCTATATCTATTTCTGCTTTTATATGTGACTGCCTGAAAGGAAAAAAATCTTTTTAAAAAATGTTTTCATTTATTATTGGATAGAGACAGAAGGAATTGAGAAGGGAGGGTGATACAGAGAGGGAGAGAGACAGAGAGACACCTGCAACCCTGCTCCACCACTACTGAAGCTTTCCCCTTGCAGGTGGGGACCAGGGGCTTGAACCTGCAGCCTTGCACATGGCAATGTGTGCACTTAACCAGGTGTGCCACCGTTGGCCCCCAGGGAAAAAAAAATCTTCTAGGTTCAGTTTTTTTTTTTTTTAAGTCAGACAGATGTGGTTGGTAATACACATCAGTGATAAGTCTCATTCCCTCCTATCTCCCAAAGAAAACTCTTAGTAGGGAGTTGGATGGTAGTGCAGCAGGTTAAGCACAGGTGGCACAAAGTGCAAGAACCAGAATAAAGATCCTGGTTGGAGCCCCGGCTCCCCACCTGCAGAGGAGTCACTTCACAAGCGGTGAAGCAGGTCTGCAGGTGTCTATCTTTCTCTCTTGCTCTGTGTCTTCTCCTCCTCTCTCGATTTCTTTCTGTCCTATCCATCAACGATGACATCAATAATAACTACAACAATAAAAAAGAGAAAACTCTTAGTTATGACAGTCAGCCTTTACCAAGAACACTCACAAATCATCTCAGACTAAATGCATATGACTCCTACCTGAAATTAGTGCTCCTGCAACTGAGTACTATAACCAAGCATATATGCCTCATTATCAAGGCTAGTTTTTGGTCAATAATAAAGATAATTTTAATTTCCAGAATGAGAATTACTTAGCTCAAATTTTATTTCTTTCAGATTTCATAATCTCCCATGGAAACTGTCAAATACTGAGTAGTATTTCTCTTTTTAAAAATTAAAAAAATATTCATTTATTGGATAGAAACAGCCAGAAATTGAGAGGAAAGGGGAGATAGGGTGAGAGGCAGAGAGAAGGCTACAGCCCTGTTTTACCACTTGCAAAGCTTCCCCCCTGCAGGTGAGGTCTGAGGGCTTGAACCCTGGTCCTAGCACATTGTAACACGTGCTCAACCTGGAACCACCACCCAGCCCCTAGTCTTTCTCTATAAGACATGAATTTCAAGGCTTTGAAAGAAAGTATCAAAAGCACACACTATCCAAGTCAACAATATGTCATTATTAAGTTTAGTTCTATTTCAAACATTCTGAAACTAATGACTCATAGAGATTGAAAGAACTTGTTAAAAGTCAGATAATATCCAATTAGCTACTCTAGCTACTGGCTTTTCCTTCCTGCTTGAATGAAAATATATTTATTTCATAAATTTTTATAAACAAAAGTAATTGCAACAATTACCAATAAATAACTAATTATTTCTTTAACATAAAATCTAAGTATTTGCAAGATGGGAAAGACTTAAAGGGTTCCACTCCCCACTGCAACCACTATCAAAAAAAAATTACTTGAATAATATGGTAAATGTATTTCTTTAAAATGTTTTCCCCTGTATTGGGGGATTAATGTTTTACAGTCACCAGTAAATACAATAGTTTGTACATGCATAACATTTCTTAAGTTTTCCACATAAAAATACAACCCCCACTAGATCCTCTGTCATCCTTTTCCAGGACCTGTACTTTTTATGTTTTTTTTTTTAAGACATACTTACAGTGCACTTTGGAGGCTAGGCAGTGAGGCACCTGACCGAGTGTACATGTTATAATTCACAAGGACCCAGGTTCAAGCACCTAGTCCCCACCGGCAGTGGGAAAACTTCACAAACAGGTGTTTGTGCTAAAGGTGTTTCTCTGGCTTCAGGTCTGTTTCACCCTTCCCTCTCGATTTCTCTTTGACTCTATTCAATAAGTAAATGAATAAAAAATATTTAAAAGGCACAGTTTGTGTAATTAGTTAGCTTTAACATCTTGATATACTCAAAACCTCTTTTTGACCTGTTTCCTGTAATCCTGTGATTCACACATATAAATAGTCTGGGTACAGGATTAGATGATTAATTGAGAATTATTTCTTAATATCTAAGCCCCCCAATTTTTGTTATCAAGTTTATAGAGACTATTACCATATAAGGTGTCCTTTTTTCTTTTTTTTTTAATTTTTTATTTAAGAAAGGATTAGTGAACAAAAGCATAAGGTAGGAGGGGTACAACTCCACACAATTCCCAACACCCAATCCCCATAACCCACCCCCTCCCATGGTAGCTTTCCCATTCTCTATCCCTCTGGGAGCATGGACCCAGGGTCTTTGAGGGTTGCAGAAGGTAGAAGGTCTGGCTTCTGTAATTGCTTCCCCGCTGAACATGGGCGTTGACTGGTCGGTCCATACCCCCAGTGACTCTGGGGAAGCTGAGCTCCAGGACACATTGGTGGGGTCTTCAATCCAGGGAAGCCTAGCCAGCATCCTGGTGGCATCTGGAACCTGGTGATTGAAAAGAGAGTTAACATATGAAGCCAAACAATTTGTTGAGCAATCATGGATCCCAAGCTTGGAATAGTGGAGAGGAAGTGTTAGGGAGGTACTCACTGCAAACTCTAGTGTAGTCCTGCTTTCAGGTATATATTTTATAGTTTATGGATACGTGTGCACATAAGCTCTCTCTCACAGAAACTGGTGTATATCTAGGTTATGGGACTTTGTTAGAAAGTGAACTACCTGAGATGAAATTAGAGTGTACTATTAAAGGAAAGGTCTCACCCGAGTAATGAAGCTGAAGGGTTGTCATTCCACACGTGAAGTCTCTGGATACATTCTGAGGTAAAGCATGTTGAGGTAGCAATCGTTGCTTTGGTTAGGTTGTAATCGGCAGATGCAATGTTATTTGGTTTGGATTGGGAGATGCATACGGGAAAGTGGGCCCTATCCAAGGGTTCCAGGACTGGGGGAAGTAGGGGCTCTATAGTGAAGATGTGAGGTTCCTGCTGTCTTAGGGTTCAAAAAGACAATCAATAGTTAATATTATCATCACATTATTTGTTAATTGGGTTAACTTTGAAAAGTCCCTTTGTTATGGTTTGCTGGACAGTACCCAGTATCTTGTATATAGCTGTGCTATTGGAAGCTTCTAATCTACTTGGTCTAGGCTTTTGAGAGAGTCCGCATATCAAATACATAGCCTATATATTAAAAAGATTCAGTTTGTCTTTTGAGAAACTTTGAGACATACAATTGATTTCCCCCTCTCATATTAATTAGCTCCTGATTTATATGTCTACATTTTGCTAGGAGTGTACATAAACACCATTCCCACCACCAAAGGACTGTGACCCATCCCTCCCGCCCACTCCCACCCCGCACTGGCCCAGGAAGCTACATGCCTACCCCTCACCACTGGGTTTTTACTTTGGTGCCCTACTTACAATTTGATCAGGTCCTGCTTTTAGTTTCCCTTTCAGATCTTCTTAGTCAGCTTCTGTTGATGAGTGGGATCATCCCATACTCATCTTTATCTTTCTGACTTAGTTCACTTAACATAATTCCTTCTAGCTCTGTCCAAGATGGGTCAGAGAAGGTGGGTTCATTGTTCTTGATAGCTGCATAGTATTCCATTGTGTATATATACCACAGCTTTCTCAGCCACTCATCTGGTGTTGGGCACCTAGGTTGCTTCCAGGTTTTAGCTATTATGAATTGTGCTGCTATGAACATAGGAGTACACACCTCTTTTTGATTGGGTGTTATGGAGTCCTTGGGGTATAACCCCAGGAGAGGAATTATTGGGTCATATGGAAGGTCCATGTCTAGCCTTCTGAGAGTTTTCCAGACTGCTCTCCACAGAGGCTGTACCAATTTACATTCCCACCAGCAATGTAAAAGGGTTCCTCTGTCCCCACATCCTCTCCAGCATTTGTTGCTGCTGTCCTTTTTGATGTATGCCATTCTTACAGGAGTGAGGTGGTATCTTAGTATTGTCTTGATTTGCATTTCTCTGATAATCAGTGACCTAGAGCAGTTTTTCATATGTTTGTTAGCCTTTTGGATCTCCTCTGTGGTGAATGTTTTGTTCATTTCCTCTGCCCATTTTTGGATGGGGTCATTTGCTTTTTTGCGGCTAAGTTTGCTGAGCTCTTTATGTATTTTGGTGATTGGTTTCTTGTCTGATGTCTGGCATGTGAAGATCTTCTCCCATTCTGTGAGGGGTCTCTCTGTTTGTTTAATAGTTTCTTTGGATGTGCAGAAGCTTTTAAATTTGATGTAGTCCCATTGGTTTGTTTCTGCTTTGGTCTTCCTTGCAATTGGGTTTGATTCATCAAAGATGTCCTTGAGGTGTAGGTGGGAAAGTGTTTTACCAATGTTTTCCTCTAAGTATTTGATTGTTTCTGGTCTGACATCTAGGTCTTTGATCCATTTGGAGTTGATTTTTGTTTCTGGTGAGATAAAGTGGTTCAATTTCATTCTTCTGCATGTTTCAACCCAGTTTTCCCAGCACCATTTATTGAAGAGAGCCTCCTTTTTCCATTTAATCCTTTGGGCCCCCTTATCAAAGATTAGATGCCCATAGGTGTTGGGATTTACTTCTGGGCTTTCAATTCTGTTCCACTGGTCTGTATGCCTATTTTTGTTCCAGTACCATGCTGTTTTGATGATGATGGCTTTATAATATAGTTTAAGGTCTGGGAGTGTGATGCCTCCATTTCTGTTTCTTTTCCTTAAGATGGTTTTGGCAATTCTAGGTGTTTTCAGGTTCCAGATAAATGATTGTAGTGTTTGTTCTATTCTCTTAAAGAAGCCTGGTGGAACTTTGATGGGTATTGCATTAAATTTGTATATGGCTCTGGGGAGAATATTCATTTTGATGATATTTATTCTTCCAATCCATGAGCATGGGATATCTTTCCATTTCTTGGTATCAGTTTCTATCTCCTTGAGTAGCGACTCATAGTTTTCAGTATAGAAGTCTTTCACTTCTTTGGTCAACTTTATTCCTAGGTATTTGATTGATTTTGCTGAAACAGTAAATGGGAGTGATTTCTGGATGTCTTCTTCTTCAGATTTAGTGTTTGCATAAAGAAATGCCACTGATTTTTGTACATTGATTTTGTAGCCTGATACCTTGCTATATTGCCTAACAACTTCCAGTAATTTTCTACTGGATTCTTTAGGTCTTTCTATGTATACTATCATATCATCTGCAAATAGTGAGAGCTTGACTTCTTCCCTTCCAATCTGTATCCCTTTGATTTCTTTCTCTTGCCTGATTGCTATGGCAAGAACTTCCAATACTATGTTGAAGAGTAATGGTGACAGTGGACAGCCCTGTCTAGTCCCCGATCTGAGGGGGAATGCTTTCAGCTTCTCTCCATTGAGTATGATGTTGGCTGTAGGTCTGCTATATATAGACTCCACTATCTTGAGGAATTTCCCATCTATTCCCATTTTCTGTAGAGTTTTGAGCATGAATGGGTGTTGGATTTTGTCAAAGGCTTTCTCTGCATCTATTGAGATAATCATGTGGTTTTTGGCTTTGCTTTTATTGATGTGATGAATGACATTGATTGATTTACGGATGTTGAACCAGCCTTGCATTCCTGGGATGAATCCCACTTGGTCATGATGAACAATCTTTTTGATGTGTTGCTGTATCCGGTTGGCCAAGATCTTGTTTAATATTTTGGCATCTATGTTCATCAGAGATATTGGTCTGTAGTTTTCCTTTTTTGTTCTGTCCCTATCAGCTTTTGGTATCAGGGTGATGTTGGCTTCATAGAAGGTAAGGTGTCCTTTTTTTCTAGTATTACTGCCTCTTCATTCATGCCTCTGACGCATTCTAGCATTAACCATCTCTATAAAACCGCTGTTCTTGGCTAACATTTTGATAGAGGACAGGCCATTGAATTCTAGGAAAATCTCAATAAGCATATGCATTAGTTTTGGAGAGGTGAGGTCTAGATCTGGCTGCTGTGTTAAGAATAGTCTTAAAAGCAAATCATAGAAGCATGTAACTGTTGCAACAATAAAAATTATTCTGGTCAGGAGACTAATTCAGAGAACATGTTTAACAATAAAGAGTATATGGATACAGGAAAAAAGTGAAATGACTCCATGTAATGTGAGAAAAATAATAAAAGTAATTTGTTTTCCAATTTAACTCTACTTACTATATCTTCTTTTATTCAACATTTAGTTTGCACCTATTCAAAAACATTTAATTTGTTATTTTATCTGAAATGCAAAGTGTTACACTAAGGCAAGGGTAGACAGCATAATGGTTATGCAAAGAGACTCTCTTGCCTGAGGTTCTTCAAGTCCCAGGTACAGTCCCCCACACCACCACAAACCAGAGCTAAGCAGTGCTCTGATAAAAGAAAAGAAAAAAAGGAAGTGTTACACTACTCAAAGACATAAAAATAAATATGTCTGAGATAACATAGCTACAATTTGTAGATTATTATGAATGCAGTGATAGGATTATGTTCATGGTATTATGGAAAGGAGAACCCCTAATTCACACTGTGCAGCATTGATCAGAGAAGGCATCTTGCAATGTGGGTGGATGGTGTGGTGAGCTAATACCATAAAGGATGAATTATTATGAAGAAGATATTGAATCTGCCAGGAGAGAGTAATTCAAAGAATAGTGCACAACTGGGTTAAGAGTGAGCCACTTCAGATTTACCCATGAAGTAAGCAAGCATTTTTTTAATCAGGTTGACACAGCATGGTAATTTGGTGAAAATGTATTACCAAAGCAAAGGGGTAATACAGTGTGAAATGTCACTGTCTATTGCTGCCGATGAAGGGACTCAGAAGGGGGGAAAGGAGGTACTAGGGGCAGGGTGAGGTGCTCCTGTCCTATGGTGGAGGAAGATGACAGTTTGGTGGTAAACTATACTGATAAACTATACTGGGGTAAACTATACTGATACCCATCCTGGGGAAATGTGAAAATGAATCCCTGTGATAACACCATCCCTTTGAGTCAACATTTTCTCAATGAATGATTCTGACATGGGGGGTGGGGTGGGGAGGGAATCTTTGCAGTTGCTGTTTTTGTTGAGTGAAAACATGCTGAATTTGCTGAAGTACCCAACTTCAAGAAGGTCTGGCTACTAGTCTGAAATAAGAGAATAGAGTGCAGGTAGACTTAAGAAGCATAAATTATAATCTATGTTTCTGTCTTTCTGGGTTTTTTTTTTTTACAGTCCATTTATTTTGCTGCCTACCTATTAAGCATGTGTTTCTTTTGAATTCTTTGTGTATATTACTACTTGTATGTATCTATAGTCACCTTCATTGTGCAAATGCATTATTGCCTTTTTTTTGGTTCCCCCTTAGGAAACATGGGACATTAGTATTTGGATGGGATGCATTGGATCGACCTTCCCGTGGTGCATCTCGTGAGTACCCATTCATTGGGGAAACTGATGATCCTTCCTAGCCGGGCAAACGCTAGAAGAAGTATTTGGATATTTCACACTAACCTCAGGACATTCCTAATAGTAATGTCCCAGAAGAAGGGTAACAGAGTGTCTCAGCTGATGGTGAAGAAGTCTAGGATATAATGGCTACTGAGTGTAGCAGGATGAAGGGTAAACAAAGTCAGGATCTTGTTGAAATCAAGGAGTTCTTATGTTGGGTACAGAGAAATGGGAGAAGACTGTCCTTACTTTAATTCTAGAAGAATTGTTATTCTTTTCTATGAAAACAGAAGCATGGTTGACACTAGGAATAAAGATGTTGAGATTCTCATAAGAGCTGCAGTCTTAGGCAGTGACAGGAGCATTGGATTACTTGGTAAGAAGGATGTTTTCTAGTAACAGAGGGAAGAAATTTTTTGACTTTCTGAGCTAAGATTTACAGAGAAATCAAACTAGTAGGTAGCAAACCCTGCGGCGTAGTATGTCAAAGTCAGCACATCTGTAAGGAACAGCAAGTCCGTCCTGAGAGTACAGCCATACATAGACACCAACACAGACACCAACACCTAGAGACCAAGAGTCCTAAACAGTGAGTCACAGTGTTTGACTGAGCTGTTCCCCACAGGTTCCTTTTTTGTGAGTCAGTATAAGAGGACTTGCAGCTTAGATATGGAGTTTCTAGACCCAAATGCCTTGAAAGAAATTGTTCATGAGTAAAGGGAAACTAGGGGAAGATACTACAGTTGCAAAACAGGATTTGACTTAGATGAGAAAACAAAATTATCTATTCTTGGGTCTAAAGGCTGAAGATAGCTTAAGAGATGACTTTGGAACTAAATCATGGTAGCTTTGAACTGTGATGAGAGTATAATAAGACTTTCTTGGGATATGTATTAAGCAACAATTATCTAGGAAGCCCTAATACGGCCTTTGATGTCCTATCAGAATGCCTCTTCCTTACCCAGATTAAAATCCACTCTCTGAAACTACTTAGCTGAAATCCTTGGCAGTTAGATGTATAGAACTGGGAGGGTGACAAGCTACCCTCTTATCAGTCACTGATATCATAGCTTGAGACTGCAAGTACAGTAGGAATACCCTGTTTCACAACCTTTGTATTCTGCATTCCTTTCCCCCAAAAGGTTTTACTCCAGGAATGCACAAGGTTTATTTCTCACACTTAACTTTTCCTCCCTTCATTGCTGTGTTGTCTTCTCTGATCACTAATTTAAAATTATCATCTCATGGCTTTGCCTCCTTCCCTACCTCATTTTTTCTTCTTAGCACGTCATGATTTAAGACTATGTACTTATTATTTATTACCTGATACTATTCACTGGAAGGTAAACTTCATGGGGACTAGAAAGCTCTTTTGTGAACTAAATATTGTATTTAGCACCTAAAACAGTGTCTGACTTGTGTAGGTCTTTAGTAAAGCTCATGAAAAGTGAGTATGACTGAACAAATGAATACATTGTTTAAGATTATGCTGGAAGATTGTGTGTGTGTGTGTGTGTGTGTGTGTGTGTGTGTGTGTGTAAAATGAGTACAAAAGGGAAAAGAGCAAGAAAATTTATATTAATAGTAGAATGTGAGTAAATGTTTCTAACTGAAGTGGGGATGTGTAGGGAGGTTTGGTTCAAGTCTCCCAGCTCAAGGATGACCTTGCTAAGGCTGCCCAACAGTATAAAATTTGAGGAGTTCAGAGATTAGTTCAGAACATTGTTGTGTTCTTCCTCTAATTACAAATCAATTCCTCATGGAAGGGAGGATAAAGTGAGACACAACGTGGAAATTCCCCATTCCTGCTGGAGCTGAACGATATATCCATTCAAGATAAGAGTGTGATACTTGGGAATGTTGATTTTTATCTAGCCAGATGCTTTTTCTGAAAACAATTTCAGAATAAAAATCTGGCTTTGGTATGACCTAGGAGTTGTTGAAGAATCTTCTGGGAAAGATAAGGAAATAGCAGGCTGGGGAAGAAAGTGGGGGAGTGTTTGGTTGCTAACAGCAGTTTGGGGCTGGAATTCATCATCTGCATGTCAGGATTTGCAGGGTTTATAGGCAGGCATAGGATTATTTAGAGAGTGTCAGACAGAAATCACCAGGATGACCCAGTGTGACAAATGAGTCTAGGGGGGCAGGGGTGGGACATGAAACAGAAGACCTGGGGTAAGGGCTGCTCAGTTTTGGTGGTGGGTGTGATCTGGAGCTACAGACTCTGTAATCTTATAATATTGTAATAATTAAGTTAATTAATTAATTAAAGGGGAACTAATAATGGTTTCCTACAGTTATTCACCTGTAAGTGGGTAAGTGACATTCCTAGATATAATGAGAAATTGAAATCAATGTGGTAGCTTTAGAGAGTAAAGCTGGATAGAATAGAGCTTTTCAAAATGATCCAGAATGACAATCACAAATCCTCTAATAGAGAAACACAGGAGGATCTCAAAAAATGAACAACACTTTCAGTTTTAAAGAAAAATCATGGATTGACAGAAATGAAATCGCTCATTTTAATTTACTTTCAAAAATTGATCTTGATGGTGGTAGCTTGCTAGTTCAGTATCATAGCAATTACTATAGTTCCTTGTTGAAATAAAGCTTTCAATTTGTAAATAATTTACTTATTAAAGTATGTTTAGGGGCCAGGTGGTGGCACATCTGGTTGAGTGCACATATTAAGATGCACAAGGACTGGGTTTGAGTCCCCAGTTTCCCACCTGCAGCGGAAAGCTTCATGAGTGGTGAAGCAGGTCTGCAGTTACCTTTCTGTCTCCCTCTCTCTATCCCCCCTCCGCTCTCAATTTCTCTCTACCTATATCCAATAGTAAATAATAAAAAAAAACCCAACAAATTAAAAAAAAAGTGTCAGACAGAAACCATCAGGATAACCCAATATGACTATGAAGTCTTGGCAGATAGGGAGGGGATGAAACAGAAGACAGAGAAGCAGATGGGCTTCTTTAATGTAGTGATTGTTAACAGGGGCAGAGAGTACTGAACTTTTTAGTCTATTTATAGTGTTTCTGTAGGGCTGGCAAGATAATTCACCAGCTTTGTCAAGTGCACAAGTCAGGTTTAAGCCTAATGTTCACTGCACTTGGAGGAAGCTTTTTCCCCCTTTTTCTTTTCTTTTAAAATTTTTTTTGTTGTTAATGATTTTATAATGTTTACCAAGATTGTGGGATAAGAGAGGTACAATTCTACACAATTCTCACCACTAGAGTCCCACATTCCAATCCCTCCATTAGAAGCCTCCCTATTCGTTATCCCTCTGGGAGTATGGACCAAAGATCTTTATGGGGTACAGAAGGTGGTAGGTCTGGCTTCTGTAATTGCTTTTTTTGCTGGAGATGGGCATTGACAGGTTGATCCACACCCTCAGCCTGTTTCTATCTTTCCCTAGGGAGGTGGGGTTCCAGGACTCACTAGCGTGGTCATCGGCCCAGGCAAGTCAGTCTGGCTTCAAGAAAATGTCATCTTGATGTAATGAAGCCCAAGTGAAGACAACAACAATAACAATAACAACAACAACAATAGCAACAAAGTTATTCAGTAATGATGTGGCTTACTTGCATTTTGACAATACCTTCTGGTAGAAAAAGGGGGTGAGATGCAACTAGGAAGGCAAGTGGAGCCTCAGGGTGAGTTTGTTCAGGAGAATATTAGCTATACTATGTATCAAAAAAATATTGGGAACCACTGGTTTGGAAGGCTCACTTGTAAGATCTATGCTGACCGAAAGTTATAATACTGCTATTTTTGAAACTTAAATATTATGAAAATGAATACACATTATGGATAGTAAAATATTTCTATGTACTAGTAACTTTACTTTGATAACAAAAGCAATACACATTTAAATATGATAAATAATTTAATTAACTTGGTTACATTTATACATACCCATGGAAATGGAGAGTTGAAGTAGTCTTTCATAAAATATCTCTAGTGTTTGAGCATTACAGGAAACTATTTGAACATATATTTGGTTTAAACTGTATATTTTTCCATTTAGTTATGTTTTTTTTTTGTTTTTGTAGCAAACATGATTTAAGTGCCACAATTTTCTCTAGTTCCTACTTCAAATATCTCTACTTTTAGAAAGAAATATATTCAAACACTCAGCAAACCAGTGTAACAAAACATTGATGTAAGAAAGGCGAAGGAAAAAAATGCTCTTAATAATTTAGTGTCAGTAATCACAGTGACCCATACTAGTTTAATTTGTGGTTGGAATTGTTTTTTCAAATCATCATAAATGTTCAGACGCAGTGAGCACTGATCCCTTGTTTTACTAAACTATTGCATTTTAAATTCCTAAATCATTTCTTGTGGAGGTCTTTTTTATTTCCTGCTGAAATAACATCTGAATATCTTTGAGAGTCACACCCATTTTATGCAGAATTAGCTACCATAAAAGTTAGTCAATAAAGATTTCTTGTGACTAATTCTCCTACGGGTAGGCAAAAAGAAGGAAGTGTGTCACTGTACTTCTTCCTTAACATGGGAATTAAAACCTTCATCTGCAGTAATCAGTAAATTTGATGACAAATTCAGCAGAGCAGTATTAGTGAAGACTTGGAGATACAGAAAGCAGAAGGCACATGAAAATTCATGTGAAGAAATGCTGTATACTTCATAAAACAGCTGTTTTCCATTTTTGCACTAAGGGAGAATAAGTCTCTGCCTTGGAATTGCTAATAACTGGAAACTTAAATCAATCACAGTTCATTATTCTTTTACCATTTGGATTTGCTTTATAGAAGTATGAATAAGTCTTTTCTTTTTTATATATATTTATTTACTTCCTTTTGTTGTCCTTGTTGTTTTATTGTTGTAGTTATTATTGATGTCCTTGAGAGAAATGGAGAGAGGATGGGAAGACAGAGAGGGGGAGGGAAAGAGAGACACCTGCAGACCTGCTTCACTGCCTGTGAAGCGACTCCCCTGCAGGTGGGGAGCAGGGGGCTCCAACCCAGAATCTTCCGCCCGTCCTTGCACTTTGAGCCACATGTGCTTAATCTACTGTGCTACCACCTGACTCCCTTGAATAAGTCTTTTAACAGTGGTTTTTGAGGCTTTCAGGAATAATGTGGCAATGAGACTTCCCTATAAAACATTTTATTGTTTTACAAAACTTTTTATTGTTTTATAAAACATTTTATCAAACATTTATTTTATCTCTTAGAGACTATATTCATTTGGTTGGTTGGTTGAAATGCACAACCTGAGTCCCAGGTGTACACAGAAGCCACACTTGACGGGCATTGTTAAGTACTTGCACACAAAACACTCCACTTCCTGATCTATGGCTTAGCAACAGTGAAATTTCACTGTTTTCTGAGTCAACAGATAGTCTAAGGATCAAACATGCACTCAGGGAAGAGTAACAAAGGACTTTCTGTGATTTATACCCTACTAGGAATTACTGTGCTAGAAATATGGTTAAAAAATTATGTAAAGGCAGTTTCTTTTTCTCCCACTTTACATGGGGTCAACTTGTTTTTACAAATGAATCTTTTTCAATTGCTGACAAGTTGACATCATAAATCATATGGCAACTGCACATAAAAGTGTCACCTGTCCGTGCACAGTAGTTGCTATTCTACCTACATTTGTTAGCACGGGTATCATACTTACAGGTGTGAAGGTCGGATCTAAAGCACTTCTTTCAGTTTGGTTTTCAAGAACTCCCCCCTCCCTATTCTACTTGAGAATGCATTAGCAGAACTCTAGGGAAGCACAATGAAAACAAAGGCAAAAAACTTCTACACTTTACTTCTGCTAATCAATAACTGCAGTTAATTTTGATTAACAGATGGAATGAGATTTTTTAAAAAAATTTCTTCTTAGCTCCCCAGGAGGGGTTTCAATTTTCTGCAAACATGAGCAGATTTTCATTGTCTGACAACACATAGTTTCCTATCGTAACACTCAGCAACATTTCTTGACATGTTCTTTCATGAGAAACATCTTTTATAAACCAGGTTTGGCAAAAATAGCCATAGCATGTATTGGCTTGTTCAGAACTCCCTGGGAGAATCTTTGTTCCATGGAACTACTTTATCTTGGTGGCACATGCCTGTGTGTTGCTTTGTTTCTTTTAAAGAGTCTTCAAAGACCAGCACAAAAGAGGATGGTTCAGGGCCCAAGAAAGTATAGAAAGAGAGGTAAGTTTGACAAGCTTGTCTCACTTGTTGGGTATCAACTGTTTGCAGCTATAAAATAACTTATGAGAAAGGAAGCCACAGCAGCTTTTAACAACTGAGAGAGAAGACACAGGAAAATATTGGCAGAACATATCAGACTAAAGGTCCTTTTCACAGATTTTTTTTCATACAAAAATGTGTTCATACTTAATTAATAGATCTTGCAAAGTGTAGGGATAAGCATGTATCCATGAAACTGTCCTTTTGATCTATACAATAAAGTTACCCATAACCTCTCAGTTTCTTTATGTCCTCTTACTTTGTATGATTATTATTTTGTTACATTAAAATGTTTAACATAAGCTCTGCCCTCTTAGCAAGTTTTAAAAGTTACAATGCAGTATTGTTAATGATAGGACTTATACACTAAATCTCTAGGCCTTAACCATCTTGTATAACTGAAACTTCGTATCCTTTGACTAATACGTTCCTATTTCCTGTTACACATTTTTTTTTTTTTTACTAACTAAAAGTTGTGCCTACCAAATCATAGATAAGAATAATTAAAAATTTTGGTCTGACATGGCCTCTTCATTATAACTTACATAAAGAACATTGGGCAGAAAAATTAGAATATTCTTTTTTTTTTTTTTGCCCCAGGGTTATTGCTGGGACTCAGTGCCTGCACTACGAATTCATTGCTCCTGGAGACCATGTTTTTCCCATTTTATTGCCCTTGTTGTCATTATTATTATCATTGCCATTGATGTTGTTGCTGGATAGAACAGAAAGGAATTGAGAGAGGAGTGGAGACAGAGAGAGGGAGAGAAAGATAGACACCTGCAGACCTGCTTCACCGCTTGTGAAGCTACCCTCCTGCAGGTGGGGAGCCAGGGGCTCAAACCCGGATCCTTACACCTGTCTTTGCGCTTTGCACTACGTTCGCTTAACCCGCCGGGCTACACCTGACTCCCTAAAATATTCTTTTAAAAATGACCAAAATATATTTCTCCTATATCTGGTTTTCACCCACAGTTAAGCTTGGAATTACAAAGCTCTGTAGTTTCTTAAGTATCAGGAGTGATAAAGGTGTTGTTTGCTGTGTTAACTGAATTAACATAATTAGCTTTAAAAAAACACCGGAGAATAGATACTTGTTAGGCAGTTGGTTTCCGTTGTCAAACCTTTGGGGAGGGAGGTGGGGCTGCACATCCAGCTTGTGAGGTCAGTGCTTTAATCAATCATACATTGTAATAAAGTCTCCATAAAAAGCCAAGAGAAGGGCTGTGTCATGGCATACCTGGCTAAGCACACACATTACAGAATACAAGGAGCCGGGTTCAAGCCCCTGGTCCCCACTTGCAGGGGGAAAGCCTCACAAGGTAAAGCAGGGCTGCAGGTGTCTCTCTATATCTTTTCCCCCTCTATCTTCCCTCACCTTTCAATTTCTCTCTGTCTCTATCCAATAATAAAATAAAATAAAAAGATTAAAAATAAATACATAATTTAAAAATAAATTTAAAAAAACCAAGAGAAGGAGGTTTTTTAGAACTTTTCTGGATTAATGGACATAGGAAAGTGTGGGGACAATGGCACAGTACTGTCACGGACAACAGAGAGCACATTAAGCTCTGAGATGCTCCCCTTGACCTTGCCCCACACGTCTTCCAAATGGCTGTCACTAAATGATTTTCATTGTAATCAATGAGGAATCTGTCAAGTAAATAGGTTTACAGAGTTCTGTGAGTCACTTTTACACATTAATTGAACTTGAGGAGGGGGTTGTAGGAACTTCTGATTTATAGCTAATAAATAGATCAGAACAACAGCCCGGGTTGTGTGAGTTCAATTCTTGGATATAGTGCTGAAGCCTAGGAATCTCTTGTAGGTGTGAGGAAGCATCCATACAAACTCATGTTGAACTGGGTTCAAGATCCTTTTCCGCAGACTCAACATTCATGTCTGGTTTGTGGGTTTGATGATGGAAAGATCACTTCAGCTACGCCAAGCTAGGCAAATATGGGCGTGTGCTGTGTGTGTTCCTACATATGTGATTTTGTTGTCATTATTGTTGCTGGGGTTTTACCATGCTGTATTGACATTTCCAGATAGACAGAGACAGAGAGAAAAGAGACGGAAACACACTACAGTACTGAAGCTTCCTCCAGTGTAGTGGATGCAGGGCTGGGACCTAGTTCAGGCAGTATCTGTGAGTTGCCTGCTAGTTAGAACTACTTAATTATTATCAGTATTATCCAGTTGGGTATGGGAAGAAATGACTGAAGTTAATCGGATATGTTGCGTTTAAATGTTCATTTTTGGCTTAGTAATGATGTCCCCTTCAGGAATGGAAACCATATTATTATGCCATTTAGATAAATATAAGATTACCTGATTCTGTTCTGCTTTCTAATTAAAAAGTTCTTTGCAATCTTTTTTGATTACAAAAGAATACAAATACTTCCTCTGCCTTCTGTTCTTCTCCTGAGCTGCGTGGTCAGTTCTCTACCGCCTGATGTCAGCACAAGGCCTACACTACTGCACCAGCCTCCAAGGGGCAGTAGCAATAGAGACTTGCAGTTGCAACTGGTAAGACATAGGGGGTCCTCTCCTCCCTTCAGCAGTCTTTTTGTTGATAAAACTGAAACCGGAGGTGACACCTCAAACTGGAGGTGACAGTTTGCCTCAACTGGCAAACTGCTGGACTGTTACTAGCTGCTCCCGAGTGTATATGGACTTTTAGCCCCAGGAATCTCTCTTTAGGCCCTCTCTGTCCACGAGCCACACTTGTTTGGACTCACCCATGACTTGGTGGGTTCCTGGAGTGATCCTAGTCTTGTCTTGTTGCATTCTCAGGTGATCCTCTTTGCTCGCCTCTGCCTTCTGAAGAAATGAGGACATGTATAGTCTTTTGATATATCTATTTTGTTTATATTACCATAATTTGATAATTTAAAAGAGTTAATGTTTACTGACTTAATATTGAGAAAACCACCAGCCAAAAAGCCTCAGAAATGCACCAAAGCATAAAATAAAAAATACACGGGTCCCATGTACTTGACTAGAACATAGGTACAGATGGAGATGTCTGTTAAGAGTAAAATAGTTGTAGTTGCTAAAATCTGCTGTTTCCTATAAATTAGGGAAACAATAAGCTTTAAGAACTCATTCAAAGTTATTTTTATGTCTAGACACATACCATATAGCCTCTTTTATGTTTATTTTTTATATTTATTTATTTATTTATTTTTTTGTTCTCTTTTGTTGCCCATGTTGTTTTATTGTTGTAGTTGTTATTGTCATTGATGTTGGTTAGGACAGAGAGAAATGGAGAGAGGAGGGGAAGACAGAGAGAGAGGGGAGAGAAAGATAGACACCTGCAGACCTGCTTCACCACCCGTGAAGCGACTCCCCTGCAGGTGGGGAGCTGGGGGCTCCAAACGGGATCCTTACGCCGGTCCCTGCGCTTTGCACCACGTGCGCTTAACCCACTGTGCCACCTCCCGACTCCGGAAAAAATAATTTTTGAGGGGAGCTGGTCAATGGCACACCAGGCTAAGTGCTCTTATTACCCTGTGCAAGGAGTCAGGTTCCAGCCCCTGGCCCCCATCTCTAGGGGGGAAGCTTCACATGTGGTGAAGCAGGGCTGCAGGTGTCTCTCTGTCTCTCTTTTTCTATCCCCCTTCCCTCTCAATTTCTTTCTGTTCTATCAAGTTAAATAAATATAGTCACTTTTTTTGCTTTTTATGTTTTCTTTTCTTCTTCTTCTTCTTCTTCTTCTTCTTCTTCTTCTTCTTCTTCTTCTTCTTTTTCCCTCCAGGGTTATTGCTGGGCTCAGTGCCTGTACCATGAATCCACTGCTCCTGGAGGCCATTTTTCCCCCCTTTTGTTGCTATTGTTGTTGTAGCCTCATTGTGGTTATCATTATTGCTATTGTTGATGTTGTTCGTTGTTGGATAGGACAGAGAGAAATGGAGAGAGGAGGGGAAACAGAGAGGGGGAGAGAAAGACACCTGCAGACCTGCTTCACCGCCTGTGAAGTGACTCCCCTACAGGTGGGGAGCCGGGGGCTCGATCTGGGATCCTTACGCCGGTCGGTCCTTGCGCTTTGCGTCACATGCGCTTAACCCACTGTGCCACCGCCCAACCCCTGCTTTTTATGTTTTCTATTCTTTTCACTTTGTGCTCAAGTCTTAGAGCTAAAAACATCTTCTGTCTACTCTACAAAATACTATTATCACTGAATATTGTAAGTAAACACTTTCCTTTGTGTCATTTAGGTGTGACTTTGTGGAAGTTGCTTCTCAGTGTCTTCATTTTTGTGACTGTCACCTTGAGGCTACTGTCAGAATGAAATTGGAATTCAACTTTCCAAGCCACCTGATAGCCTTAATTGACATCTCCTTTCTTTTTGTTCTGATCACTGCATCCATTTGTCCTTTCTCTTTTAGACTATTGTTTTACTTGAGCTTTAATTTCATAGCATCTACAGTTTTACTTTTGTTTTGTTTTTAAAGAAAAAAGTGAAGACACCTACCTAAAATGGTGATGCATTGTCACAGAGGGGATCTTAGTGTATTCTGCATCTGTCAAAGTCATCAGGGAAAATGTTCTAGCACCTGGAATTTAAATAATTCCTCTCTCTCTCTTTTTTCTTTTTCTTTTTCTTCTTTTTTTTTTTTTCTTCCCTCCATGGTTATCACTAGTGCTTGATGCCGGCACTCCACTGCTCCTGACGGCCATTTTTTCCCACTTTTATTGTGTAGGACAGAAAGAAGAGAGAGGAGGGGGAGACAGGACAAGAGAAAGGAAGACACAGGAAGACCATCTTCACAGCTTGTGAAGTGACCCTCCTGTAGGTGGGGAGCTGAGGGCTGGAACTGGGGTCCTTACACAGGTCCTTGTGCTTCTTACTAAGTGCCCTTAACCTGGTGCTCTATTGCCAACCCCCCCTCCCATTATTCCCTCACATAAAGCAATCCCAGTCTAAATTGCTGAACAAAAGTTAGATCGTATAGTTTCTCATTTGGAATTCTACTTTGTAGCATTAATAAAGGAGACAAAGAACTGCTGAATTGCCAGGAATAAGGAGAAGTCTTTAATTTGTATTCCTTTCTTAACTGTCATTTGTATTGAATGTGGTCTTTTATAGACTTTTACTTGATTTTGGAAGATAAACTAATTTTACTCCTTTCATTTCTATGAATCAGGAGAAACATATGACTTTTTTTTTTTTTTTTTTAGAATTCACTTACATAGTTTTTACGGTCTTAATTAGGAACGTTCAAGTGAAGTTATTCAGTTTTTGCTACTTTCCATTCACTGTACTTCAGTTTCTGATCTCCATACTCCAGGTCCAAGTCCGACTGTCTACATTTAAGAATAAGGAAGGTCAGACTGAAGCAAGATCCAAAGTTCAGAAGGTGCTCATTCTGTGGTATCCCTATAAAAGAAGACATAGAAATTAAAAAATGTTTACTTGAAGACAGATTCCCTGGGCGTGCTGATCTTCACCAGTATCCTAGTACATTTTTCTCATTACGCAAGGCTGTAAAACTTACCCTTTCTTTACTCCAGATCTTTTTTTTTTCTAGTCATAGAATACCAGAAGTTCTTTGAGAGGTTATTCCAGATTGGTACACAAGCCATAAGTGAGTTAATGATCCATTTACTGTTTTCCCTGGCTTCATTGAGTACTTCAATTAGCATTGCCCCTACCTGAAAAAGACCTTTAGTACCCAGCACTTGGTCTAGGAAGTTACAAAGAAGAGAGTATAAACTAGGGGAAAAATATCAAAATCCTGATAAAAATACAAACGTATGTCATTTTTTTAACATTTATTGATAATTTAATTACAGAAAGTAGTTCAGATTTTAATAATGCAAAAATGGTTAACAAAATACTTGTACACATATTGCCAGCTTTACCAGAGCAACAATACACTGATAAAGTTTAAGTTTGAAATTTATAATACACAAAGTATTATTAAGTCATTTTAAAATTTTCTTCCTATTTAAAACACTTTTTAAATTTTGGACAAAAGATACTATGTTTCTTTGAGTTTAATTGCACATGGTAAATTAATTTAAATTCTCCTAGAGAACACACTTTCACTGTGAAGATATTTAATTTTAATTTTCTCTTTATATAAACTTTGCTACTATGGCATGGTTTCTTTTGCAGTTTGGCAGTCTAGCAAAATTCCCATGCTATGGTCACTTGGAACTGTAGAGGAAAGGTTAAACTATTTTGACATTCCTGAATACACTTTTGAACTTAGAATAAGGGTTATTATGATTATTTAACTCTCAAATATAAGTAGAGATACAAATCAACTTTGTGTACTCTAGATAACCAGAGCAAGTTTTTCTTGAGAAGAGGCCCTGGTAGTAATAGCAATTGAAATTTCTCAGTTCTAGGAAGGTGGAGTTCTAGGGCCCAGTTATTCTAGCCTTGAGACCTGCACCTGCAATTCTTGCTACCTTGCCTCAGAAGATGAACATCCCAGCACTTCTCAAGCAATTCTAGCTATGCTTTGCTGATAACCACAGCACTGAGGAAAGAACATTAGATATTATGGAACTGAGGGAATCTCTTTCCTCCAAATTACCTTCTAGACTGCACCATTCTGAATATAAGTTTTATTATTTTGCATTTCATATACTAGAAACAAATATAAAATTTTCAAAATGGCAACAAACATAGAGAAGAAGCTTATATGCAATTAGTGACAGAGGATCTAAACAATGACCTTGTGAAGACTTAGCCAAGACTGAAGTTGCAACAAGTAGAAAGGACTCTCTCTGAGTTAAGAGCTGAAAATTTTGAATGGCTAACAGTGATTTGTAGAACAACACTGCCACCACAGTCATATAAACAAGACACTATATTCTAAACTTCACTATCTTAAAGTTGTTGTGTGTGAGAATTAAACTATTGTTACTGATTTAAAAGGAATAAGACATAAAAAACAAAGACTACTAATAATCTCAGAACCCCCTCCACGAACCTAAAATGCTCCTTATATTACATATTCACAATGTCACCAAGAATTCTAGTCAGAGGCTTCTACTGGTTATGAGAAAAGCCATTCTTTGTATTCTCCTTGATATTGTTACCATAGCAAACACCACTACATGTCCTATGTAAGCTATAGCTACATGCTAACATTTGAAAAATAAGTTTTCAAGGACCATTAAAAAAGTGTTTTGTTCAGATAGACTTTTTTCAAGGTGATTAAAAAAAGCAAAACTATTATCTACATTATAGTAGACTTTCCTACATGTTTTATAAGTTTTGTATTTCAGAAGTGTTTTACTGTGTGGTGTAAGAGGTTTCACGCATGATCTCTTAACTTGAGCAAAAGATGCATTAGTTTCACCCAGCACCAAGCATATTGGAAAGCATCAATAATAAAAACTTGGCTATGGCTAGGTCCTTTCCCTCCAAGGCACAAACACCTCAACACTTTCACAACTCTTTTAATGATATAAAGAAGATGACAGAGACAAGATTTGGGACTCTTGACTCTGGATGCTCAATCCACTAAAATACGTTGCTTTTAAAGTGGTAAACCTTGTTCTTTGGAAAGTTCACCTCTGAATTTTCTTTTCTTTTCTTTTCTTCTTCTTTTTTTTTTTTTTAAAAAAAAAAACATCAAGCTTTACTACCATTTAAGTAATATTTGAAACTAAGAAGTGATGCCATATCCAGCTAGGGGGTCAGAATTAGAAAATTTAAGCTGTTAACAGTACTGTTTAGAACAGGAGCATATAAGCTCCAAATTAGGCCAATTCATATGAGCTTTGTTATGCTGTTTTGAATGACTTGATCCAAATATCCATATTCAGTCAGTATGTAATTCTAGTCCATTCTGGTTATATCAGAAGGGAACAATGATCTTCTGCACAGACCATATTACATGACCCTCGTACCTCTGTTGCACCTTGTACGTTGCCAGGAACATTGGTAATGGGGCAGATCACTCTTTCTGTCACTGTTATATTTTGAGTGATTAATGGATCGCAGACTACCGGGGAAGGTTGCAACAGGGGACCAGTAGTCTTGTAAGTTTCTGTTACCAAATAGCTACCACCCTGCAAAGGGTCAGGAATGGAAATGGCTGGTTGGAAGGTAGAACTGCAAGTGTGCACAAGAGTAGATCCTTGACTGCCTGACAAAGTCTGGCACCTATCAGATCCTTGTTTCTGGATTCCTACAGCATAGCCACAAGATTCAATTCCAGAGTCCCTGCCATTGGTGGGTAGTTGAAATTGTTGGTCTTCAGCACCAAGTCCGAGGCTTATTTCTGCAAGCTTTTTAAATTTGGGGCCAAGTGAGTCCAAGAAGCTATCATCCAGATCATCAGCAATGAAACTGCAACAGCCTAGGGAGCCCACAGGAGAGCCAGAGCCACCCATGCCTTCGTTGTCGTAGATCAGCAAACAGTCATTTGCTTCCTGGCCATCATCTTCCTCTGCACAGACAAGTACTTTCTGAAGATGGATAAAAGTGGGGGTAAAGGATTTTAAAAAAGCATCAATTGAAGACAGTCATACTGATCACAGAAATCAAGATTTGATAATAATGAATGTTGAATTTGGGAAATCTGGAGAAATATGCTCTTTATAATCATATTTTGTAGAAATTGCCTGGTGTTTGACTGACATTCTTTCAAAAATGAGTCCAGGGTAGGCTTATGCCCAAATTCTTAATTGTGAAAGGACTTATATGGATTTAGTTCTACAATACAACTATGCTGATTCTTGGAAGTTTCTAGCAGACCAGGAATAAGAGTCTTCCCTTGTGTTTGCATTAATTCATAATTTTGTGTTTGAGGCTGATGGGAAGGGTAGTCACCTCACTGGGCACTATGGAAGGTAGTGTTTACTCAAGTTGGGGCCATTCTAGGCTCTGCAACTCTAAGGGGAACCTGACTCTTAACTAGGGCTCACATCATAGCCTGCAATATCCCAGAAATCATTAATTCAGACAAGTTCCTCCTGCCTATCTCTCCTCAGTTTCATCGGTCATCTGCTTCCACACCAGCCCAGATCCTGGCATGTAGCAGTTCTGATACCCAACTGGTGTGCTGCCACCTTAATGCATTGTTCACTAAGGTGGAAAAAGAATTGTTTCCCCGGGAGTTGGGCTGTAGCGCAGCGGGTTAAGCGCAGGTGGTGCAAAGCACAAGGACCGGCATAAGGATCCCGGTTCGAACCCTGGCTCCCCACCTGCAGGGGAGTCGCTTCACAGGCGGTGAAGCAGGTCTGCAGGTGTCTATCTTTCTCTCCTCCTCTCTGTCTTCCCTTTCTCTCTCCATTTCTCTCTGTCCTATCCAACAACGACAACAACAATAATAACTACAACAATAAAACAACAAGGGCAACAAAAGGGAATAAATAAAATAAATATTTAAAAAAAAATAAAAAAAAAAGAATTGTTTCCCCATTTCCTCCCTGTTCTTGTATCCCTGTCCTTTTTTGGTTCTATGCTTTTATTTTTGAGACATGAATTCAACAGTTTAACTCTTGTTGAGACATGAATTTCTTTGAAAATATGAAAACTAAATCAGAAAAATGTCTGAACGCATCTTCCTAAGTATCTGGCATAGGAATACCAAATATGGCATTTTGCATGTTTAAAGTGACCAATACTGACCCCGAGATGCACAAGACTGTTTTCCAGTGATATTCCATTTGAAGGGATGTGTTACTACTTGCTGTGCACCTTTCTGTGTAACTCTCTATTCACTGCTCCTTTTGACCAATGACTCTATTTTGGCAGGTGTCTTATGGCAGAACAGAAGTATAGTCTAATAGAAGTTCTTAAATGTGAATAAAACGACCCCAACTTTTCTCTCCAATTACCTGTGAGAAGTAAGAATCCAGGAAGTGCATATTAACTGCTCCATCCCCACCATCCCTGTTGCTTCCTCCTGTGGAATGCCTTGTTCTCATAGTTCCACTCTGTCCTCCAGAGCAGATAGTGGCTCCGAATCCCCCGGCAGCTCCAGCTCCTACTGCAGGTCCAGGCCTGGGGGTCAGTTCCATTCCCGAAGCTCCTTCTCCCACGGTTCCTCCAGCGTATGTGTTTGTACAAACTTCTAAAAACAGGGGAGAGAATTTTGAAACCTCTCATACTGTGATAGGAAAAATATACTTACTTTTATTGGTCTTTGATACCCATGAGCAATTGAAAAATAAATGAGTGCTGGAAAATGAAGTTATGTAACTAGATATCAGCAAAACACCTCATAGTTTTTACATGAGCATATAATAATAGAAGGGTTATTAGCAGGTGAAGCAGGAAGAATGTAAGTTGATCCAGCCCTTCTGGAAAACAGTCTGAAGACTACTCAGAACACTGGAAATGGACCTGCCACTATGATCAGTCAATTCCTCTCTTAGGGATCTATCAAAGAAAAACAAAAACAACTATTCAAAGAGATCTTTGTAGACCTGTGTTCATAGTAGCATTATTTATAATAGTCCAAACATCCTCAAGCTGAACCATAGATGAATGTTTAAGAAAGCTGTTTTAGATAAATATAACACTACTCAGATACCAAAAATGATGGAATAATCTCCTTTGCCTCATCTTGAATGGTATTTGAAGGAATCAAGTTAAGGGAGATCAAATAGAAGGAGAAGGCAAATACCAGATGGTATCACTTATAGGTGGAACTTTAGAAACACAAAAATAAAGGCAAATTTCAGAGTAAAACATGGACTATGCATGTACCTTTGTAGCAAGGCCAAAAAATGGGGTGATGTTGTTTGTGGGGGAGTAGCAGTGTGAGAGAAGGGGCTTGAGTGGGCATTGGAACCCACTGAGTGTACTATCCTGAGAAAGATCTAAATTGACCTTGGGAATGGAGTTCAGACACCTATTTCAAAAAGATGAGAAATTGTACCCATATGACTGACTATAACTGTCTTGTAAATTAGCAATTCCTCAGTGAAACAGCTAAGAAAATAAAGCATTCTTAAAACATAACAATTTGAAAGTGTTCAGAGGGAATAGATTCTCAGTGAAAACAACAGAAAAGTGAAGAACAGAATATTCAGTACATAATCATGGACAGCTTCGAATGTGATGCTTGCTTGTTTTCATGAAAAAAGAAATTGCAATTAAGCTGTCATGTTAACTTGATAAGGAAACCGAAGAGGAAACATTCATAAAGCTATCATGCAAATTCTTAAATGTTAATTTGATGTCTTATTCAAATTAAATAAATTTGGCTACTCTGTATGCTTTCATGTTGCACTTTCACAAAGAAAATTGATTTCTTCTAGGGAATTCTATTTTTTTTTCTTTATAACTATAATAGGAGAATCAGGTAAGGACTGAGGTAGCTGATAAAGGCAGCTAGCTATATATATGGTGGTGAGCCCATACAAACTTTTCTCGATGGACATTCCATAAGCAATTTGTTGTTAAATATGAAATTAAGAAAAACTCATTTTAGGCACCAGGTTTTATTGATCTGCTAGATTTTACTTTAGCTGTTGCATTGAGATAATATGAATAAGTCATTTGTTAAACCAAATAAACAAACAAGTTTGCCTTTATCAGAACATAAGTGGGCTTATGCCAGTACTATTGAGTAAAAGAATTGGTGACTGAACTCAATTCAGGAAGAAGAGAGGGCAACAAGACCAAGGATATACATAGAAGGTGTTAGCTGCAAGTATGATTAATGTTACTCATAGACAAAACAGAGTGGTAAGTGTCGTTTTTGGGGTGGCAGGACGCAGAGGAGAGAGAATCCAAGTGGAGAGGGAACACAATCCTTTATTTGCATGGGCACCTCAGGGCTGGGTCAGAGCACAGTGGTTTGGGCCACGTGGAGCCAGCCAAGAATGGTTGTCCCCTACTACGCGTACCACCCTTCCATCCGAGGTAAAAAACCGGAAGAGAGAGAGAGAGAGACAGAAAGTAGGAGGACTTTATAGGGCAACAACCAGGAGTGATGTGTTGGGACAGGATTGATTGAAAAAGGCACTGCGAGAATATCGGGGAAGTGGCAAAGCCTGAGGGGACAGTCTGGCAGATGTGACTGCATCTGTATAATTCCTCAGCAGGTAAGTATATAGTGTTTTGTGATGTTTTCCTTTACATTTTTCTATATGTGTGAAATTTTTCTTTAAAAAAAATCAGTAATTTGCTGTACTGGAGGTAGTGCAGCAGGTAGAGTGCTGGACATGCAAGTATGAAGTCATGTGTTCAATCTGCATATGTTACAGTGACACACTGGCTTTTATCTGTCACCTTGTATTTCTCTCTCTCACTTTCTCTCTCAGGAAATAAATATAATGTTACAGAAAGTCAATAACTGACTGAGATTGATACTTCTGTTTATTATGGCTGGGGAGAAGTAAAACAACTCTTCAGATACTAGAAATGTGATCAATGGACAAATTAACGCACTAGAGCCAGAGCAAGGTCATAGAATTGACTAGTGTATTCATAGAAAGTTATTTCTCTGACAATCAATGACTTGGAGAATTTTTTCATATGTTTGTTGTCCTTTTGGACCTCTTCTGTGGTGACATTCTGTTGATATCCTCTCCCCATTTTTTTTGGATGGGGTCATTTGTTTTCTTGTTGCTGAGTTAGGTGACCTCTTTTATATTTTGGTTATCAGCCACTTGCATGATGTATGACATGTAAAGATCGCCTATTATGTGGGAGTCTTTTGTCAGAGAAATGCAAATAAAGATAGTAATGAGATACCACTTCATTCCTGTGAGAATGTCATACATAAGAAAAAGTAGAAGCAACAAATGCTGGAGAGGTTGTGGAGTCAAAGGAACTCTCTTGCACTGCTGGTGGGAATGTAAGTTAGTCCAGTCCCTGTGGAGAGCAGTCTGGAGAACTCTCAGAAGGCTAGAAGTAGACATATGACCCTGTAATTCCTCTCCTGGGGATACATACTATGGAACCAAACACACCCATCCAAAAAGATTTGTGTATACCTATGTTCATAGCAGCACAATTTGTAATAGCCAAAACCTGGAAGCAACCCAGGTGTTCAACAACAGATGACTGGCTGAGTAAGTTGTGATCTATACATACTATAGAATCATACTACTCAGCTATTAAAATGGTGAATTCACCTTCTTCACCCCATTTTGGATGGAGCTTGAAGGAATCATGTGAAGTCAGATAAGTCAGAAAGAGAAAGATGAATATGGGTTGATCTTACTCATAGTCAGAAGTTGAAAAATAAGACCAGAAGGGAAAAAAAAAATAGGACCAGAAGGGAAAAAAAAATAGGACCAGAAAGGAAAACACTAAGCAGAACTTGGACTGGAGCTGGTATAGTGCACCAAAATAAAAGTCTTTTGGTGGTGGGGGGGTTCAGATGCTGGAACATGACCTAGCGGGGGTTGAATTGTTATGTGTAAAACTGGGAAATGTTACACATGTACAAACTATTATATTTTACTGCCAGTTATAAACCAATAATCCCCCAATAAAGACATTATAAAAATAAAGTCATTTCATGGAGACGCTATTATAGTGGTAACACCATCTATCATGTCCACATATGTGCAAACTATTTTGAAGGGTGTATAACACTTCTTAAAATTTTACATTTCTTAATTCCCTTGTTTTAATAAACAATTTTTCTGTTCACTTACCAGAATTTTCCATGAAATCAACACCATCGGATGTGATAGGTGGCACACAGATATTTGTGATTTCATGCAAACCCTGTTAAAAAATTAATACATTTAAAATAAGCCAGAGCTCATGGCACTATATGCAAAATGTGACACTTTGCAAACTGTAACAACTACTAGAAGCCAAAGTTATTTCAAGTATATACATTTTTAGGATTTTAAAAAATATTTATTTACTCCCTTTTGTTGCCCTTGTTGTTTTATTGTTGTAGTTATTGTTGTTATTGATGCTGTTGTTGTTGGATAGGACAGAGAGAAATGGAGAGAGGATGAGAAGACAGAGAGGGGGAGAGAAAGAGAGACACCTGCAGACCTGCTTCACTGCCTGTGAAGCAACTCCCCTGCAGGTGGGGAGCTGGGGGCTTGAACCTGGGTCCTTACGCTGGTCCTTGTATGCTTAACCTGCTGGGCTACTGCCCGACTCCCATGATTTTAATATTTTATGACATCTGATAAGCTAAAGTTCTGAATATTTCATTCCAACTCTGTCTTTCCAACTAGGGGTCTAGGAGTCTATTTTTTTTTAGTACCTTGTTAATTGCTTTCCTATCTTAATGTATTTAAATCACATTTTTCTTCAATGATTGAAATATAAACTGAATTTTCACCTTGTCTTCTGGTTGGGCTCCTTCAATTCCCCACTTGTGAATTGTTCCTTCTGAACCATCAGGAACTGGGATAAATCCACCTGTAACTCCCCCAACACCCCCTGAGCCACAGTCACACATCAGCAGCAGAAGCGGGGCCACTATTAAAAAAAAGGCAATTGGGTTAACTTTGAAAAGTCCTTTTGTTATGGTTAGCTGTACAGTACCCAGTATCTTGTATATAGCTGTGCTATTGGATGCTTCTGATCTACTTGGTCTAGGCTTTTGAGAGAGTCCGCATATCAAATACACAGCCTATATATTAAAAAGATTCAGTTTGTGTTTTGAAAAACTTTGAGACATACAATTGATTTCCCCCCTCTCATATTAATCAACTACTGATTTATATGTCTACATTTTGCTAGGAGTGTACATAAACACCATTCCCACCACCAAAAGACTGTGACTCATCCCTCCCACCCACTCCCACCCCCCACTGGCCCAGGAAGCTGTATGTCTACCCCTCACCACAGGGTTTTTACTTTGGAGCCCTACTTACAATTTGGTTAGGTCCTGCTTTTAGTTTAGTAATGATAACATTAACTATCGATTGTCTTTTTGAACCCTAAGACAGCAGGAACCTCACATCTCCACTATAGAGACCTTTCCTTTCATAGTATACTCTAATTTCCTCTCAGGTGGTTCACTTTCTAACAAAGTCCCAAAACCTAGATATAGACCAGTTTCTGTGAGAGAGAGCATATGTTCACACTTATCTATAAACTACTGCAAAATATATACCTGAAAGCAGAAGTACACTAGAGTTTGCAGTGAGTACCTCCCTAACACTTCCTCTCCACTATTCCAAGCTTTGGGTCCATGGTTGCTCAACAATTTGTTTGGCTTCGTATGTTAATTCTCTTTTCAGTCACCAGGTTCCAGATGCCATCAGTATGCTGGCCAGGCTTCCCTGGATTGAAGACCCCACCAATGTGTCCTGGAGCTCAGCTTCCCCAGAGACCCACCCTACTAGGGAAAGAGAGAGGCAGACTGGGAGTATGGACCGACCAGTCAACGCCCATGTTCAGCGGGGAAGCAATTACAGAAGCCAGACCTTCTACCTTCTGCAACCCACAGTGACCCTGGGCCCATGCTCCCAGAGGGATGGAGAATGGGAAAGCTATCAGGGGAGGGAGTGGGATATGGAGATTGGGTGGTGGGAATTGTGTGGAGTTGTACCTCTCCTACCCTATGGTTTTGTTAATTAATCCTTTCTTAAATTAAAAAAAAAGATAAAAAAGGCATTTTCATCATGACTTGACAATTAAAAAACTAATACACATAAAATAAATATTTTTAAGACTTATGGGACATTTATAATAGAACACATTTTTTTCTGCAAAATTTGCTAAACTGACCATAATAGAATTTCATGTGACTGTGAAACTAAACATAGAATCAATCTTGTGATTTAGAATTATCATAAATAGGTGTAAAACATTGTCATAAACAAGGCAGTTCTATGAATGGTGTTTGCTCAGTTCCTCAAACCTTCTCTATACATTTATAATTATTGCACTTATTTGTAAATGTCAAGGTGAGACAAGTAGTGGCGGGCGAAAACACAAATCAACGGCCAGGATTTTAGGTGGGCATGATAATGCTTCTAATTATCCCTCTGTAAGTCGTAATTAACCCACAATCTTTTTTAGCAACTGATGATCTAATACATGGCAGCCAATTTACTCTTAATTGTAACTTTAGCATATCTGACTTGGAAGGGTCTTTCTGTCATGGTAATTTTTATTCTTTCTTCCACATCACTCACATCTTGACAACAAAAATCAATATCCCCCTCTTACTAATGAACCAAGAGAGAAATAATCTTTTTTTTCCCCCCAAGTGCTCTAAAATAGACATACTGAAAATACAAAATGGAGGGGCCGGGTGGTGGTGCACCTGGTTGAGCGCACATATTACAGTGCTCAAGGACCCAGGTTCGAACCCACAGTCCCCACCCTCAGAGGGCCCCCTTTCCCCTTTCACAAGTGGTGAAGTAGGTCTGCAGGTCTTTCTCTTTCCCTCTCTATCTCCCCCTTCTCCCCACCTCTCAATTTTTCTCTGTCCTATCAAATTTTATCAAATAAAATCGGGAAAAAATGACCACAGGACTGGTAGATTTGTATTGCAGGCATGCAGCCCTAGTAATAATCCTGGAAGCACAGCGAGCATGGGGATCCTGGTTTGAGCCCCTGGCTCTGCGTCTGCAGGGGAGTCGCTTCACAGGTGGTGAAGCAGGTCTGCAGGTGTCTGTCTTTCTCTCCCTCTCTCTTCCCCATCTTTTTCCATTTCTCTCTGTCCTATCTAACAACAAAGACAACAATAATAACTACAACAACAATAAAAACAACAAGGGCAACAAAAAGGAAAATAAACAAAATAAAAAAAAATCCTGGAAGCAAAAAAAAAATAAAAAGAAAGAAAGAAAGAAAGACTAGCTATCTGTTCATGCTTCCTCCACTTCCTCCTCCTCTTCCTTCTTTTCTCCTCCTTCTTGGTTGTCTTGTGCTATTTTATTTAGAAAATATCACAAGACAACCAATAACACAGTATTTGCTTTGCCTTCTAATGAATATATACTGTTGACGAGTGACATATTAAATTTAAATAATTCAGACTGACCATGGAAATGTCATCTCTACCCCAGAGAGCCTGTGAAACATTAGGAATGGTCTGTTCTGCAGCAATGCATTTCTGGTGTAATGTAAAGGCGTCTGCAAATGCTGACACTCCATCCAAACCAGAACGAAACATGAGTGTACTTACAAAGCATCATCAAAAGGCCAAGAAACAGTAGTCCAATGCCGGCAGGCCCCAGACTCACAGATGACCTCCTTGTATATGCAGATCCGGGATCTTTGGATGAACCAGAATTTCCACAGATGTTCCTGTCATCACACTGACAGACCTCGAGTATCATGTTCTCTGGAATCTCACACTGTTGGTTCTGACTGTCTGTAATTATGAGGGGGATTCTGTACTGGTCAGGAGATAACTGTTGCTCGGCTCTTAAAAGTGCAGATGTAGCTGTAGAGAAACAATGATACAAATCAACATGATGGCAAGGTGTCTTTGTCTCTTAGTACTACTTATTGTTGTTAACGTAGACTGAGTTGCCATAGACATCACTGTCACATATTATGAGACAAAGGGTAAGGTGATGTTTGAGTTGTTTATAGGCTATAAGGTTTCAGCTGAAGGGACTCATCTGTAATTTCTCCTTATGCTTCTTCAACCCCAGGTGTGCCCATTCCTCTGTCCCCTGAAAATGTGATCATACCCTATTTTTTGTCCCAAAGATAATGAGTGGTGAACATATTTTAAATTTCAGGCGTCCTTTTCCTGAGGCTAACCCACTGTCCATAATATTTGTGCCAGGGTTCGGCTGCGGCACACCTGTTCAAGTATACACAAGGGCACGTACAAGAACCTGAGTTCAATCCTCCAGCCTCCACCGGCAGGGAGATAGCTTCACAAGTGGTAAGGCAGTGCTGCAGGTGTCTCTCTTTTGCTCCCATCTCCCCATCCCATCTCAAATTTTCTCTGCCCTAGTAAATAAATAAATAAAATAAACATTTTCAGTAAGTCTGCACCAATCCTTGACCTCTTGAGGAGTTCTCTGAATGAATGTCTCCCCACTGTGGCCATGTCTTTTTTTTTTAATTCTTTTTTATTATCTATTTATTTATTGGATAGAGACAGTCAAAAATCAAGAGGAAGGGGGAGACAGAGAGGGAAAGAGACAAAAAGACACCTGTAACCCTGCTTCACCACTCGCAAAGCTTTCCCCCTGCAGGTGGGCACCAGGGGCTCGAACCTGTTTCCTTGCATATTGCAGCATGTGCACTCAGCCAGGAGCACCACCACCTGGCCCCTAGAGGCCAAGTTACTTCCTCAACTACTGCTACCTCAATTGCTTTAGTCAGTCCTCCTCCCAAAGCCAGTGTCAGGGACCGCCTGTGGTTTACCCTTTGGAGTTATCAGTATTGATTGATTTCCATTGTTCATTGTTTTATTGTCCATTTATAAGTAGGCAACCAGCAGTTCTTATGAACTGTAGAGCTGAATAGCTGGAATTATTCTGACATGAGCATGCTCTATGACAGAGTGCCTGCTTTACCCAGTCCAACTACTATTGCCTTATCCAGACTCACTGAAGCAGGAGTGTCTAATTCATCTGTGATGCTCCTTTTGAAGTGTCTTAATTGTCTGTGTGTATAAACAACCCCTGTGGAACCAAATACTACTGCATACAACTTGGAGCTAAAGTCATAAAGATCTTGAAGGGTAGACAACCACACAGAACAAGATTTCTGTGTTATCTCCAGCAATGGCCAAGACCCATGATTCTGGGCACTATAGAGAAGTAAGGTTAGTTCAGAAAAGACCTAGAGAAAAGTGAGTTCATAAAGGATGGCCACTGTAAAGTCCAGAAAAAGAGAGTTTAACTGAGTCTAATGACTTTATCTGTGAGAATCCTAGAATGCATAGGAAATACAAAATGAGCATGATAAAGCTTAGAAAAAATAGGAGGATTTAATTCCCATTGTACAAAGGCTTACAATTTTTAGTCTACCATGTCAAGATTCTTGACCAGTGATAAACTATGCAGCACTTTCCATGAATATTAGGCCATTTTCTCCAGTGTGTGTGTGTGTCTGCTCACAGCTTTCCAGTTAGGAAAATTTTATTCATTTAGAAATTATATAGATGTTTAAAACATAAAGAGAGGTTTAAAACATAAAACATAAACAGAAAGGGAGATTTAGAGAGACAGCACCAGCTTCATTTAATGTAGTGGAGATTGGTTTAAATCTGGGTCTTGCACACAGCAGAGCTGTGCACTAGCCACATGAGCTATTTTGATGATCTGAATTTAGAAATTTAAAGATTGGGGGCTGGGCGGCAGTGCACCAGGTTAAGCACACATAGTATGAGGCACAAGGATCTGGGTTCAAGCCCTTAGCTCCCCACCTGCAAGGGGATAGCTTCATGAGAGGTGAAGTAGGTCTACAGATGTCTCTCTATCTCTCTCCCTCTCTATCTTCCCCTTCTCTCTCAATTTCTCTCTGTCCTACCCAGAAAAAAAAATGGC
Organism: Erinaceus europaeus; assembly: GCF_950295315.1. NCBI lineage: Eukaryota > Metazoa > Chordata > Mammalia > Eulipotyphla > Erinaceidae > Erinaceus > Erinaceus europaeus. Next base: position 45,724,736 of record NC_080176.1, on the reverse strand, counting down.
CATAGAAGCAGTGGATTTTTATTTTTTTTAGTGCAGGCACAGAGTCCCAACAATAACCCTGGAGGCAAAAAGAAAAAGAAATTTAAAGATAAATTGAAATAAAATAGACATGTGCCTCTAATTCTTCTGTATATGTGCTATGGAAGTAGAAATAAAATACTAACAATAAGATCTTGAAATCCATATGGGATACAAAAAATAGTAGTTATTATTTTTCACATATTTTACATTTTAGCATTCAAAAGAGATCAGTTTGAAAGAGAGAAGACATTTCACAAACAAGGATGGCATCTTCAATAAAAAGAATGTTCTCAATCTTAGAAAGGAACTGCTCTAGATTATCATTCTGAAAAAGCACCCACTTTTATTTATGCAATCAACTTTCCTGTTCCTCACCATTAAGCGCTGTAATACTCCACAAAACTGGCAACTTTTGTGGCTGCTCCTCCAGTGAAAATGTATATGGACCAGTATATCTGTCTCTGTCTAGTGCTCTTGCTGAGACAACCACAGAAGATGATGAACTGCAAATAACATCCTCGCTGAAGACAATTGTAGGACAGTTTTCATTGAAATCAGGTACTTTAACATAGATAGTTCCTGTAGAAGTTTGACCTGTGGTTTCTGTAAAAATAAAATTTTAGAGTTAAAGAATACTCAGAATAAATTCTACAAAAATCAACCTTAATTTTCTCTTGTCTACAACCAAGACTTTTGGTTTCTTATAATAACCACCCAACCATTGCCTCAGAACCCTGCCTATGGGTCCGACAAACAGGGTCACAGGGAAATACAAAAGCCACTCCAGGGGCCGAGTGGTGGCGTAACTGGTTGAGCGCACATATTACAATGCACAAGACACGGGTTAGAGCCCCTGGCTCCCACCTGCAGGGGGAAAACTTCATGAGTGGTGAAGCAGGGCTGCAGGTTTCTCTCTGTCTCTCTCCCTATCACCGCCCTCCTTCTTGATTTCTGGCTGTCTCTAACCAATAAATAAAGATAATAAAAAATTAAATAAAAAAGCCACTCCACAGAGAAAATCAATGATATTCCTATAAGTAAAAATAAGTCATCTGGTTTCCACATCTTGTAAATAAAAAAATTTAAGATTATCAGCTAGGCTGGTGCCTCTAATTAGTAGTATTGACTATTAATTGGATATGCTTGGAATCATATGGTTATGTAACAAATTCATTGATTACAAATAAAATGAACTTATTATAGTTGTCCTCAAGGTATTCTCCTGAATGAGCCCAGAAATGCATGAAAAGAATTTTGTTTTTAAAGCTTGAGCCAAAGAATTTGGAATAAATCATGATTTCTATTTCCTAAGATATAAGATTTAATTAAAAAAAACTTAAACATGACACTTAAAGATGCTTCAGTGATTGCTTTTTCACCAGGTCATATAATTTTTGGTGTTTATTATTTTGCTTTATGTTTAAATTTGTTAATATTCCTGAACATAATTCAATATTAAACTTAGGGAAACACAATACATATTATCTTTGAATAAGAAATTCACAGGACTTCATATTTGTGAGATTTCTTGATTAATTTTCTATAAATATTTTATTCTCCATTTCAAACCCAGAAATTCCTGTGGATCTAAAAATTTCTTTCCCAAACACAACTTGTCACAGGAACTGAATACAAAATTTATTGGTAATACAAACTCCATTGAGAAGCTAGGATGCCTACTTTTCTCCTGGGTTTAACTGCCTCAGATATGAAATCTCAGGTCCATAAGATAATAAACTTTATCTAGTGACAAAATTAAGAAGGTAATTTTAATCATTTATTCATAAAAATATTAGTTTTAATAATATTTATTCAAACATTATAGAAATATTTTCTTACCATCTATAGCCAGAATCTCAGCTGTGATTGTCTTGTTATGTATGAAAGAAAAATCTCGATCTATGTTTTTGATAAATTTAATTTGTCCAGTTTTTGAATCAACAGTTAGTAAACCACCATTATTGCGTCCCATGATATATCTATTTTATAACAGAAAAAAAGGGATTAAAAGTTATGGAATGCTATTTATTTTACAAAAATGAACTCACTAAATATTTAATTTATTTAATACAGACATTATATACAGCTATAAATAGCATCATAAAATTTAAAATTTCCATTAATAAATAGTATTTAATGACTCTTTGATATGTATTAGCTCAATTTTTTTTTGCTTTATGAACTATATAGTTCTTTATATAACAACAAATTTGCATGGTCTTAGATTTTAGACTGAAGTTATTTGATTTTGTTGTTGTAACTGTACCATGCCATTTTATTCTCTTAGGAATAGCAACTAAAAATTTCTGTGAGATTTTCCTGATGTCTCTAGAGATGCTGGGAAGGAATTCTCTCCATTCTATATTAACCTATGAAATGTTATCTTTCCTCATAGCACAATGTGTTCTCATAAATTAGTCTGTGTCTTAAATTCTCCTTAATCATCTTTGTATCTTTTGCATTCTTAGGCATTATTCTGGAATACCTTGCAGATTAAAACTATATCAAGGAATAAGAAAACAATGCAAAAACTGATTTACCTGACAGATGAAGAAACTTTTCTCGTATCTTCATCAATGGCTTGGTATGTTCCTAGGATGTAATTGACCAATTTTTTACTGCTTATGCCTTTCTGGACAGTAAATGTCTTGGAAGCAGGATGGAATGCAATACCTTCCTTTATATTGATTACTTGGATTGTGACAGGGGTTGACTGAACTTTATATTGAGAGATTACTGAGTGGTGAAATTCAGCTTTGTTTCTGACAGCTACACTCAGCTGTACTTTTTGAAGTTGTTCATAATCCAGAGCCTAGAGTAAAGACACAATTAAAGGAAAGAAGTGTCACAAAAATACAATCTAGAAAACAGCACCAGATTATTATGTTGTGATAAAGCAACCTTTGATGTTTTTTTTAAAAAAGATTTATCTACTTATTTATTTATTATTGAATAGACACAGAGAGAAATTGAGAGGGGAGGGGAAGATAGAGAGGGAGATTTAGAGAGATCCCTGTAGCCCTGCTTCACCACCCGTGAAGCTTTATCCCTGCAGGTGGGGACCGAGGGCTTGTGCACCGCAATGTGAATGCTTAACTAGGTGTGCACCACCTGGCCCCATTAATCTTAGAAGATTTTAGTCTGGTAATAATGCCTATGTAGGCTGAATCTGTTGATACAGCATGGTTTGAATTCTGATTCTATTACTTAATAATTATGTAAATCAGGTACAATATTAATTTTCTCTCATCCTTAAGTAACACTTCTAGGGGAAAAAAAAGAAAATCTTACTTCATCAAACCATTGTGAGGACTGAACCTATGAAGAACTGTAATATAGGGAGGTAGATAGTGGTGCTCCCAGTTGAGTACACATGTTATTGTTGATTCAAATTCCCATTCCCATCTGCAGTGGGGAGGCTTCACAAGAGGTGAAGCAAATACTACAGATGTCTTTCTCTCTCCTTCTCTGTTCTCAACTATTCTGTCCTATAAGAGAAAGAAAGAAAGAGAGAAAGGAAGAAAGAGGGAAAGAGAGAGAGAGATGGAGGGAGGAAGAGAGAAAGGAAGAAAGAGGGAAAGAGAGAGAGATAGAGAGAGGGAGGAAGAGAGAGAGAAGGAGAGAGAGAGAGAGAGAGAGAGAGAGAGTATGAGCCACAATACTTTGCTGTAAACAGTTGTTATGGACACTCAGAGAATAGTTACTGAATTCAAGCATAATATAATTCTGCTGATGCAAATGGGCAACTGGAATGAGGGTCATATAGGCAATGAACAAGGGAGGGCTTTAAAAAAGAGAGAAACTGAATCAAATGGTTTTAAACATAGTGGGGACCACCTAGTGGGTGGTGGTGCACCTGGTTGAGTGTACATGTCATGTACAAGGACCCAGGTTCAAATCCCTGTTCTCTGCCTGCAGGAGGAAATATTCGCAAGTTGTGAAGCAATGCTGCAGATTTATTTCTGTCTTTTTTTCCTCCATCTTCTTCTCTGTCTTCTCCTTCCCTCTCAATTTCTCTCTGTCTCAATTACTCTTTGTCCTATCAAAAGAACTAAATGAAAAGATAAAGAAGAAAGCATATTTCTGAAAAAAGAAAGAAAAACATGGTAGTGGACTAGTGGCAGTCAGAGAACATAGGGAACAAGAAACATGTAGAAACATCTACGGTAGATTTCTGTCAGTAAAGGAAGGAAGGCCATGCTGGGCTTGAGCACAGAAAATTAACATGCTAGGGCCTGACCAGTGGGTTAGACAGCGGGTTAAGCACACATGCTGTGCACGGACCTGTGTAAGGATCTTGGTTCGAGTCCCCAGCTCCCCCCCCCACCTGCAAGAGGTCACCTCACAAGCGGTGAAGCAGGTCTGCAGGTGTCTATCTTTCCCTCCCCTTCTCTGTTTTCCCCTTCTCTCTCAATTTCTCTGTCCTATCCAACAACAATAACAATAGTAACAACAAGGGCAACAAAGATGGGGAAAATGGCCTCCAGGAGCAGTGGGTTCTTAGTGCAGGCATCAAGCCCCAGTGATAGCCCTGGAGGCAAAAAAATATATATTTAACATGCTAAAAAAGTTGTCTTTGTGTAGTTGAGCTATGCGGTTAAAGAAAAAAAAAACTCTCTACTTTTATGTTTTCTATCTTTTTTTTTTTTTAATTGCTACCAGGGTTATTGCTGGGGTTAGGTGCAAGAGGTCCACCACTCCTGGTAGCCATTTTTCCTTTTTTTTTTTTTTCCTTTTGTATTGGATAGGGCAGAGAGAAACTGAGAGAGGAGGAGGAGCTAGAGACAGAAAGATAGGCATCTGTAGACCTGCTTCACCACTTGTGAAGTGTCTGCTTGCAGGTGAGGAGCCAGAGGCTCAAATCTGGGTCCTTGCACTTAGTACTACGTGCGCTTAACCTGGTTCCACCTCACGCCCTGGTCCTCCAACTTTTCTATAAATATGTGGTATTATTAGTAATAAACGAAAGAAGTCTATTTATATAAATGATAGTTTGGATCAATATAGAATATTTTTTACCACTGAAGAGAAATCAGTCCTTACCTTAACCACTTTCAGGATACCTTCATTAGTTCTGGGATCAGTTTGTATTTCAAACCAATTCCCTTCATTTCCAGAGGTAAAGTAATACACGGCAAGCCAGTTATCTGTAAACTCTTCATCCCAATCAGTTACTTGAAATCGAAGTAACTCAGAACTTAAACTGTTTTCTTCAATACGTCCTGAATACTAGAAGAGAGTCAGAATTTAAGATTGATGTTAAGTTTTAACTAAGGGTGCTACTAATATCAATTCTTACATCATGCATTGCCCCTTGAAGGTTATTGAATTTTTTTTTTCTGATTGAAGGAGCTTTATTATTTAATTGCCACTAAAGTTTTTAGAATAGTTTATTGAAGGGTTATTGAATTTTTATATATTGCAAAAACATATTTTACAGAAAATTTCAATGAGCTACAAAACATCAGCAATTAAGAAAGTACTGTGGGAGTCAGGAGGTAGTGCAGCGGGTTAAGTGCACAAGGACCGATGTAAGGATCCCAGTTCGAGCCCCTGGCTCCCCACCTGCAGGGGAGTCACTTCACAGGCTGTGAAGCAGGTCTGCAGGTGTCCTTCTTTCTCTCCCCCTCTCTGCCTTCCCCTCCTTTCTCCATTTCTCTCTGTCCTATCCAACAACAACGACATCAATAACAACAACAACAACAATAAAAAACAAGGGTAACAAAACGGAATAAATAAATAAATAATATTTTAAAAAGAAAAAAGAAAATACTGTATTAAGATAGCTAAATATAAAATAATGTGCATTATTCTTTAGGAGTAGAAGACATACCTGTGATTCCTTAAATATTGGGAAATTATCATTGACATCTTTCACTTTAATGCTACATTCACAATGAGATGATAGTCCTTCTCCATCTCTGTCTGCACCACTTACAACCAGACGATAGCTGCTAACTTGCTAATTAGGAGGATAAAGAAAAATAATTAATATTTACTCTCAAGAATACAAATGGTAGCTACTTGTTTCCTATGGGGGAAAGGGGTAAAAATATTCACATTCATAGTTCATTCTCTAGAAGGATAACATACACTTTTCCTGCTCATCTAAAAGTAGGCATGTGGAGTTCTGGGTGGCTAGATGGATGTAGGTCATGGTTTTGTCCTTTTTACATGACCAGAATGGTGTTGTCTCTGTTGTGAGTTTCTGGTGGCAAGATATCCACTTAGATAAAAAATTGGTGATGCCCATGGCGGGGTACTTATTGGAAGATAACTCTCTTATACAACTTTCTAGTGAGCCCATTTGGAAAATCATTTGTATAAAGTCAACATGGTGTCTGCCAGGTCGGACATGGTGGGAGAGATGATAGTTAATGGTGGCAGGATAAAGAGAAAGGAAGGGGAGGGCATGGGTGGGGGAGCATCTGGTTGAGAGCACATGTTACAGTGCTTAAGGACCCAGGTCCCCACCTGCAGGGGGAAAGCTTTGCAAATGATGAAGCAGTGTTGCAAGTGTCTCTCTGTTTTTTTTTTCTTCCTTTCATACCTTCCCCTCTCTATTTCTGACTGTCTCTATCCAATAATTAAAAAAATAATTTAAAAAAGAGAGGAAGGGGGCTCTTTCTAGTGTTTTAAAAGCAGGATAAAATTAAAATTAGTTAGAGGAAAAAGTTTGGCATTAGACAAAGCTATATTCCAGATAGAAATTTCTCCTTTCATCTCAGAATTTCTCCCTCCACCCCACTATATGAAGAGTCAGTCACAGTTCAACCTTTGTCCATTTTGTCAGTACCTTCTTTTAATTCCCCCCTTTTAACTTGATATAATATGCTTGTCTATTTAGGGTAAAACTGATTTACTATCCCACCCAACTAGATTCATGTTTGAATCTGAACAAATTTCCTACTGACCAAATTGAATACTGAGATATACTTATCTTTCTTCTTTTCTTTTTTATATGAAGTGGAATATTTTTTTTGGCTGTTTTACAAACAAACCATTTATTATTGAGTATTCGCAAGTGATTTGCTTTACCTCTCTATCCAGAGTATTAGTCATAGTGTGGACTTCCCCAGTGTGTCTGCTTAGGAGAAACATGGGCATGCCTGCAGGCTCCTGAGAGATGATTTTGAAGGCAATTTTAGAGTTCAGATTATTCGGTTCATCTGCGTCTGTGGCATTCAGTATCATCACCAGAGAATCTAGAAATACAGAATTTCACAGATCACTTAAAATCAATATTTTGTTTACATGAAATATTCAAACACAATTACAAAGACATCTTTGTTGTTTTTAAGACCCTAAAACTGTCTGTATGCTAGAAAAACACCACTTGAAATAGCTTTTACTGTCTTTGTCAATCAAGTAGAATTATGCTTTCTTCTCCAGTTTTCTGTAAGACTTTGCAATTTTAAGGTTGAGTACATTTTCTGTGTTTATTTCTTCCCTTGATGATGAATGACCTTATCATTATACTTTTTCTCTTAAATTATCCAACTTATCTGAATGCACCTCTGACACTTAAAATCTAAAAAAAAAAGAACCCAAACAAACAAACAAACAAATACAAAAGCAGCTGATACAGTCAGGTAGCCTAAGGTCACTTCTTTAGCTTTGCATCTATTGGTACAACAGTCAATCGAACATATCAAATAATATACACTGAAGTGAAAACAGGATCACTACCTAGAAGTCCAATAGCCATGGATAATCCAGCTTTAGGACTACATGGTACTCCAGCAGCCTGTACATACAGAATAAGATACACTGATTTGGAAAAGATACACTGATCACTATGTAGAAATACAGCAGTCATGGATAGTTAACTCAACCACTACTGAAAAGGAATTCCCAGGTTATTTTGATGTTTTCTTTTTCCTGTAAAATTATTGATGAAATTAAAAGAATAAACTAGCTTACAAAGTATACTGTAATGATTCTTGTGTTGGGGAGCAAATACAAGTGGTTGGTACAATAAAAGACTTACTTGAGGCACTATTTTCTTCAATCTCACCCATGAATACACTTTGCGAAAATACTGGAGGATTGTCATTGACATCTAAGATCTTGACTACCAATACTAGTGGTCTCTCCATCTCTCTGCCGTGGATATTTATTGCACGACATGTGATCTAAAAAAAGAGGGTTAATATTAACTATGATCTTACAAACTTTCAGGCTATGAAAATGTGGAGAAATAAAGCTTCTAGTGGCATGTGTAGATCTGTGGGGCACAGAAGAAAGATAAAGTATGTAAAGGTTAAAGGTAGAAAATGATCAATCACCACAGTGCGTAGACCAGTTGGGTAAGCTGCCCTTTTCTCTAGTCTGATGCTGTTACATGTCATAGTAAACAGAAAGAGTTTCATATGTTTCATTTTGGGGCTCAGACAATCAGTCTCCTGGTGTATTTTTTTCGGGAGCACATCTGTAAATGACGGTTCCTTGTAGTGGGACTATTATAGTTTGTTGGCAGATCAATACTTGCATGGAAGTATCCTTCAACCAATGAAAGAATATTTTTACAAAGCCACAGTACATGAGGGGAAGGGTGCCCAGTGCTGAGGACACATTCTTACCTGAAAACTTGGAGTTTGCTCCCGGTCAACTATGGATGTTATGTTAATTTCTCCTGTATTTTCATCAATAACAAAGATTCCTCGAGGGGGCTCATCAATTCCCATTCCAGAAATTCTGTAGAAAATTTTCTGATTTGCTTGGAAGTCTGAAGAAATCTGCAGCCCCCCCCAAGATCCAAAATGTTAAGGTGATCACCACTCAAACCTTCTCCTTTCTTTCTTCCTCTACCGCCATAGTCTTAAGTCATTTGTTTACTCACTTTTTCTGGCACTATACCATTTACTTTTTTTTTTTTTTTTTTGCACTGAGAAATACAAGTTTTTGTTTCTTTTGACTCTGGTATATTTTCTCTCCTTTTCTTTTCTTTCTTTTTTTTTTTTTTTGATAGAGACAGAGAAATTGAGAGAGTAGGCGGAGATAGAGAGGAGAGAGACAGAGAGACACCTGTAGCCTTGCTTCACCACTTGTGAAGGTTTCCTTCCTGCAGTTGGGGTCCAGGGGCTTGAACCTGGGTCCTTGCACACAGTAGTGTGTGTGCTTAACCAGGTGCACTACCACCTGGCCCCGACTCTGGCATATTTTCTTAGACTGTGGCCATCATGACGATTTTAAGAGGTCTAAGACTCAAGTTTATTTAATTCTGACAAGGCTATTTATACTTTTCTTTTTTAATTTTTTTATTATCTTTATTTATTTATTGGTTAGAGACAGCTAGGAATTGAGAGGGAAGTGGGTGATAGGGAGAGAGACAGACACCTGCAGCACTGCTTCATCACTTGTCAAGCTTTTCCCCTGCAGGTGGTGGCTGGGGGACTTGAACCTGGGTCCTTGTGCACTGTAATATGCACACTCAACCAAGTGCACCATCACCCAGCCCTCTTTTCTTTTCTTTTAAAAAATATTTATTTATTTATTCCATTTTGTTGACCTTGTTGTTTTATTGTTGTAGTTATTGTTGTTGTTATTGATGTCATTGTTAGATAGGACAGAGAGAAATGGAGAGAGGAGGGGAAAACAGAGAGGAGAAGAGAAAGATAGACACCTGCACACTTGCTTCACTGCCTATGAAGCGACTCCCCTGCAGGTGGGGAGCCGGGGGCTCGAACCTGGATCCTTATTCCAGTCCTTGCGCTTTGCGCCACGTGCGCTTAACCTGCTGCGTTACCACCCGATTCCGCTTTTTATTTTTTCTTTAAGTGCCATTACTTGAATTCCTGGGGATGAAACCAGGGGACTCATACATAGAAGGACATACACTCTACTACTGATCTATCTCTCCCATCCCTGCACAATGCTCCTTCTCTGAACAGATGATATTAAGAGAAACATTGATTTCAATTTAAGTAAGGAGAGCTGGAGAGAACAAAGAAAAAGGGGCTGCTGAAGTCAATATTAGAATGTGTGTTATAATGATTTGATTTTTATTATAATAATTATTCTTTTCAATGCAAAACTTCTTAAATACACACGCAGTTAGAATAATATAACAAACCTGATATATTTCACTACCAGCTGTAATGTATAAATTCACAACTGATATAGTACTGACTTCCAGTCATTTTTCCAGTTATTTTATTCTCATAGTTTTCCTGTTTCTAAGTAGAGTCTGCATCTATATTTTTAGTCATTAAAACTGGCCTTTTTACCTGAATTACTTTTTATTACTCTGAAAATCATAGTTTCTTCATCTTTCTCTTGACATTTTTATTTTATTCTCCCTCATCCTCTTTCCTTTCTTCCTTATCTTTCTCTTCTTTTTGGGGTACTGGCATCTCACAAAAATGTGATTTGACATATTTGTCCAAGGTGGATTTTCATTTTATATATATACACATGTATAATGAATTATATATTATTCTCTCTCATAATAAGCATATGAGAGAAAGAGAGAAAAAAAGAGAGGAAGAGAGAGAGAGAGAGAGGGGAAGAGAGAGAAAGAGAAAGAAAGAGAGAGAGGAAGAGACAGAGAGAGAGACGGAGAGAGAGCGAGGGAGGGGGAGAGAGAGAGAGAGAGAAACATAGCACAAGAACTTTCCTTGCTGTTGTGCCACTCCTAAGTGGTACTGGGACTCAAAAGTAGGTTGTATAAATGGCAAGGTACATACCCTACCCGATGAGCTATCTTTAGGCCTCTTTTCTCTTTTTCTAATTGTTATTATCAGTATATATATTTTTGTTGTTGTTGAATTTATCAAATTATTTATTCTATGGGTGCCCAAGTCTTCATTTTGTTCACTGGAATTGACTCATTATTTTAAATTTACTTAACATGTTTACTTGAGATGCTCATATTATCTTGCTGGTGTGACTTACTTTGGCAATTGGGTTTCTTTTGGAGTTGTCTTCTCTTTCTCTGCAGGGTTTCGCAAACTTCACCCACTCACGTTTATATCTTCTTCTGGCTGGCTGTACTGCCATCTCATCTTCTCCATGTTGACTTTTTGTCTTATGGCAAAAGGAATTTCATTTTAGTTGGAAATTTTAGCTTTGAATATTGACTATAGACACTTAGGCTGAGAAGTTCCTCTGTCTTTTAAGATATCTAACACCATTAATTATCAAATTTGCTCTACCTTAAACTTTGTTAAGCAAGTCAGAAACGTTAACTTAAATTGTAAAAGATCATACGATTTTTAATATTACCCTATTCAATATTTCCTCTAAATATTCAACATTGTCATGCTACTTGGGCACACAGGGCCTGTGTAATGGAAACCTGTTGATTTGTTTAATATGAGAAGAAAGATGATCAGCTGGAGAGTGAGCAGTGCTCTGGTTAAAAAAAAAAAAAGAAAAGAAAGGAAATGAAGAAGGAGAAGAAGGAGGAGATAGAAGAGGTGGAGGAAGAGGGAGGAGAAAGAAGGGAAAAGAGGAGCAGGAAAGAGGATAAGGATGAAGAAAAAGCAAGGTTTATATGATATACAGCATTCATATTAATAGTATTTAAATATTACTGGGTTGCCAAATTTTTAATTTTCTTTTCACAAGGTTTTAAACAATTTGAAGGATAATTATTTATATAACCCAAATGAAATGAAAAGTTATAGATAAACTAGTATTGAAATACAAAAATAAACTTTTTTCCATACTTTACCTCTAGTCTCAATTCTCCATGAACCAATACAATCACCTATAGAGATTGAAATAAAGTAGCATTAAACATAAATTCTTCAAATGAGAAATTATATAAGAAAACAGTTCTTGGGTTAGGGAGACAGCATAATGCTTATGCAAAATACTTTCATAACTCATTCTCTGAGGTTCCAGATTCAATCCCCAGCATCACCATAAGCCAGAGCTGAGCAGTGCTCTGGTCTGTCTTTCTCCCCCCTCCATACATGTATCTGGATCTCACTCATTAGAATAAATAAAATATTAAGGAAACAAAAGATTTCTGGTCATTGTATTCTAATATTCATTTTTTATTTTGCTTCTATTAAAAAATATATGTGGAGAAGTAGTACACAGAGGTGAAATCCTACCAGGAGGAAAAAAAAGTTCTCAGTCCAATGAAATGCTCCAAATTGTTTTATTTGACTACAGAATTTTAATGAAGACTTTATTGAACTTTGAAAAACTCTGCCTGACAGCGAATTGTAGTCAGACATTTCTTTTGATTGTTCTGATCAAGGTATTTACTTTCTTAAGAGCATACAGAACTAACCTTAGTCTGTGCTATTTTTCCATCCTGCATTCTACCAGGAATGTATTTTCTCTTCATCCACTCAATTTTTTTCCAGCCAAGGTTATTGCTGACACTCAGTGTGAAGATTATAGCGGTTTTGAAACCAAAGAAAGACCCAACACTGGCCACCAGCTATAGACCAATTTCTCTCCTCTCCGTGCGTTACAAACTCCTTGAGAGGCTGCTTCTGTCACGTATTTCTCATCTTACAGAGAAATTCCTATCACCCGCCCAAGCTGGTTTCCGCCCAGGAAGATCTACCTGCGAACAAGCCCTGGCCCTCTCAACTTACATTGAAAATGGATTCCAGAAGAATGTAAAGACGGGTGCTGTCTTTGTTGATCTCACAGCAGCCTATGACACGGTCTGGCACCGTGGTCTCCTAGTCAAGATCTCAAGATGCCTGCCTCCATGGGTGGCCAACACTATATTGTTTCTTCTCCAAAACAGAAGATTCCGGGTGCATCTGGGTGACAAGTCTAGCAGATGGAGACCTGTCTCAAGTGGCCTCCCCCAGGGCTCTGTTCTGGCTCCTACGCTATTTAATATTTACATCAGTGACCTCCCAGAAACTTCTTCAAGGAAGTTCATCTACGCCGATGACATCTGCTGTGCAACTCAGGCATCCAAGTTCGACATCCTCGAGGAAACACTCACGAAAGACATGTCTCTGATATCTGATTACTGTAAAAAATGGCGACTAATCCCTAGCACTGCAAAAACGGTATCATCTGTTTTCCATCTACACCATGCCTCGGCCTTGTGTGAGCTTAATGTGCAGCTTGGCGGTACGAGAATCCGGCATGAAGCCCAGCCAGTCTATCTTGGCGTTACTCTCAATTGCACTCTGTCATTTCACAAACATCTCGTAAAAACTGCAGCAAAGGTGGGTGCGAGGAATAACATCATTGCAAGACTGGCCAGCTCCTCATGGGGCGCGAGCGCTTCCACACTACGATCATCATCTCTGGCATTATGCTATTCCACTGCAGAATACTGTGCCCCAGTATGGTTCCGTAGCCCCCATGTCCACTTGGTCGATTCCAAATTATATTCCTCCATGAGGATAATTTCTGGAACCATCCGTTCCACCCCAGTTCCATGGCTGCCAGTTCTTAGCAACATCGCCCCACCAGATATTCGTCGGGATGCGGCATCATCTAAGTTCATTTCCCACGTCTACGCTTGACCGGACCTGCCAATATACGCGGATATCTTTGCCCACCCAGTCCAATGCTTGACGTCTCGTCACCCAATCTGGTCCCCTATGCCTACAATGAACTTCTCTGTTCCAGTCTCTTGGAAACAGAGCTGGCAGTCAGCTGAGGTAAAGAACAAACACCTCATCACAGACCCCTGCAAGCGTCAACCCAGCTTTGACCTAGCACCTTATGATTGGGCTCTCCTCAATAGCTATTGAACAGGCCATGGCCAGTGCACTGCTATGTTCCATCGCTGGGGAGTCAGAGATGACCTGAATTGCCCCTGCGGCTACAGACAGACTATGACCCACATAGTCAATGACTGCCACCTCTCCAGATTCAAAGGAGGTCTCGAAACTTTACATTAGGCTCAACCTGACGCTGCTGACTGGCTATGGAAGAAGGGCAAACGCTAGAAGAAGAAGTGCATATACAAATTTACCCCCCCCTCGCCCCAGAGGATGAGAGAGAGAGGTTGAGAAGCAGTAAAAAAGAGTGAAACACACAAAAGACAGAGGAGAGTCACCTTAATACTGCTCCACTAGTTATGAAGTTCCTCCCCTTCACGTGGGAACTAAGGCCTTCAACATGGGTCCTTGCATATGATAACGTGCACAGCCACTTGGTGACCCACGTCCAAGCCCCTACATACTTGAGCGCTACTGATCCTTTAAGATCAGTTATCCTTCAACAATCCCCATGAAACAGTTTTCATTGCTTTCTTCTTTTCTGATTTTCTATAAGATGCATTCTGCACCATGCAATTTAGCCCCAAGTAGTTTGCAATGAGTTATGATTTCATATTCTTTTATAAGCATTACATTGCTACTAAGTCAGTAGAATTACTAACTTCCAAGTCAGAGCTTTTATACTTTATCTTTTAGTTGTGAACTTCACAATACCTGTCCCTTAGATACATAACTTTGCAGAACTACTGATTATCTGATCAAAGAGAGTCTGGCAAGGCAAAGACTGTAAAAATCAGGTCAAAAGAAAAGAAAAAACAGAGCAATAAGAATAGCTAATGTTTATTATGGAACTTGTGTCAGGCACAATCCAAAGAGTTATTTATTTACTTATTTATTGTTGCCAAATATTCACTTCTCTAGACTGAGTTTTGTAGGAAGAGAGAGGCAGAGATAGAGATAGTGAGGGAGAAAGGGAAAGGCACTATAGCATCAAACTTTTCCCAGTGAAATGGGAGCTGGTTCACACCTAGGTAGAGCACATGGCAATGCCAACATCATTCCTGGTGAACTCTCTAACAAGTTCAAGCTCCATATGTATTATCCTTTAATACTTAATAAGGAGAAAGAGGGTCTGCTATTCTAATCCCTTTTATGAGAGAAAGAGAGAATGAATTCTTTGTCTTAGCTGTTACCACTAGTGGAGTGGCTGTTAGAACTTCAACAGCCTGATTCCAAAGTATGTACCTCACCATTACACCAAAGTTGGCAGAAATTAGTAGAAAGAACATAAACCAGGTTCCAGATGCTACCATGATGCCAAGCAGACCTCTCTGGGAAGATAACCCCACCAATGTGTCCTGGAGCCCTACCTCCTCAGAGCCCTGCCTCACTAGGGAAAGAGACAGGCAAGCTGGGAGTATAGATCGACCTGCTAACGCCCATGTTTAGTGGAGAAGCAATTACAGAAGCCAGACTTTCCACCTTCCACACCCCACAATGACCCTGGGTCCATACTCCCAGAGGGATAATGAATAGGAAAGCTATCAGAGGAGGAAGGGATGGGATATCGAGTTCTGGTGGTGGGAATTGCGTGGAGTTGCACCCTCTTATCCTATGTTTTTTGTTAGTGTTTCCTTTTTATAAATAAAAATTAAAAAAGGAAGAAGGAAAGAAAAGAATATAAACAACTTCTCAACATCACTTATTATCAAGGAAATTAAAATATCGACTACAACAAGGTATCGTCTCATACTGTTAAAAATGGCTTACCAAAAAAAAAAAGTTGGAAACAACTGCTAGAAAGAATGTTCAGAATAAAGAATTTGGACACTCTACTGGCGGGGTTGTTTCAACTCCTATGGTAAATGGTACTGAGATTCTTAAAAAACAAAACAAAACATAGAGGTAGGCCATGATCCTAAATACTGCTCCTACACATTTATTTGAAGGACATAAAAATACTTATTGAAAAGGATATATACACCTTTAGACTTAGAAGACAATATGCACAATACCCCAAATATAAAATCAACCTAAAATGCCAATTCACAGATGACTGGAGAAATAAGTTGTCCAATATCTACCTAATGGAATACTACTATGCCATTACAAAGATGATGTTACACTAAGAGAAGTTATGCTAAATGAAATAAGTAAGTAAAAGACAACTACAGGGTGGTTTCACATATATAGACTAACAATAAAACAAACAAGCAAAAAATAACCCAAAAGGGTATGCATTCAAAGTGTCCATGAAAAAGAATATATAGCTAGAACAGGATTTGAAATGAATTTTACAGCATTGCTAAGCGATTTCATGAGTGATTTGGGGGAGAAGACCAAAGCAACATAGTAATTATATCCCTCCTTCTCAGCTTATAAGCATGACTCAGTCACACGAGGGAAGGGATGAGCCAAGCATGCTCCCTTTACAGGAAAACGGGAAAGAGTCATCTAGAAAATATGAATCATGCTTGTACTAGCCTCAGAGAGAATGGATCTTGTGGTAAATGTCCTGGGAAGCACAAAGGAGAAACCCTGGACAATAGAAATGAATGTTGCCGTGGTCACCTCCTCCTTTGTTTAATTTTTACAGAATCAAAGTCTCAAGAGAATTTTGTTAGCCCATACCTTTATTTTTTTCCAGTCTCTCTTTTAAAGTCAGGTCACCGTGAATGTCCCCTAATTTTGGGAATATGGTGAAAATATGACAGTTTTTATGTTTTTTAGAATATGGGATAATTAATAAAAAATAGTTCTAAATATATACACTATTCTTTGGATATTTTGAGATATGTTTGAGGCTTTATATTATTTAGAAGAATGTTTTAAGATTTAATTATTTTAATTCACACTGGCAACTGGTGTCTTAATTTTGTAAATAAATACACTAATAAAATTACTTGAAATGTTTAATTTATACATAAAATTATATTAAATGTAATTTCTGGCAATGTAAATCAACCAAGTTGTTTCTTATCATCCTATCAATAGATTAGAAATAACAATATAGAGAATCCCTGCAGTTTTCTCTCTCTTCCTCTTATCTCCTGCTTATTTGATATTTTGATTATGTGCCTTGTATAGCATTGATATGGCATAGATATTTTGGTGTAGACAAAAATCAAAAATACCTTCAGAGAAATCCAGATGACTGAATTAATAAAATGATATGTAATAAACCAATTTGATACCCATATGCCCTGTTGACTAACTCAAACTTATGTAGTTATATGGTTCATATTGTATGGTTCATATTATATGGTTATGTAGTTATACAGTTCATATTATATGGTTTGCCTTCAATATGGTTCATATTGAAAGTGGTAGATACATACTAAAAAGATTTGAGGATATGAGTGACCAGTTGAAACAATTTTTTTTTTCAGTAATAGCGGTCATTTTACTTATTTTGACCAGAATGTTGTTTGCAGTTGTCTCTGGATTTGGTGTGGGGCAAAGACCAGGAGACAGTTTATTGAGTTCAGGGAACTTCCCAGTGGGCTTAAGGCACAGCCTCTCTCCTCATCTCTAGAATGAGAGGTATGGGTGGATCATACCCACCTCTCCTTGGGAAATCTGTAAAATGAATTCGCTAACTCAAATAAATCATTACAAAGTTTAAGTCCAAGTATGCGTCAAATTACTTTTGAAAAAGTCATGAGCATATATGAGTTTTTGAAACTTCTTTTGTTTTCTGTTTTTCATTCAGATAAAGAGAAAGGAAGAGAGACACAGAACCACTATGGTATTAGAGTTACCCCTGGTGACACAGCACTTCCTTATGGTGGCGGACTTAGATTTGGGCCAAGTGCATGAAAAGAAAAACACTTTACCTGTAAGCTATTTCTCTGACTTTCTACATTTCAGATGTTCTGAGGGGGGCAGATAAGTACACAAGAATCCTAGCCCACGGCAAGTGCTAAGTGTAATAAGTGTTAACCACTTGGTTGCCAAATTTAAGAAAAGAGGTGAGAGCCAGTTGGATATGAAGTGTTTTCTTACTGTTACTAAAATCAAGTACATGTAACTTTACTCTTTTTTTGAGCTCCAGTAAAAAGGTAAGAACACGTGTCCCTCTGTACAGTGTATAGGTTGCTGCCTGCTCAACTCCAAGAAGCTATATTCTCATTATAGTTTGAATGAACTTCCTTGAATTGTGTGGTGCACAGCTCAGCCATCTGCAGAGTGGCCCTGCAAGAAAGATTTGCATATGGGACAGACGCAGTTATTCATAGCATAATTATAGAGAGTAGCAAATTATTTATAAAATTTCCAAGTCAGACTTCACTCACCTTAGGCTATCATATTGACTCTTAACCGGAAAGGCCAAGAGGTTTAAGGGAAAGATTACGAGGTCCTGACTGTTCTGGTTCTCAATGAAAACTGGTTTCAGGTATTAAGTGAGTGGGAGTGGTAATTGGTAGAAATAATCACATCTTTCCTGACATCTGCCCAAGTCAGGTAAGCCTGACCAAAATTGCTTATCAAGCCTCTTCTGATTCTTAATTTTTGATGAAATGCAAGAGGAAACTTGTTTTCATATATTTATGAACACTGGAAACTGGGTTGTTTCATTGATTAAGAGGAGAAAAGATATCTCAATTTATTTCTATATAAAATGTGAATAATTGAATCTAAAATTCTTTTCCTTAAATTTATTTTTCAAGTGTAAAAGAAGGTGGCTAAATATAGTTCTGTGCTATATTTAGAACATTGCACACTTTCAATTCAAAATTTGGCATTGAACTACTTATCTCATTTTCCAGAACTTCCACTATTAATTTCTTTTCTTCTTCTTGTTCTTCTTCTTGTTCTTCTTCTTGTTCTTCTTCTTGTTCTTCTTCTTCTTCTTCTTCTTCTTCTCCTTCTCCTTCTCCTTCTCCTTCTTTTTTTTTTTTTTTTGCCTCCAGGGTTATTGCTGGGGCTCAGTGCCTGCACTACAAACCCACTGCTCCCGGAGGCCATTTTTCCCATTTTGTTGCCCTTATGTTTGTTGTTATTATTATCCTTGCCATTGCTGTTGTTGTTGTTGGATAGGACAGAGAGAAATCAAGTGAAATGGGGAGACTGAGAGAGGGAGGGAAAGACAGACACCTGCAGATCTGCTTCATTGCCTGTGAAGGTCCCCCCCCCCTGCAGGTGGGGAGCCAGGGGCTAGAACCTAGATCCTTATGCCGGTCCTTGAGCTTTGTGCTATGTGTGCTTAACCTGCTGCGCTACTGCCCGACGGCCCCCCCCACTATTAATTTCTTTAAAACACTGTGTTTTTAAAACCTTTAGATTTCAAATATTTCTACTCATTTTCTAATGAGTGTACTAAAAAAAATTTATTAGGGGGAAATAATGGTTCACAGTAAATATAATTGTTAATACGTGTAGAATTTCTCAATTTTCTGCAAAGCACTCCCAGCCAAGGTCCTTCTCCACCACCATGCACCAGGACCTGAAAACCTCCCCACCCCCAGAATCCTTTACTTCTATTCAACACACCAAACCTAGTTCAAGTTCTGCTTTGTGTCTCCCCTTTCTGTTCTTATTCCTCAGCTTCTGTCCATGGGTGAGATCATCCCATATTCATCCTTCTCTTTGTTGCTTATCTCACTTAACATGATTCCTTCAAGCTCTATCCAATATGAGGCGAAGAAGGTGAATCGTTCTTAATAGCTGAGTAGTACTCCATTGGTGTGTGTAGACCACAGCTTTCTCAGCCACTTAACAATTTTATTTTTATCTAATATATTAACATGAAATTAAATGACTTGTTGTTCCTATGCTAATAGGAAGGCTGTGCTTCAGATTTTGTAGATTATAAAACACTGAATAATTAATCTCATTTGAAGATAAGCATTGTTTTCAGATGGTTAGATTTTTAAGATTTTAATTCCATATCTATAAAATGATTATTTTGCATTGTGTGAAATTGATTAAACAAGCATAGGAAAATGACTAATGACTAATTTTTTCTTAGTAATAGGTAGATGTTCTGTCCTCTCAAATAAGTAATCTAGAAGACTAAAGAACTGAAAATTTGAATCAAGCTCCATCTTTGAAAATATATTTTCCAATATTCATTATTATATTTAGTTAAAATATAGCTTTTTTTCCTGTAAATTTTCATAAAGGAATATCATTTGTTTTTGATATGCTGTTTTGTATAAGAAAAATGTAGTTTCTGTCTTGACTAAGAGTGGTGTTGGTGGTTATTTAAAAAAGTAAAGGGGATGGGGGCTGGGCGGTAGTGCAGCTGGTACAAAACTTAAGGACCCACACAGGGATCCTGGTTTGAGCCCCCAGCTCCCCACCTGCAGAGGGGTCACTTCACAAGGGTCTGCAGGTGTTCATCTTCCTCTCTGACTTCCCCTCCTCTCTCAATTTTGATCTGTCCTATCCAATAAAGATGGAAAAAAGGCCTCTACAAGCAGTGGACTTATAGTGTAGGCACTGAACTCCACTGAACCCTGGAGGCAAAAAAAAAGGGAGGGGAGCAGGCAATGGCACGGTTAAGTGCTCACATTATAGTACTCAAGGACACAAGTTCAAGACCCTGGGTGAAATCTTTACAAGTGGTGAAATAAAGCTGCAGGCGCCTCCCTGACTCTTTCCTTCTCTATCTCCCCCCTCTCATTTTCTCTCTGTCTTTATCCAATAATAAATAAAATAAAAATGTTAAAAAATAAGGCAGACCCTGGATTGAAGACCCCACCAATGTGTCCTGGAGCTCAGCTTCCCCAGAGACACACCTTACTAGGGAAAGAGAGAGGCAGACTGGGAGTATGGACCGACCAGTCAACGCCCATGTTCAGCGGGGAAGCAATTACAGAAGCCAGACCCTCTACCTTCTGCAACCCTCAACGACCCTGGGTCCATGCTCCCAGAGGGCTAGAGAATGGGAAGGCTATCATGGGAGAGGGTGGGTTATGGGGATTGGGTGGTGGGAATTGTGTGGAGTTGTACCCCTCCTACCTTATGCTTTTGTTCACTAATCCTTTCTTAAATTAAAAATTTAAATAAAAAAAAAAAAATAAGGCAGAAAATTAAGAAATTACTGAGAGTCATCTAAATACTGTTACTAAAATACTGTAAATATTAAGAATTAGTATTTTAGTAAATAGTTAATGGTATTTATATACTTTCCTCATGTTTGGGGGCTATTCTCAACTCTGTCTTCCAAACTATACTTTTTAGTCCACCTGCATGATATCTATCAGGCTCAGGCAAACATCACTAAAGTCATGAGCCCCTTGAGACATAGCTAAAATAGACTTCATAGCTTCTTCCCACATGAAGACCCCTAATTCCATCTGCTCTATTTCTACCTTTGGGTTTTTGTTTAATAAAAATTTGTCCTGCTTTATATCTTATAGCCTTTCAGCCACCAAATTACAGACACTACTAGGATTCCATCTTGACTACCCTGGGCAGAAGACCTCAACAATGAGTCCAGATGTCTCACCTCTTCAGAGCCCTACCCACTAGAGAGGGTCTGAATTGACCTGCCAACATACATGTCCAGCAGAGAAGCAATTGCAGATTCCAGACTTTCCACTTTCTGCACTCTATAAAGAATTTTGGTCCATACTCCCAGTGGGATAAAGACTAGGGAAACTTCCAATGGAAGAGATTGGGATGGAATTCTAGAAGTGAAAACTGTATGGAATTGTACCCCTGTTATCTTGCAATCTTGTTAATCTTTATTAAATCATTAATAAAAATAATAATAAAAATAATTAGTCTTTTAGAGCCCTGACAGAATTTTTTGCATACTTACTTGGTCATTGTTACTTTAGTCTCACAATAGTCAAGTTAATTAGGCCAGGGGACTATTATAATTCTTATTTGACAGTTGTGAATATAAGGTCTGGAGTGAGTCAGTGGTACAGGACTGGATTAAAGCTTTTACCTTTGCTTCTTCTTCTAGCGTTTGCCTTTACCTTTGCTATTATATCTCACCTCTCTAGGGAACCTTTGTGTTGTCATAGGATGATGGAATTAATTCAAAACCTTCAAGCATGTCTTCCAACTTTCAGACCTCACCCTTCAACAACAAAAGGTGTGCGTTCCTACTTGACAATTGCTTTCTTTTTTCCCCCATTACCATACTATTTCGAAACTCTGGGTGGCTCCTTACTTTTTAAAAGAATTCCATTAGCCTTCACAGAATGCACTTTTCAATTTGACCCTCATCTGTCTTTCCTAGTCTTGTCTAGTTTCTCTACCACAATTCCAGCCAAGCAAGTGTGTTAATTGGCCTTGGGCAAAAGCCTTAATTGGACTTACTTTTGCTTATGTTGGTCTGACACACTAAGATATTGCCCTTTGGCCCTTCTAAACTTTGCAATAAGCAGCTCAACCCTCATTTTGTCCATAGAGCCTTGTTTGCCTACCTTGCATTTGACTGACACTGACTTCCATAAGTAGCATTAACAGTAAATGAGCCCTGTTCAACAGACATAGAACTACAAACGCAAGTCACACACGTAATTTTAAACTTTTAAATAATTATTTTAAAGAGAGGAAACTAACTTTATAATTACATTTTAAAGCATAATACATAGAAATACTAAAAAATATTGCCATCTCAATATGTAAACAGCACAAGAATTATTAATGACATATTTCACACTCTTTCCATAAGAAGTCTTTAGAATATTGCACTTGCTTTACTTATTTTAACATATACAATCTACTGAGTGTGCCACCACTTAAGGGTGGTGGCACACTCAGTAGATTGTATATGTTAAAATGCCTAAGGACCTCGTTCAAGGTCCTGGTCCCTGCCTGCAGAGGGAAAGCTTCTTGAGTGGTGGGTGAAGTGGTGCTGCAGATTTCTGTTTCTATCTCCCCATCTCCCCTTTCTTTTTAAAAATGTTTTTTAATATTTATTTATTACCTTTTGTTGTCCTTGTTGTTTTATTGTTGTAGTTATTACTGATGTCGTTGTTCTTGGATAAGACAGAGAGAAACGGAGCGAGGAGGGGAAGACAGAGATGGGGAGAGAAAGAGAGACACCTGCAGACCTGCTTCACTGCCTGTGGCGACTACCCTGTAGGTGGGGAGCCAGGGGTTTGAACCTGGGCCCTTACACCAGTCCTTGTGCTTTGTGCCCTGTGTGCTTAAGCAGCTGCACTATCGCCCGACTCCCTCCCCTTCCTTCCTTCCTTCCTTCCTTCCTTCCTTCCTTCCTTCCTTCCTTTCTTTCTTTCTTTCTTTCTTTCTTTTTCTCTGTCTCTATCCAGTAAATAAATAACTTTTTTTTTTAAAAAAAAAAAGCAGCCCAACTCCAATCATTCAGACCATTTACATTTCATATGATTAAGAGCCACATGTGGTCTGTGGCTATCATACTGGTAAACCATTTCTAGATCAGTTAGCTGAACAATTCTGTATGAAGCTCTACTGCTTTTTTATTTGGTGTATGTGTAGAAAATTTTCCTGAGGGGGAGGGAGAGGCATACTTGACATTTCATAATTTCCACCAGACTAGCATTATAATAAGCACTGTGGGTACAGGGAATCATATCTTGGAGAGTTCTCACTGATGTCCCATTT
The DNA here is from genome assembly GCF_950295315.1 of Erinaceus europaeus. Classification (NCBI taxonomy): domain Eukaryota; kingdom Metazoa; phylum Chordata; class Mammalia; order Eulipotyphla; family Erinaceidae; genus Erinaceus; species Erinaceus europaeus. Next base: position 45,701,505 of record NC_080176.1, on the reverse strand, counting down.
TTCAAATAATTTTAAGTCCACTGTTAAAAATATATTGTAGGCCTTGGGGGGATATAAAGCTGAGTATGCAGTGCTCAGTATAAAGATTTCATGGTCACTATGGAGCCAGAGAGGTAACTGAGAGTCTGACAAAGCCAACAGCTACCTTGCACTTATGGCAGCACAATTCTATAGTATAGTCAGTGCTATCCTGACACGCCCTGCCTCACAATCCTCTAGCTTTTTTGTGTTAGTCATTAGTTTGGACCTGTGGGTTATCAGGATACCTGCACTTCAGTGTTAAGGCAACCACTCTAGAAAGGTGTGCGTGTGTGTGTGTGGGGGAAGTCAAACAATACAACTCTTGCACAACATTCTTGTCTCAAATGCATTCATTAGTTAACTCACACTAACCATGTGATAATAAAAAATAGTCAGACAGAAGAAAGAATTTTTTTTTTTTCTGTTTGAACAATGTCCCGAGAGTGGAGGCTGAGAGCCTCTGCTTCAGCAGGCAGCCTAATCTAATTTGAGACCCATTCAAGTTTTAGAAAGTCCTTTCTAGACATCTATTTCCCTGTGACCTCTTGAAGTTTAGTTACTTGAATTTTTCCAATGAGATAGTAAACTGATGTGAACACCGATGTAACTTATTAATAAAGTGTGCCATAATTATTAGGAGCCTTTCATTATTAATTTATGCTATATCTGCAATAATTTGACGAGAGAATGAGACTGATAATATTGTGCTATGTATTATTCTTCTGTATAAAAGATAAGGAAGGGATAAGCCAGTTTATAACATTCAGGCAGATTTGCTCTCCAAATTTCACTTCTCTCTTTGATAAATATACAACTTTCTCCATCATCAAGTGTATTACTCTCCTGAAAGAGCCCCTATTAAATGTTGTATATCTATTCTTTTGCCCCAGAGTTGAATATATTTTGCAAGTAATGACAAAATATGCTTTTCTCCATAACTTCCCAACTTTCCTACAGCTCAACATTGCTTTGATTTTAATTCAACTGCCTATCTCGCAAACACGTCAGGTATCAAGACCAGGCATGTACAAGCCTTAGCCACATGCTTAAGGGATATGTAACCTTGGAAAATAAACCTGGTTTTCTTTCATATGCTTTAGTTCTGAGTATTAAAAAGATGAACAAAAGCTTTATTTTGAAGAAAGCGAAGGGAATATAGAAAATAGCTCTGAGATCAGAGTGGTATAACCTTTCAACTAAAGAAAGGCTGAACGGCAACTTTCACATTTATTCCCCTCTGGTTTGTTTTCCTGTGTAGAATGTAGCATTGTAAAACAACCACAGGGATGCTGTTGATAATCTTTATAATTTCATCTCAAAATATCTATTTCTACTGTATATTTTTTTTTTTAGTATTTAAAATGGAAAGCCTGCAATCAAATATTTTCCCTAACAGGGATAGAAACAGAAAAAGTTGATTAGGAAAATAAAAACAAACAACTTACCATTAAAATGGCCAGAGCCCCTGTAGTCCTGAAAAAGAACCAATTCATTGTCACTAAGTCTTCTGGTCACCAAATCCAAGGGAGCTCCTGCTTCAGGCCCTCCAACTGTCTGCATATGAGGTCTAAGAAAAGTCCTTTTGCTGTGTCTTTACAGATGGCCTGTTATGAGGTTCCTCCCCTTCCCAAATCAAGGGTTGGTCTCACCACCAATGCTTGCATCACTTTTGCTCCCAGGTAAAAACCTAGACACACCTCAATTCCTCAAGCAATGAAAACGTTTGTTGAAAGCTGATTGAAAAGTTCACAAGCTAAAGACAAAGTTTAATAGGAAGATACCAGATGAATAATAAATTAATCATGGTGTGGAAGAGCAGAAGTACATCCTGACTTCACTGGAAAAGAATCTAGTTGGCTTCTTCTCAGGGTTTCAATGAAAACCGAAAAGCAAAACAAAACATGTGAAATCCCCCCAGTCTAACTTGTGGAAAAGTGTTTCTTTTTAGCTCAAGTATACATGGACAGATTCAAAAGTTAAACAAATGGCAGGTGCCAACTAAGATATTGTACTGTAAGCCACTACTTATCTAAAGAAGAAATCCAGCGTATAAGCAGCTACTAACGAGGTTCTATTGAAAACAGTTGAACAAATAGGCATATGTCTTAACATATTGAAAATATGTAAATAGTATCTTCAAAATGAGATCTCTGATAACAATCAGATCACTTTTTATTTTCTTAATTGCATTTCTTTTTATTTGTAGACTGAAACAATAGGGCATGATGGAAGGTGGAGTGGGGATAGCAAAGACCATTTCAGTTTTCTTCTCATCTCAGAGTTAAACCTTCTCTATAAAGTTTCAGAATGGGTGACCAGAAAGTGAGACACCCAGCAAAGTGCAGTTTGCCATGTGTGAGGGTCTGTGCTCAAGTCGTTGGTCATCACCAAGACTGCCTACGGGGGAAGCTTCAAGGGTGATTCGATGATGATGTCTCATCTCCTCTCTCTGTCTCTTTGTCTCTCCTATTCTGTCTTCAGCTAAAAAAAAAAAGGCTTTAGGAATAATGGAATCAGGCAGCCATGGAGCCCCAGTGATAACCCTGTTGGGGGAAAAAAAAATCTACATGGGGACTGTGTGAGAGCTTGCCTGATAGAAAATGCACTTTATTATGCATGAGGACTGGGAGACACCACATGGGAATACCATGCATGGGGGAGGCCCCAGGAGTGGTGGGTTAAGGGCTGTGGCTAACTCTCTTCTCTCTTTCTTTTTCTATCTGCAGGGGGCGGGGGTGGTAGAATAGCACAGGCAGGAAATCCTAGGGAGGCCCTGGCTGGCAGAGGGAAAAAGAAAATTCCCTTAATATTTAATGAAGGATTTGGTAGAAGAACCATTTTATCTTTGCAAGTATTTAGGCTTCAGGTTTGGAAGCTTTTTATCTTCAGGGAAAGCACTGAGTCGCAGTGATATCTTAAACAGAGAGGGTTTAATAGTCGAGGACTTGAAAAATATCTTGTAAGTAAAAACAAGTATTTTTTTGTTCCTTTGTGTGATTGCTTATTTTAATTGTGGCAAACGATATTGTAACTACTTTAAGTATTTGGCTGAGTGGCATTAAGTTCACTCACAATTGTGCAGCCATGTCCCCATTCAGCTCCAGAGCAGTCTTGGTTTTCTAAATAAAGTTTTATTTAAATTTTTTAAATTGATAAAGTACCTGTAGTGTTTTTATCTTGTATTATTATTATTATTATTATTATTGTTAGAGAGAAAGAGAGAGAGGAGGGGAAGACAGAGGGGGGGAGAGAAAGATAGACACCTGCAGACCTGCTTCACCAAAAGCGAAGTGACCCCCCTGCAGGTGGGGAGCCAGGGGGCTTGAACTGGGATCCTTACTCCAGTCCTTGTGCTTTGTACCATGTATGCTTAACCCTCTGCGCTACCTCCAAGCCCCTCTAATTTTATTATTTATTTAAAAAAAATCTTATTAGTGACTTAATATTGATCCACAAAATTATAATTCCACACCATTCCAACCACCAGAGTTCGTATCCCCATTCCCTCCAATATGGGAGTTGTCATATTTCTCTCAAGGTCACATATTTGGGTTGACAATGACTTCTGTAGTATTTCTATATTTTTTCCCATAATCCCATCTTCTCTTCCTTTCTACATCACACCTATACTTATTATTACTTCCAAATGTTCTTCCCTTTTTCCTCCTCTCTCTGGGTCTTGATGGAGTTGGAGTTCAGAGCCCTCTGCTCATCTTCCCCTTATCACTTCTTCCCTTCTGGAAGTATGGACCAAAATTATTTTTGGGGTGCAGAAGGTGGGAGTTCTGGCTTCTGTAATTGCTTCTCCTCTGGACATCCTGTTACTATCTCCTCTTGAAAACCTGTTACTATCTTTTCCTAGTGAGGTAGGGCTCTGGAGAGGTGAGGTTTCAGGATACACTGGTGAGGTCCTATGCCCAGGGAAATCAGGATGGAATCATGATACTGTCTGCAACTTGGTGGCTGAAAGGAGATAAGATATAAATCAGGGCAAAATGATTAATGAACAGGAACCACAAAGCAAGAATAGAGCATGTAAGAATAGGGATCTTAGGGTAGAAATAATTTAGGGAATTTATTTTAGGTATGTTCCTAGGGGGTCTATGACTTTTATAGATTTTGCTTGAGTTTGATAGCTAACATGGAGTTCTAAAATATATTTGTATATATAGTTTTTAAAAATATTTAAGTAACTCACAAACTTAGACCAGACTAGTTGGCCCTGTCAGTATCTAAGATATAGAAATTATCAGATACCCCTAAAAAGCACAAAGCATAATGAAGTCAAGTATGTTACCATAGATCCTAGTCATTGGATTTCTATAAGAAAATATACCTAAGTTGGTTATAATAATAATAATTGACCATTGCTATTTAAAAGTCTTCCCAGTGCTACAAGAAACCTGTCTCATTCTCTTTAAGATCTTTATTTCTTCTAGTCCAGGAAACTCTAGGACTATGGCCATATTTCTTGATGATGCTTCTCTCTGATTCCTTACCATCATATTGCCTCTATTGACCTCATTAAATCAACGCTGCCATGCCACTCTATACTGCTCCTGACTTGGTACTGCAGATTGTTGCCAGAGACACCAAGACTGAAATGTCTACTGCTGAACTCCTCTATCTGTTGAGATGTTTCATTATACATGGGACTATCTAGTTCCATTCCATATAGCACATTATTTTATTAAAAAAAACATTTATTTATTTATTTACTTGTTTATAGAGGAAGGAGGAGAGAGAGAAAGAACCAGACATCACCCTGGTACCTGTGCTGCCGGGGATCTAACTCAGAATCTCATGCTTGAAAGTCCAACGCTTTATCCACTGTGCCACCTCCCTGACCACACTCAGTACATTATCTACCAAAGTTAGATACTAGATGCAGGCTAAAGTTTAGGGTACTGGGAACAGATGTATCTATAAGCAAGGGGGCTAGTATATAACTCGAAGTACTTAATAGCCCTCTGTGATTAGACTTAATAAGCCTGAGATCCTAGGAGAAGAACCTAAAGAAAGCACCATAAATTCTCTAACTAATCAGGCTTAGATCAAATAAGCTTGGCAATCTAGAAGAAAAGCCGAAAGAAGGCAGACCCCATAAAGCTAATACTGGTTGGATACAACAGAAGATGTCCCAGTGCTTTGACAACTGTAGAAATTATAATCTCGTCAGATAAAGAAAGGACTACAAAAGCTGGATAATGTCAAGAGACTGGCTCACTTCATAATGGTCTTGTCAGTCAATACCAGACCACCCATCATCTGGGGCCCTAGTTAGGGAACCCTTAGATTCCCACAAAGATATGATGAGCCTAGACCTTTAATAGATCCACCATCACTGGTCACCTCTATCCAGAACATTAGAATAAACTCTCTTGTAGGTCACTCCAGGAACTTGTCCTCCTTATAAAGTAGCAAAGATAGATACTGCCCTACTCTCCAAAGGGAGGTGGCTTATCCTACTCTGCCACTCAGGGAACACTGGTCCAGAAATGAGTGCAGCCTGGAATGTTCCTGCTGTGACCATGAACTGTGAGTTCAGACTGACAGGGACTCAGAAGCTACACAGGCTCCCATGTTAAATATATATATGGACCTTGTGTCAGATGGATGGGATAAACAGTTAATCTTATTTATAGATTTTCTTCAAGGTTGGGAGCTACTCTCTGCCCTAATCCAACATTCTAGTCTTATTCTCAACTCTGACACTATTTTTTTCAGACAATATTTTTGTTCAACTACCATGTAAGTAAAGTCTTATTGGAAGTTAAGTCATGTCCATTTATTCTGTGTTGTTCTTGTGGTACAAGGGCAGTGTTAAGCAGAGCCAAATAATTGGATAGAGACTGAACGACCACAAAGTTAAACATAAAATCTTTCCTATATTTATTTACTTTTAGAACACGTGTGTCTAAAGGGTAGGACAAGGTGGACTTCACTGGTGATACTGTATGCCTGATGATACCATGATCTAAAGAGTGGTTGTGACATTTCTGATGGGTGTTGACTTTAAGAGAAACAATAATAATTCAAATCTATTTCAACTTGGAAATTAAAATTCTAAAGACCATGCCTGACAGTCTGCTGTTGTAAATTCGATAGTGAATACTTTGTGTGTGTGTGTTTACTCGAATCAGAAGGTTAATTTCTGCTAAATGCTTTCTAACACCAAAAGACTGAAACATACAACAAATTATTTTCTGAATTGAGATGTAGTTTCCCTGTGGTCAGATTAGTTAGTAAGTCTGAAACAACAAAGCTGAGATAATCATTACTGAATTTATTAGTGATCTCCGCAATGCAGAATTCAGTGACTAAAACGTTGGTTATTTTCTGAATTTGGTATTTAGCTATGTTTAACAGTGGTGAGAATTTTGGGTTTATATGTTTATATATTGTAACTTAAAAAATAACAAGAAGAAATATATATATATATGTATCCATATATGCAAAGATAAAGAAGAATCTCTATAATGAACTAGGATTTATGATTTAAATGAGATGACTTCGCACTAATCCTCCCTTATTCCTGTGAAATCAGACTGACAATTTCTCAAAACACCATTGTATGCCTTTAGACTTTTGTTTGCAGTGGTAAACGTGTCTCTTCAAATGTCTGCTACCATTACACACGCAAGTGTTACTCTTTCACCACCACAGTCCATAGGTCCCTTTAATCTCCCCATCCACCAAACTCAGTTCTATTGTTATATTTTAAGGGCTTGCTTAGATTGGTTTTGTCTTTTATTTCCTTGCTTTGTGCATTAAATTTATTTTATTAGTGATTTACAAGATCATAAATTACAGGGGTATAGTTCCACACCCCACCCATCACCACAGGTCTTTTTATTCCACATATCAGTTAAATTATCTAGTCTTTGTCTTTCTGAACTTTTCGCTTAGTGTAACCCCTTCTAGTTTAATCCATAGTTAACATTTCATCTTTTCTTATAGCCTCTTAGTGTTCTGCTGTACAAAAATAGAAATAGACATCTTTTAAAATAATTTTTAAAATTTATTTTTTCTTTTGTTTCCCTTGTTGTTTAACATTGTTGTGGTTATTGATGTCGTTGTTGTTGGATAGGACAGAGAGAAATGGAGAGAGGAGGGGAAGACAGAGGGGGCAGAGAAAGACAGACACCTGCAGACCTGCTTCACCGATTGTGAAATGATTCCCCTGTGGGTGGGGAGCTGGGGGTTCGAACTGGGATCCTTACTACAGTCCTTGTGCTTTGCCCCACGTTTGTTTAACCCACTGCGCCAATGCCCAACTCTCAAGAAATAGACATCTTTATACACCATTTGTCACTGGACTTCTGAGTTGTTCAGTGCTCTGAACTATTGTACTTACAGTTACCATGAACATAGGTGTGAATATATCTTTTTGGATTTATGTTTTTATAATCTTTGGGTAGATACAGAGGGGTGAAATTGCTGGATCATATGAATAATCTACTTTAATATAATATACAAAACAGGGCTGGAGAAATACCATAATGTTTATGTAAAGAATTTTCATTCCAGAGGCTCCAAACTCCCAGCAGTCCTCTGGTGCTTCTTTTTGTGTTTTTCCTCTGTATTGTTCTCATTAAAGTAAAATAAATAAAATATTAAGACAAGCAAGCAAACAAAAATTTATTTTTAATTCATTTAGTTTTTGTCTTTTCTGGACTTCCCACAGTAACAACATCTCAAGTAATCTAGGCAGTGAGCCTATGACTGAGCTCCCTTCAACCACTCCAGCCCTCTCAACCTGAGTGCTATTTAAAAAAGAATTCTGGCTTCCAGTGTCCTTGGAACAGAGTCAAAATTGCCCGTCGTGGCATATAGGGAACTGCGTGATCCATTCTATTTTTGTTTCCAACAGTATCTCACACCCCCTCTCATACTATCTTTCTGCTTGAAGTCTTCACTCAGTTTCTCTGGCTCCTATTTGGGTATTTCTCCTCCTCCTCCTCCACCTCTTTTTCTTCCTCCTCTTCTTCCTCCTCCATTTTCTTGCTTTTACTGCTTCAGCTCCTTCTAAAGTTTGCTTATGTGGTCTTCTCAGAGAAGTCTTCATTTCCTACTTCTTCTATTAGGAACTTTTAGCCCCATTACTCCTTTTTGCTTATCATCTCAATATGTTCTGTCTGCATTTGCTACCACATGCAAGTTGTGCTTCTTAACTGGATTACTCATGGTGTCTTTCTCATCACTTGACTGTGAGCTCACTCAAGGAGGACTCATGCCTGCTTCATTTACTAGCATGTTCCCAGGACTTTGAAGAGCGAATAGAGAAAATATCTGTGAATCTTTTGTGCAAGTACATCTACTGGATCAAAGGGCATATGTAGTTGAACTTTTTTTCTTTTAGTAGGCTGTCTTATTGATACTGTAAGAAACTGGTTGTCTGCCTCTCCTCATATACAGTTTATTATAGGTAGCTATTTTCTGCATCTTTTATGTTAAAATAGTACCCGTAGGAATTTGAGCTATATGAATTTGCTTTGTTAATCTAATGCCAATTTATTATAAATACTAATATAAAGTTAAGATTATGGACATGGAAATTTTAGAAATTGAACTGAAAGAAATCAATAAATTCTGAAATCTTGGTCAGCTCTCAAGGACCTGACATTCCTTCTATAGTACTAATATAATTCTGACCTATTCACCACCTCAGATGATATACTGCTAGCAGAAATGACAGTCAATATTCCATATCTAGCATGAACATCCTACAATTTCTGCTTATTTCTCCTATTTATTTATATATTTTAAATAGTAATTTAATTGATCAAACAAATGTTTTATCTAAGTTCTAAGTATTTCTGTGTGCCCTGGCACTGTGACTTATGTTTTTCTGGTAATCAGATTGTACCAGTATTAATGGTCTTTCCCAAGAAGAATATATATATATTTCACCCATGGGCAAGAATATCCTGTGAGATGTTCCATCCACTTTTCAAACCATATGCCATGAGGAGTGGCTGTCAATGAAAATGGATACACAGCATCTATGTTTCCAGATATGCCAAGAAGATACTAAAAATGAAGAATCTTTCAAGGATAACAAAAGTTGAGGACCACTATCTCTTTTGTGAGGAAGAGGGGGATACTTTTGAAAACAGTCTGTTTTCTTCTATTCTTCTGTTCTTTTTTTCTCTCCCAAACGTATCATGTGTTATTTATTGTCTTTTACTAAACTCAGGAAATATTCTTCACCCACACCTTCACAATTATTAAGCTCCAAGTGAATCTATGAACAGTATAAAACTTAAACAACCTACAGAGCTCTGCATTTTTATATTGCTATCATAGGATAGCACCAGTTATCCTTTCAATTCAAACAGAGGAACCTGTTTCTTCAGCCATTTCGGAAATGTCTTGTGGGAGTTTAGCTCCACAAGGGTTCAACGAGGGGGAGGGACATGAAACACACTTAGGCAAAGAACCTTGTGTGAACCATTCAGAAATGGGAACGGACATTTATTGGAGCATACTTATACAGAAATTTTTGAGAAACTTCCCCATGAATTTGGATCTTTCACTCAGTTACGTAATTATGTGTCTTGTTGGCATGAGACAGTCTCTTTCCTCTAACCTAGTCTGGGAGAAGGGCACAAGCAGCTAGTGGTGGTCTTTACAGCACTTACATAAAGAGATTTTCCTCAGAGAACTATTTCAACAGCATGTATTCCCTGGAGGTCTTCCTCTGAAAGCTGATTCTCAGCCCCAGGCACAGAGGTATTCCTCTGAAAGCTGATTTACAGCATTCTACTATGAGGTTTGTCTCAGAATGCTGTTTTAAAAGGTTTTTCTGGGCAGATGGCCCCACCAATGTGTCCTGGAGTCCTGCTTCCCCAGAGCCCTGCCCCATTAGGGAAAAAAAGAGACAGGCTGGAGTATGGGTCGACCCCTGCCGATGCCTATGTTCAGTGGGGAAGCAATTATAGAAGCCAGACCTTCCATCTTCTGCACCCCATAATGACCCTGGGTCCACACTCCCAGAGATAAAGAATAGGAAAGCTATCAGGGGAGAGGATGGGATATGGAGTTCTGGTTGTGGGAATTTTGTGGAGTTGTACCCCTCTTATCCTATGGTTTTTGTCAGTGTTTCCTTTTTAATAAATAAAAATAAAAATAAAAGGTTTTTCATCCTTTTTCTCTTGACCTGGTCTCCTACAATGTCTATTTGATCTTCTCTGAATCAACACCACTACTCTATTTACTGGCATTAAGAAGTAGAACAGAATTTATTATTTACCTGAATCGTCAGTACATCTAGCTTTCTGAAACAAAGTATTGTTAAGCCTATATTTTTCTATGTTATTTCACTTTAGCTGCTTTGAACATCCTCTCAATCTACTTTTTTCTTAACTGAAAACTCTGAAATGTATTTGTATTGTGACTTTACATTCTTTTACATAATTTTGGCACAGCTACAATATATTCGGTGTCTTTTCTGCAGAAGGATACACCTAGAGAGAGATTAAAGGTAGAACAAACTCCACCTTGCTTCTTCCTTGTGCAGCACATCCATGAGTCACTTGGAGCTCCATGTTTGCAACGATAGATGCCAGATCAGTTCTACAGCTGTTTGTTCAGGTTAATTCACTTGTACGAAATGTTGACTCAACACTGATCTTCAATTCTCTATGTGAAGTCAAGACTGACAAATTCTCAAGATACCTTTTTATTCCTTTAGACTTTGATGTTAAACAGTTTTTATATTTTGGGTTAGTCAGATTTCATTGGAAGGAAGTGCGTTCGCATATGAGATTTTCTGGCCAATTACTCAAAGTTTCACTAAATTGAAAGACTTCAGTATACAGTTGGTCTGTGGAGATTTTCCTCTTTGTGGACCACATCATGGTGATTTATGGTTTTCTTCTTATATTTTTATTGAGGAGATGAATGGTTTATATTTTTCAATGAGAGCATTCGTTATTTTTCTGATGTTTTCAAATTTATTGCATATTTTAGGATAGTGCTTTTCTTTTTTATTTTATTTTATTTTTTTATTTAAGAAAGAATTAATTAACAAAACCATAGGGTAGGAGAGGTACAACTCCATACAATTCCCACCACCCAATCTCCATTTCCCACCCCCTCCCTTGATAGCTTTCCCATTCTCTATCCCTCTGGGAGCATGGACCCAGAGTCATTGTGGGTTGCAGAAGGTAGAAGGTCTGGCTTCTGTAATTGCTTCCCTGCTGAACATGGGCGTTGACTGGTCGGTCCATACTCCCAGTCTGCCTCTCTCTTTCCCTAGTAAGGTGGGTCTCTGGGGAAGCGGAGCTCCAGGACACATTGGTGGGGTCTTCAGTCTAGGGAATCCTGGCCGGCATCCTGATGACATCTGGAACCTGGTGACTGAAAAGAGAGTTAACATATGAAGCCAAACAAATTGTTGAGCAATCATGGACCCAAAGCTTAGAATAGAGGAGAGGAAGTGTTAGGGGGGTACTCACTGCAAACTCTAGTGCACTTCTGCTTTCAGGCATATATTTTGCACTAGTTTACGGATACGCGTGAACATATGCTCTCTCTCACAGAAACTGGTGTATATCTAGGTTTTGGGACTTTGTTAGAAAGTGAACCACCTGAGATGAAATTAGAGTATACTATGAAAGGAAAGGTCTCACCCGAGTAATGAAGTTGAAGGGTTGTCATTCCACACGTGAAGTCTCTGGACACAGTCTGAGGTGAAGCATGTTGAGGTGGCAGTCGTTGTGTTGGTTAGGTTGTGATCGGCAGATGCAATATTATTTGATATGGATTGGGAGAGGCATACGGGAAAGTGGGCCCTATCCAATGGTTCCAGGACTGGGGGAAGTAGAGGCTCCATAGTGGAGATGTGAGGTTCCTGCTGTCTTAGGGTTCAAAAAGACAATCGATAGTTAATGTTATCATCACATTATTTGGTAATTGGGTTAACTTTGAAAAGTCCTTTTGTTAGGGTTTGCTGTACAGTCCCCAGTATCTTGTATATAGCTGTGCTATTGGTTGCTTCTGATCTACTTGGTCTGGGCTTTTGAGAGAGTCTGCATATCAATTATACAGCCTACATATTGAAAAGAATCAGTTTGTGTTTTGAAAAACTTCGAGACATACAATTAATTTTCCCTCTCTCGTATTAATTAACTAGTGATTTATATGACTACATTTTACTAGGAGTGTACATAAACACCATTCCCACCACCAAAAGACTGTGACCCATCCCTCTCACCCACTCTCACCACCCAGGATAGTGCTTTTCTAAACATGTTTAGAAAGTTTTTAAAAATACTTATTTAGCTCTCTTAAAAAATACTTATTTCTTCCCTTTTGTTTCCCTTATGGTTTTATTGTTGTGGTTATTATTGTTGTTGTTAGTGATATCATCGTTGTTAGATAGGACAGACAGAAATGGAGAGAGGAGGGGAAGACAGAGAGGAGGAAAGATAAACACCTGCAGACCTGCTTCACCGCCTGTGAATCAACTCCCTACAGGTGGGGAGCAGGGGACTTGAACTGGGATTCTCCTGCGGGTCCTTGCACTTGGGGCCATGTGGGCTTAACCCGCTTTGCTACTGCCCGACTCTCCATGTTTAGAAATTTTGCATTAATAAGCAACATTTTACCCTACTCATAAGAATCTAGAAAGTGACATGAAAGAATGTGTCCAATCACAATCTCAGTTAAAACTGAACTATTGGAAAGTAGATTTATTCTTTTAAAATCTTTTTTTAGTTTAGTAAGAGATGAGAGAAAGAGAGGGAGTGAGAGAGAGAGAGGGGAGAGAGAAGAGAGAAAGAGAAGAGAGAGAGAGATGAGAGAGAGAGATGAGAGAGAGAGATGAGAGAGAGAGAGAGAGAGAGAGAGAGAGAGACCAGAACAGTTCTCAGTTCTGAATTATGGTGGTGCTGGGGATTCAACCAGGTACCTCAGAGTTCAAAAGTGCTCCCCCCCCATAATGCAGCAAGAATATCAATAAAGGACCTACAACAAGATCTAAGGAAATAGAAAAATTTTGTTTCTGGGAGTCGCGGCAGGTTAAGCCCACGTGGAGCAAAATGCAAGGACCAGAGTAAGAATCCCAGTTAGATCCCCAGGCTCCCCACCTGCATGGTTGTCACTTCATAAGCAGTAAAGCTGGTCTGCAGGTGTCTAACTTTCTCCTACTCTGCCTTCCCCTCCTCTCTCCATTTCTCTCTGTACTATCCAACAACAACGACATCAATAACTACAACAATAAAATAACAAGAACAACAACAACAAAAGGAATAAATAAATATTTTTTAAAAAGAAAAGTATTGTTTCTAAATGAAAATGCTAATTTCTGAGGAGGGAGATACCATACTGGAACCTACTTGCCTGGGACTTCTGAGTCCCAGGTTCAATCCCTTGCACCACCAAGAACCAAAGCTGAGCAGTGCTCTGGTAAATAAATAAATAAATAAATAAAATAAATATCTAATAGAAAATGTAAAATATCAGTTTTATAGAAAAATATTAATATAATTCTCAGACTTAACTTATAATAAATTAAGAGATGGACACAGAAGAGATTTAAAAAAACAAATCTCTAAATTCTATAGGAAAGAAAAAGATGCCCAACAAATAATAAAAATATGATTAAGAAGGGTATTAAAATCCTTTGCCATATCTTATTTCAAGATTTGCCACAATACTATTGTCTAAAGAAAAAAAAAACAGCACAACTGTTTTTATATATAACTCTTATTTCTGGACTCATATTTTCTGTGAGGAGATATTTTTTCAGCTACAATCAAATAATTCAGCTGTATAGAGAAGTGTGAGAGAGAGAGAGAGAAAGAGAGAGAGATAGAGAGAGAGTGCTGGGCGTTGAGCTTGGGCTGAGTTATCTCTGTGGCCCTCCTTCTCTTTTCCTGGCTGTATCCCAAAGTTTGTCAGATTCAAAGCCAATCTTTCTTGCTCAGAATATGTTCTATGTATTTTCATTTTGCCTCTTGTTAGAAGAAAACTACAGCTGACTGACATACTTGCCTCAGTGAGTGTTTCAACACCTCAGATTAATTTAGGGTTTGTGTAGATTTGCAGAAAAGTTTCTAGAGATCTGAAGTAATGTATTTTAAACCTATAATACAGGTTCCAAAGTATTGCTATAACTAATGCTTAATGCTGAAAAAAAAAAGTGTTCGATAATCAAGTGACTCCCTGAAAGTCCCCTTACTATCCAAAGACAGTGCAGTTTGCTTGCAGAGTGATCTTCAGTCTATGTCTCTTGGCTCATAGATTGTCACAGAATCAGGTGGTGTTGGAGGTGCTAGAAAGATCAACTCAATTCTGTCCTTTTGCAAATTTTTAGTACAAGAGGAACAGTGAAAAGATTCATGTGAACTGCATATCTGAGCATATATTTTCCTGTCTAAATTCTTTTAATATCTCTTCAACTTTTGTAAGATAAACTTTCAGCTTTATGATATGACTATGTTTTTCTACTGATTTGGTCCAGTTGGACATCTAAGTTCCTTGGTATGCCATTGCTGATATATATTTTCTTTCCTTTTTTCCTTCTCTCCCTCCTTCCTTCCTTCTTCCCTTCCTTCCTTTTTGCCTCCAGGATTATGGCAGGGGCTCAGTATTTGCACTGCTCATGGAAGCCATTTTTTCCATCTTAATTGGATAGACAGGGAGAAATTGAGAGGGGAGAGGAAGATAGAGAGTGAGAGAGGAAGAGAGACACCTGCAGACCTACTTCACCACTCATAAAGTATCCCCTGTAGTTGGGGAGTGGGGGCTGGCACCTGGATCCTTACACCAGTCCTTGCAATTCCTAATATGTGTGGTTAGCCTGGTTCTCTACCTCTTGGCTCCTATTCTCTTTTCTTTATGCTTATGTCATATTGTATTGCGGATGAGTATCCAATCACAATTCTGACACTCCCTATCCACCTCCTTGCTGTCTGCCTAACACTACACTGAAACACCATCTTCTAAAGTACCATCTGGGACCCCCAGATTAACAGGTGTGTTGTGTTTGCATGTCCCTACAAGGCACCTGGGCAGAGATTTCTCTAAGCTTATGAGGAAATGTTTGCTTAAGAGCAGATCCTTCTACTAGTCTATACCATCCCTTAGGGTGGGGCTGTGCCTTGTTCCTCTTATTTTTTTTTAAATTATCTTTCTTTATTTATTGGATAGAGACAGCCAGAAATTATGAGGGAAGGGGGTGATAGAGAGAAAGAGAGTCAGAGAGACACCTGCAACACTGCTTCACCACTTGCAAAGCTTTCCTCCTGCAGGTGGGATCTGGGGGCTCAAACCAGGCCCCACCTTGTTCCTCTTGGTAGTCTAAGTGCCTCACCTGTTTAAGGTGGCAGGTAATAAGTCATTATTGTATACTATGAAAGGAAAGGTCTCACCATAGTAATGAAGCTGAAGGGTTGTCATTCCAAACGTGAAGTCTCTGGACACAGTCTGAGGTGAAGCATGTTGAGGTGGCAATTGTGTTGGTTAGGTTGTGATCGGCGGATGCAATATTATTTGGTTTGGATTGAGAAAGGCATACGGGAAAGTGGGCCCTATCCAAGGGTTCCAGGATTGGAGGAATTAAGGGCTCTATAGTGGAGATGTGAGGTTCCTGCTGTTTTAGGGTTCAAAAAGACAATGGATAGTTACTGTTATCATCACATTATTTGGTAATTGGGTTAACTTTGAAAAGTCCTTTTGTTATGGTTTGCTGTACAGTCCCCAGTATCTTGTATATAGCTGTGCTATTGGATGCTTCTGATCTACTTGGTCTACGCTTTTGAGAGAGTCCTTTCATAGTATACTCTAATTTCATCTCAGGTGGTTCACTTTCTAACAAAGTCCCAAAACCTAGATATACACCAGTTTCTGTGAGAGAGAGCATATGTTCACACGTATCTATAAACTACTGCAAAATATATACCTGAAAGCAGAAGTACACAAGAGTTTGCAGTGAGTACCTCCCTAACACTTCCTCTCCACTATTCCAAGCTTTGGGTCCATGATTGCCCAACAATTTGTTTGGCTTCGTATGTTAACTCTCTTTCAGTCACCAGGTTTCAGATGCCATCAGGATGCCGGCCAGGCTTCCCTGGATTGAAGATCCCACCAATGTGTCCTGGAGCTCTGCTTCCCCAGAGACACACCCTACTAGGGAAAGAGAGAGGCAGACTGGGAGTATGGACCGACCAGTCAACGCCCATGTTCAGCAGGGAAGCAATTACAGAAGCCAGACCTTCTACCTTCTGCAACCCACAATGACCCTGGGTCCATGCTCCCAGAGGGATGGAGAATGGGAAAGCTATCAGGGGAGGGGTTGGGATATGGAGATTGGGTGGTGGGAATTGTGTGGAGTTGTACCCCTCCTACCCTATGGTTTTGTTAATTAATCCTTTTTTAAATAAAAAAAATAAAATTAAAAAAAGTCATTATTGAATGGAAATGAATTCAGTGAATTGAAAAGTTGAACAAAATGTAGGCTGGGAATCATTTCTCTAAGGGTTACATTTATTTGAGTGAAGTAATCACGGAGTCCTGGCTGAAAATCTGAGGTCAAGATCAGTTAAGGCTGAGGGATGTAGTTATGCTGTAGTGTATGAAGCAGGACTTATTAGATGAGCAGTCAGGCAACCCAAGTCATTTAGAAGGACAGAAATCTCAACAGAATACAACTTCAGGTTGGTGTTCAAGACTAGCATGTGAAGACAACAGAAACAAAATGAGAATAAATATTCTCAAATTAGGACTGGGTGGTGGCGCACCTGGTTGATCACATATGTTAGAATACTCAATGACTTGGGTACGAGACCCCTGTCCCCAATAGCAGGGGAAAAGCTTTCCAAGTGGTGAAGCAGTGCTGTAGGTGTCTCTCTGTGTTTCTTCCTCTCTATCTCCCCCTATGCTCTTGACTTCTGGCTGTCTCTATGCAATCAATAAAGATAATTTTAAAAAAAGATTATCAAATTAAGAACAGATGTTCAGGAATCAGAGCAGGCAATAAATTCACCTAGCTCCCAACAGGAAATGACTTTCTTTAGAATAAGATTTTACCTCTGCTTTGTCTTATGTAAAGCCTTCCTGGTGAGGTAAGATGAACCTGGGCAGGTGTGGTTGCTTCCAAAGCGTGGGAGGCTGCTACTTGTTAGTGAACCCAGCATAGGTTCCAACTGCCTTCCTTTCAGCTGTGGCCTTCGAGTCTGACTTTCCAGATGCAGTCTATATTCTCTTTTTCTTGTCCTTCTTTCTCCCTCTCACCCTACTCTCTCAAGTTGCTTCAGCCCCCGTCCCTCCATCTTTCTATTATTTCTTGTCTTTCTTTTCTCTTTTTCTTTTACCTCTTCTTTTTAAAAATATTTATTTATTTATTTATTTATTTTCCCTTTCATTGCCCTTGTTGTTTTTATTGTTGTTGTAGTTGTTATTGTTGTCATCGTTATTAGATAGGACAGAGAGAAATGGAGAGAGGAGGGGAAAACAGAGAGGGGGAGAAAAAGATAGACACCTGCATACCTGCTTCACTGCCTGTGAAGTGACTCCCCTACAGGTGGGGAGCCAGGGGCTCAAACCGGGGTCCTTCTTTAACCTCTTCTATGCTACCTCTGAGAAGATCAGAGATTTGAAATTTGTATTAATCTGATTACTAGAGGAAATTTGAGAGAAGGGAAATTTAATGAGTAGTGCAGTAATACTGTGATGTCTGAAATTCCTAGTTTAGCTTTGTAGAATTGCAAATTCTGGTATATATTGTCCTGACATATTATTGATATTTCTTTATAATTTATATTTTAGAAAGATGGAGTCTCCCATAATCTACAACTAGTAGCAGAGATTTTAATAAATATTTTAGGTAATAACTGAAGAAAGATTGAATAACAAGTGTGAGTTATAGAGTAATTTACCTCACTAATACGTTCCATGAACAGTTTGAACGTAGACATACAACACTGAGTGAGGTAGTTGTGGAAATGTGGATTATTTCCTATCAGCATGGAAATAAAGGAATGAATTTATTTCATACTGTGAAAAAAATTGACAAATATTTAACGAATACTTAGAAATGGTGACTGCATCTTGTAAAACTCCCATTAACAAGAACGCATATGTAAGGGAGCGAGGGGTAGGTGATTTAAATTTAAGAATGAAAGAGATGGCAATAGTTATTGTGAACCAATACTGGAAATCTAGTAAGCATGGCCACTATTAATCATGTACCTCATGTGAAGAATTACTAATTGCTCCAGGTTTCACAACTGTTTAGCCAGCATATTTTATTTTGACTAGATTTTCCAGTTGACAAAGTTATGAAAGGTTTCTCTCTGAAGAAAGAGAGAACTCATTGTTAATCAGTCTATCATGGAGCTTAGTGACTTCAACCTCAGATACCATTTCTCAGCTTTATTTCCTGTTAAACTACATGCTTTTCTGTCTTAGTTGAAGACACTCCACAAGTTCTTTTTTTTTTTTGCCAAAACATGCAACAAGATAACACACCCAGCGTTGTTTTCAAAGTAGGGGTGCTACTTTCAATTGCATGGAAACCGCAATGCCTAAGACACAGAGATCTTCCATGTTCCTTTCTCTAGTCCCCTCCTTTTACTCTCTGGGGGAGGGAAGTAGAGCTGAGTGGGAGGAATGAGGAGGAGTTGATGCCCTCTTGACCTAATGGGTTTTCTTTTCTAAAGTAGCTTGTGGTAGAGAACTGGGAAGAACTCTTGATTTGGAGAGAACCTGGGAGAGACCCGAGTTAATGTAGGGTAGGTGTCCTGCTCCTTCTTATTCCACTCAAGACCTGTTTCCTCTTTCAGATTCTCATACTTGCTTCCTCTCAGCAGAAAATAAGGCTCCCTGAAGACAACCCCCCCCATCAGAAAATTTGAAGAATGAGGGGTGAAGGCATTAATGGATTTGTTATTATAGAATGAGATATAGAATTTTTCTTTTTCTCTTCATTTCTTAAATAACCAATTATTTTGATGAATTTTATGAAATTGGGCTAGGTGTTCTTAGCTAACTTTTATAGTGCTGTTTTGTGATTTCTTTTAAATTTTTTTCCTTCTGTCAGTGTAAACATCCTGATTTTAACCATGCTGTAGAGACTGTATTTTTGTAGAGATATAAAACAATTGTAAAATACAGCTAAGGATTATTATTAGTTTGTGATGTTTATTTGGGGGGTATTTGAATTGCTGTTTGTGATTCTTATACAAATGATTATAAGTCAAATGTCCCCTCAGATTTCCAGGGCTTCCATCTTCTGTGTTTAATTGTTAAAACAAGGTATTTTATCATGACTTTTCAGTTATTTGCCACCTCTCTTGTTTCATCAGTTTCTAAGAGCAGATAAAACAATATAAATTGCCTAAGTTAGAGGGAACAGGATGAGATATTGAAAAAGTGATTTAAAATTATAGAAATGGAAAATCATAATGGACAAGCTAATACTTGAAATAAAATGACAGTATGGTTTTATTTTTTTGAAATTAAGAACTAAGGGAAGTAACTGTCATTTGAGGATGAGATCTAACATCATTACATTATGTCATATCTCTGCTGGAATATTTTTCCCACTCCAAAGTGCATATTTAAATTTAAGGCTCTTTTGTGACTCTTGGTTAGTGAGGTTCTAACAATCAATCTATAGGTAGGACCTTTCAGGGAGGAGAGGGTCTTTTAAAATTTTTATTATCTTTATTTATTTATTAGGTAGATACAGCCAGAAATCTAGACAAAAGGAGGTGATAGGGAGGGAAAGAGACAGAGAGACACCTGCAACATTATTTCACCACTTGCAAAGCTTTCCCTCTGCAGGTGGGGCTGGGGACTTGAACCTGGGTCTTTGAACACTGTGAAATGTGTGCTCAACTAGGTGCACCACCACCCTGCCCAGAGAGAAGCTTTTAAATGATTCAAATGGTTAGTATAATTTGATACTTTGTTAGAAGATAAGATGGCCCATAACTTTGACTTCAGGATTATACTATCCACATATCAGGACTGAATTCCTTATATCAGTAGATAGTCTGTACTGTCTTTAGCTGAAAAATTGTTTTGTGGCCACCAAAAATAACCTGGAGCAAACTAAGCCTTAGTAGCAGAGAATTTTTATTTGTATATTCCTCAACAGTGCTGAGGGTCTCACACACACACACAAAATTTTTATAACGATTTGGTGCATCTATTAGATTAATGTACTCAATTTCAGAACTGGAAGGAAAACTTGGGCTCCAAATATTAAGACTATATATTACAAACATGCTTATTACACTTTGCTTGTATAAATTGCTTTTTTTTTTTTTTTGTACTTGTGTGTTTTTGCTTTTGTTTTTGTTTTTGCTTTTGTTTTTGTTTTCCCACCAGGGTTTTCAATGGGCTTTGGGTGCCTTCCACAACAAATCCACTGCTGCTCTGGGAGGATATTTTCTTCCTTTTTTTCTTATTTTTTAAATTTTTATTATGATAGAGACAGAAATAAGGTGAAGTGGGGGAGAGATGGAGAGTGAGAGAGAGACTTGTAGCCTACTGTACCACTCCTGAAGTGTTTCCTCAGAAGGTGGGGCCTTGGTGCTCAAGCCTGGATTCTCTCTCTTACAGTCACTTGTGCTTTTCTGGTTGTACCACCTCCTAGGTCCTGTGTACATTCCTTTACTGACACTCAGCACTGTCTAGCTACTGTGTATAGATCCTTAGATATTATAATAATCTGATGACAATGATGTGAACTTCTGTGCATGAAAGTATCACTCACAGCCCAATGTCCAGTCATATAATGAACAATTCCTTGGAGTTTGTTGTTTCAGGATTTATCTGCCTCCCCTTCCCAACCCCAGAAAGAAGCTATTCTGGCCCTAAGTGGTACCAGGATAGATTCCAGGCCTCAGACTTGCTAAACAAGTGTCCTACTAGCCAAATCACCTTCTTCAGTTCTTCCAGAGACTTTTAGAATGTAAACAGTAAGCCTAACTTAAAAATTTTGTTTTATTTAAATAAGAGATAGATAGCACTGCTCAGTTCTGGCTTTTAGTGGTTCCCAGGACTGAATCTGGGACCTTGGAGCTTCAGGCGTGATGGTCTTTTGCATAACCATTATGTTATCTTGTTCCTTATTTCATATGCAAGTAAGCACAATTTTTATATATAATTTTTAACTTGAAAGTTCATAAATAAATGTGTAGGGAAAGGGGGTAGAGACCAAACAGCAGAAACAAATTTAGGTTTCTTAGGCAGCACCTGTTATAAAGGATAAAACTATAATAGTTTGACTGAAAGGAAAGCTATTCATATTATTTTGCTAACAGTAATTGCCTTTGAATAATGGGACATAGTTTTCATTTTTTATGTGCTTTTTTCCATAGCATACTAGTTTTGGAATAGGAAAATAATGCACTCATATCAATTAAATACTTTATCACCTTAACACTTATTTTTCTTCTAATTTCATTTCTCTTCCTTGCACATGTAGAAAGCATATTAGTCTTGAGGTGAAAGGTTGAGACTTAGTCTTGGTGTCCTTTTCCTTCAGTGGATGTCTCTAGTAGTGGAGAGGGCATTTATTGGGCTCTGTGTTATTAGGTTACAGTGCCATCTTTGGGGCACAGCTGGCATAGCTTGTTGCTGCCATTTGTGATGGTGTAAAAAAAAAGTACATTTATGATATGGTTTTGTGGTGCAGGTAGTTAATCCACAACTAACCTAAGGTTTATGACATGTGGATGCAATTCAATTTGTTATTTCACTGCCTTGATTGATTGGAACAACTTTTGAACTGATCTCTTTATCGACGGCCTCATTTCCCTCCTGTCTCTAACACAGTAACCTCTTAAGTGATTCCATATTTACTGTTCATTTATATATGTATATTTTGGTGGTTCTCTTTACCTTACCAATTAAAATAAAAATTTCTTACCCTGTCCTACATACCTAGGCGTCTTAGTTTGTTTTTGTCTGTATTACTATCTTCCTTCATTCTTAGCCTCATCAAACTACACCTAGTTTCCAGAAGTGAGTCTGTCCACATTTCTTGCTTTTCTTTCTCACTGTCCCCCATTCTGCTCTACTGGGCTGGATAACATCCTCATTTCTACATCTCATTATTCTCTGTGGATCCTCCAGGCTCAACTCGAAGGTCACTGCCTCAGGAGGACTTTTTCCAATTCCATTTGGCTGGATTCCTCTTCTCCAATAACTCTTTCATTCACTACTGCCCGCCCCGCCCTCCCTCACTCCCCCCATTCCCATTCTGTGCCCATTCCCATTCTGTGTAATGCTCACACTGGATTTTAAATACTTATTTCTTCCTGAGTCTTACTGTAATATCTTTGACTGTGAGTTCACTTTTCAGATACCACTTAACATTCTGGTAAAGAGTGAAACTTGTTTCAACAGTGAAATGAGCATTAGGACTTGTTTTTTCCATATCACATTTTCCCCTAACTTTTCTATCACAGGAAACCTATAGGTGGATTACAGAGAGATATCTGAGAAGCTAGCTTAATGCTTGGTGCACGATGACAAATATTTAGTTTTTTATTCTTCTCTCTTTACAACTGCTATCTAGTTTCATGCTCTCCACTCCTAGTGGCTCATGCTTCATTGATACCAAAGTCTCTGCCCAGTCAGTTCCTCCCTGTTGAATACATAACTAAGATTACAGTCAACCAATACCTATACTGGTCACATGAACACAAAATGACTTTTGTACCAACACCTCATCATCACTCACCATGCTTATTCACTGCCACCCTACTGAGCACACATTCAGCATCTCTTTTGTCTTTCATTGAGTCACAGAGACACTCATTTCTAGGGATTTATTTATTTTTATTGCCATCAGGGTTATTGCTGAGCTTATGAATCCACTGGACCCAGTGGCCACCCCCTTTAATATCTTTATTTATTTTAATGAGAGATACAGAGAGAGGGGAGAAAGAGAGATCAGAGCACTGCTCAGCTCTGATTTATGATGGTGCTGAGGATAGAATCTGGGTCCCTGAGCATGATAATATGTATGCTTAACTGGATGCACCACTGCCTGACCTCCATTCTATAGATTAATGATCAAAGTGTATTCTCTTTTTTTATGACTTTTAAAAAAAATTATCTTTATTTATTTATTGGATAGAGACAGGCAGAAATCGAGAGGGAAGGGGATGATAAGGATTGAGAGAGACAGAGAGACACCTGCAGCTCTGCTTCACCACTTGTGAAGCTTTCCTCCTGCAGATGGGGACCAGGAGATCGAACCTGGGTCCCTCTGCATTGTAACATGTGTGCTCCACCATCTGGCCTCTTTCTGGTTTTGCTTTTAAGGTTAATCCTTTTCTGCTAACAACATCAAAGAGAAGTGGTTTTCAATTTTCATTTGCTTTACTTTCAAGGCCCATTATCCACATATATTAACACCTTTCACGGCATATTGCTTATGCTCAATTTTGTCTTCATATGAAATAAAGCACACGCACCTTGTGTTGGCACATGGTACCTGCCTGTCATAGTTCAGTATCACCATCACCAAATTATACAGTTTATTTGTATGATTATAATTATGAAATGTTTTTCCTCTTTCCCACCATATATTCTGCATTAAATTTTATTGTTTAAAAGTGATAAACATGTCATAATCTTTTATCAACATGCTGTCTTCTTTTTCTTTACTTCCCTTCATCTTTTCTTTTCTTTAATGAGCTGAGCCCTCATGCATGCAGGGTTCATCACTTCCAGGCTGCTTTTTCATTCAGATGGAGAGACGGATGAAGAGAGAGGGGGAGACATCACATTATGAGATCAACCCTCAATTCTGTGGCATTCTTATGGGGTGCTGGTAGTGGAACTTAGGTTCCATACAAAACAAGGCAGGTAACCGACTTAAATTTTCCTTCTGCCCTCTCTTTTTTTTAATAAAAATTTTTATTATATTTATTTATTTATTGTCTAGAGACCATCAGAAATCGAGAGGGTGGAGACAGAGAGACACCTGCAGTGCTGCTTCACCACTTGTGAAGCTTTCCCTATACAGGTGGGACTGGGGGCTCCAACCTGGGTCCTTACACACTGTAACATGTACGCTCAACCAGGTGAGCCACTACCCCGCCCTTGGCCCTCACTTTCTTTTTTTTTTTTTAATATTTATTTATTTATTTATTTATTTATTTATTTATTTATTTATTTATTCATTCCCTTTTGTTGCCCTTGTTGTTTTATTGTTGTAGTTTTATTGTTGTTCTTATTGATGTTGTTGTTAGGACAGAGAGAAATGGAGAGAGGAGGGGAAGACAGAGAGGGGGAGAGAAACATACCTGCAGACCTGCTTCACTCCTTGTGAAGGGACTCCTACCCCCCTCCCCCCAGCAGGTGGGGAGCTGGGGACTTAAACCTGGATCCTTAAACCAGTCCTTGCACTTTCTACCATGTGGGCTTAATCCGCTGCGCTACCACCCAGCCCCCAGTAATTTCTAATATAATATAAACTCATTTTTTCCAGTTTTCCTCATTTCGTTTAAGCTGAAATTGAATTCAATGAAATTGTATTAGCAAATTAATTTTCAGTATATGGATTTAATGCTTAGTTCATACTTTAAACATTGCATAGATGTTCACACACTGTAATTTTCTACAACAAAGTCAAGTGTCAAAACTATGCCATATTTCATAGCAAGAAGACATGCAACGTTTGCTTGTAATGGTTTGAGTCCATTTATTTGTTTTTTAAACTTTATTTAAATTCATTATTTATCTATTATTATAATTTTTTATTGTTACCAGGGCTATAGCTGTGACTTGGTGCCTGCATGACGAATGTTTCTCCAGATGACCATCTTTTTTCTTTATTTGGTATGACAGGGTGCAACTGAGAGGGGAGAAGAAGAGAGAGAGTAGAGAGCCAAAAAGACACCCACAGTATTTGCTTTACTGTTTATGAAGCTTCTCCCTTGCATGTGGGGAGTGGGGGTTCAAACCAGGGTCCTCCTGTGTAGTAACTTGTGCACTTAATACCCATCCCCATTTATTTGTGTGTCTGTGGCTATTTCAAAAAAATATGACGAATGTTAGGGAGTTGGGAGGTAGTGCAGTGGGTTAGGTGCATGTGGATCTGGATTCAAGCCCCTGGCTCTCCACCTGCAGATGTTTACACACACACACACACACACACACACACACACACACACACACACACACACACCCTGTCTTCCTCTCACTCCATTTCTCTCTCTCTTATCTAACAATGATGACATTAATAACAACAACAACAATAATAACTGCAACAACAATGAAAAAACAACAGCAGTAACAAAAGGGAAAATAAGTAAATAAATATTTAAAATTATGATGGAACATAAATAAATTGAATAGTTGGAACTTCATTTTACTTTCTGTTGCACTTATGAAAGAATGACTTTTGTCAATGAACTTATACCTAAGAAATAAAAGACATTGGGGAGGGGTTGGAAGACACCTCACCAATAGAGCACATACTTTACCCTGTCTGAGGACAGGAGTTTTAAGTTCCCAGTCACCACATGGAACCCCATGGGAAGAAGACCATTCACAAGTAATGAAACAGTGCTGTGGTTTCTCTCTTTCTTAGTCTCTCACCTTCTACTTGGAAATTAAAAAAAAAAAGATTCTACTAGGTGCAGTGGATTAATATACCCATGAGGTCATAGTGAAGCTGTGGTGGGAGAAAAAAATCAGGGTGGGGGGAACTATCCTTAAGTCAATGACTATGATGAACTGTAATTTTATTTTCAGCAATCTTCCACAAACATCTGAAAGTTTTTACTTGCTTCTGAAGTATCCTGCTCAAAATATCATATTATGAAGGCTCCACACTGACTAGTGCAGTTTTGAAGGTCTCAACATTATTCACCTAAGAATTCAAATGAGTTTTACTTATTTTCAAATGAAAGGTTCATCCAGTTGATTTCATTTGACTTTGCATATATCAAAGTACTGAGATGATTTCGAATCAAAAAGTAACTAATGTTTGGAGAACTATACCAATCAGCTACACCAACTCCATATCAGATATTGAAATATATTATTGAAACCAACTATAAGCAATATAATTCCGTTCTAACAACAGGCAGAATTATCAGCATGCTTAATAATTTATCACTGTCTTAGAAGAGAGATTAGAAACGTAAACATATGTGGTAATGTTTGCTTAATTATTCCCGTTTTAGTCTGACAATAATAGCTGATTGCCAGAATCTATGCTGATGATTAATGAATGAATGCTTGCTATATATTAGGTAATCAACTAACAGGGCACCTATAGAAGTGAGAAATGAATTCTCTTTGTTCTCAAGAAGCTTCACTGACTAGTAGGTGTTGGGAAAAACTTGTTAATCACTGAAGTGAATAAAAAAAGTGTTAGCTAAACCAGGAGGCTGGGGCAGTGGAAGAAACATCAAAAAATACTTCCATGGGGTTGGATGATAGCTACCTAGTAGAGTGAACACTTTGCCATGCACAGGGACCAATGATTGAGACTATGGGAACATCATGCCAAGGGGAATCTTCTTGAGCCTGGGAATGGTGCTTTAGTTAGCTGCTCTCTCCCTCTCCCTCTCCCTCTCCCTCTCCCTCTCCCTCTCCCTCTCCCTCTCCCTCTCCCTCTCCCTCTCCCTCTCCCTCTCCCTCTCCCTCTCCTTCTCCCTCTCTCTCTTCTGCTTACTCTCTATCTGGGAAAAGAACAGCAGCAGCAACAGAAACAAAACCAAGTTTGCTGTTAACAGTGGCATCCTGCAGTCAAGCAGCCCTAGACACCCTCCCCACCTTCCCCCACCCCCCCAAGGAAAGTGCTCCTCTGAAGTGTCAATGCTTGAGGTGAGTGTTAAAGGTTGAATAGGAAATAGGCTGCTAAAAGAAGGACCCAGATAAAGGAACTGGGCTGGGTCAGAACAGAGTGATAAGAACATGAGAAAGCATGACTGATTTTCAAAATTGCAAATAATCTATACATCTTATGTAATGTAATATAAAAAGTTAAGGGTATTTCATACACATTTACTTTGATTCACTATAGAAGACTGATTTGGTGTCTCTTTAGTCAACTGCATATGAATCTACTCACTTGAGGATCTCCTAGGTTTTGAGAACAGGAAGCTCAACTTGGAGTATTGTTTTTTCAGAAGTTCCTAAGTAAGCATTTCCTTTTCATTCATTCATTCTTTTTTTTCTTTCTTTGTGATCAGTCAAGAGAGTATCTCAGCATCATGCTGGCTTGCAGGATACCAGTTATCAGGGGGACTCATGAGGCCTGATCAGGTTTTCATAGTAGAACTCAGACATTGACCAGCACAAACATGTCACTGGTTCTCTATTTTTAAAAGTTTTTTTTTTTTTTTACTTCTTTTACTTTTTTCTTTTTTTAATTGGGGGGCTTAATGTTTAAGCAAGTGTTTTTTTTTTTTTTTTTTTCTATCTCCAAGACTGTGAGGACTATGTGGTTGAGGAGTGGCATAGAACTTTAGTGATGGGTGCAGTGTGGAACAGTACCCTTGCGGCCGATAAACCCCATTAATGAATATAAATACTAGCCCTGGTTGGTATTTAATCACCTCTAACAACCATCTCCCATGCATCCTTTCTTTTTTTAAAAAAATATATATAATTTTTATTTATAAAATGGAAATGTTGACAAGACCATAGGTTAAGATGGGTACAATTCCACACAATTCCCACCACCAGAACACAGTATCCCATCCCCTCCCCTGACAGCTTTCCTACTTTTTAACCCTCTGGGAGTACGGACCCCAAGGTCATTGTGGGATGCAGAAGGTGGAAGGTCTGGCTTCTGTAATTGTTTCCCCACTGAACATGGTGCATTCTCTTATTGCTCACCCTCAACTTAGTTTTCCACCGTGATTCACTAGGCCCCAAAGCACTCTCCCCCCAACACACACACTCTTTAACTTCATGCCTCCCTGCTCTCCTTTCCCATAGCCCTTTGCTTTGGTGCAATACACCAAGTCCAGTTCAAGTTTTACTTTGTGTTTTAGCTTTTTATTTTCTTGAATACCATCATACTTTAATTTAAATCTCATCAGAATTTTTATTATTCACTATTTTTTTTTATAAATCCTTGACTTGCAATAGAACAGAAACATCAATTGACAAATACTCATTTCAGGATATACCATAGGACTAAATGCATTAAAGAAGTCACTTGATTTGTTTATTGTTGAAATGACTGTGGCATCAACGTTTTTGGTTACTCAGTGGATTTTGTTGAATTATAGAGTATTGAAAAGTAGCAGATTTTTTTGTTGTCAATAACTAAAGAATGATTAGTGATAGACCATATATATATATATATATATATATATATATATATATATATATATTAATTAGAAAATCTGTAAATAACCTTAATCTTCTGGCATTATGATGTTTTTGCTATTACACACTTAAACTTCACAAGATAGTTTTTTCAGACATATTTTTCTTTCAATGAGGAATAACAAAGGTCATCTTAATAGGTCACACTATGATTTCCATGTCAGATGAAGTTATATTTTTCTTTACTGGGGGTATTAACGGTTTATAGTCAACAGTAAAATATAGTAGTTTGCACATGTGAAACATTTCTTAGTTTTCCATATAACAATTTAACTCCCCACATAGGTCCTCCTTTGCCATCATGTTCTAGGACCTGAACAACCACCCCCCCCCCACTACCACCCCAGAGTCCTTTACTTTGGTGCAATACAACAAATCCAGTATAAGTTATTTTTTCCCTTCTGTATTTATTTTTCAGTTTCTGTCTATGAGTGGGATCATTCCATATACATCCTTCTCTTTTTTGGATTATCTCATTTAACATGATTCCTTCAAGCTTCATCCAAGAGAAAGGGGAGAAGGTGAATTCAACATTTTTAATGGCTGAGCAGTATTCCATTGTGTATATATACCATAAGTTTCTCAGCCACTTGAGATGAAGTTACATTATTGAAAAGCTCTCTGGTTTGAATACCTGAGCAATGAGTTTGAAATTTTATATCATAATTAGGTAGTTTCTGTCACTTGTCTAGTTCAATACCTCTTTTCTATAAAATGAGATTGTCAGTCAAGAGAGTATTTGAAAATTTACTGTAGTTCTACTTATGAAAACATAAAACTGAGCAAGAGGCCCTACAATTATTTCCTATTAAAAGAAATAGGTTTTGAAAATAAGTTTATCTCTTTTACATCATTTTTACTAGACACACATTATAGTTACTATTACTTTTTAGTTTACATATTTTACAGAATTAGATATGAGTTCTTTGGCTAGAATTCATTTTTTTCAAGCTTATGTTATACCTGCAAACATAAGCAATCTATATATGTGCTTTCATTTCATTCATTCAACTTAAATAGAGGTGTTAAAAAGCAGGAAAATAGCTTGGTCATACACTTAAATATTTTGTTAATTATTATTGGAAGGAACTCACAGCCTTATCCCCATAGTTTTATATTAAATCTAGAAATGAATTATGAATTCTATGAAGACAGGAAGCCTGCTTTTTCTCTTCAACTGTATATTTTTCACAGCCAAGAACATTCAACACATTTCTAGGTGAATATTGATGCATACATACAAGAGACTTGCATTACAGAGGTGATTTGGGAGAATACTTGGTTTCCAGATGAAAGCCTTATAACTCAGGCTAATCAAACTTGTTAAACTATATATATATATCTATCTCTCTCTATATATATATGTATATATCTATCTCTCTCTCTATATATATGTATATATATGCTTATATATACACATATATACATTAATGGCAAAATTGGCATGAGTAGGGAGAAATTTTCTGTTAAGGGACAAAATACTAATACTTAAGAAATATTTCTGCTGTGATGTCACATTTTTGTTACTATCAATTTATATTTAATAATGTAAGTGAATAAAGTACAATCAAATTCATCATATTGAATTATATATGTGTAAATATGCATATCTACACATTTATAAAATTCCTTTATGAATCAGTTTCAATAATCCACTTAGCTGGCAAATCTTTCCCTATACTATATTAAGCATGATGTAAATATTGAATATCTTGAAAAATCATTTGAAAAGAAAATGACTTCAGATCTGTAATTATTTCTCTTAACACAAATATGATTGGTGAACATAGACAAGACTCTTGCAATGACCACTTCTAGAGGCAAGGCCTTTAAGCTTACCTTAAGTTGTATACTATTACTATGGATAGAAAGTATCAAAAGGATATTACATGTTTTCTTTCTGTATATTTTTTCAAGGTCACTGTTATGTTAAAGCTTTGGCCATACTTACTCCAAAAAAGATACGAGCAGAGAGCTATTAAGCTTTCAATATTTGCATATATGTTGACTATTTAAACATTAAATATAATACCTTGTATATCTTTGATAGGTATGTTGATGATTACAAAGTGCAGGATATTCACATAGAATATGACCATAAAGCATTTACTGTTGAGTGTAATGTATGTTACTATAGTGTGCCACTCTATGTCGAGATGTCATTGGGGATGTGGAACCAATGGTCTGACTTATGTGAATGTCTGGATTTACCATCTGTGTCACTTGAATTTCGGGTCCTACTAGAATACTGCCACTCATCAAGGGCCCCATACAACCATCAGCCGTGATGCTATTATTCATGTCAGAACTAGACAGTACTCTCTCAGTATAGATTACATTGTGTGTATCAGCTAACTCGGCAGGTATACAAATATTCCCCTGGGCATCATAGACAGGTGTCATAACTGTTTCAGTCACTACGACATTAGGTGCAAGCTGAGAATCAAAAACAATTGTTGTGGGCTGCATACGTTGATCAGAAGTAGTATATGTCTCAGTTACTATGATATCCCCATGAAGACGGGGTTCAGGGATGGCCATTTCTGCCTGGAACTCAGCTTCTGAGAGATTCATTCCTGAAGAATCATTAACAAAGTAATTCGGTCCAAGCAAAGGGAGGTCAGTACTGATAGGTATACAGGCTTGGTGTGAAGGGAATGGTTCAATTTCTGTGTCTAAGCAGATTTCAGCAAGAGTCCTAAATTTTGGATCTAAAGTTTCCATGCAGCTTTCATCTAAATCATCCACAATCCAACTGCAACAGCCAATGGAGCCCACAGGAGACCCTACTCCCTCATGGTCATAAATAAGCAAACAGTCATTTGCTGGCCGACCTTTATCTTCATCTGCATAAGCATATGCTTTCTATAATTAGGAGAAGAATAGAAAATTAGTAGTTTGTTTTGCCTTTAAATGATAATAAAAATATCACAACAATATTTTAGAAATTCCTACCCTGAGATGTTTTGACAGAATGACTGAGAAAATGACTGGTGTTTTAGTGTGTTTCTTAAAAAAATTTTAACCTATTTTCCTCTTCTCCGATTGATTAAATAGTGATTTATAAGATTATAAGTTAATAGGAGTATAACACCAAATGTCTGTGTCCCTACCCCCACTCCCTTTACAGTGAAGCTGAAAATCTACCCTCACCCTCCACCCAGGGATTTTACTTTGGTGAAATACTCCAAACTCAGTCAAATTCTCCTTTGCTTTTCCCTGTCTGTTCTTCCTTCTCAACTTCTGTGTCTGAGCTAGAAGGAATTATGTTATATGACGTAAGTCAGAAAGAGAAAGATGAGCATGGGATAATCCCACTCATAAACAGAAGTTGTTTTATTTTTTTCAAAAATTATTTATTTATTATTGAATAGAGATTGAGAGAAATTGAGAGAGGAGGGGGAAATAGAGAGGGGGAGAGTCAGAGAGATATCCGAAGCCCTGCTTCACTGCTCGTGAAGCCTTCCCCCTGCAGGGGGGCACCAACAGCTTGAACCTGGGTCCTTGTGCACTGTAATGCATATTATTAACCAGATGCGCCACCACCTGGCCCCAACTTTAGCGTATTTCTAAATAATTAGTTTTTTTAGGAGGTCGGTATTGCATTAAGTGTGCATACACTTTATGCAAATGTGAATTTTTCTTTTTATATGGCTGGTCAATAATAATTTTTACATTTGATTCAGATTTTGAATCAAAGATAATATTTTAACCTACTGGATTTAGTATTTTCTGTTATCCAGGTGGTCCAGAAATGATATATCAGAATTGGAGTCGCTTCACAGGCGGTGAAGCAGGTCTGCAGGTGTCTATCTTTCTCTCCCTCTCTCTGTCTCCCCCCCTCCATTTCTCTCTGTCCTACCCAACAACAAAAAGATCAGTAACTACAACAAAACAACAAGAAGTGAATAAATATTTAAAAAAAAGAAATACAAAGGATCAGATATTCCGATGCTAAGAAAAAAAAAAGAATTAATATGTTCAACTTATTCATTCAATGAGAGGTATTTGATTGATTTGGTGTAAAAGTAGATTTAAATAGCTCTTAGCATCAGAAACTTGTATCAAAATATGCAGTGTGGTGGAGAGAATTGGGATTTTCAGCAGTTGGGTTAAGAGGAGGAAGGTAATACATGGCTATCTATTGTGATTTTGAAATTGCTTTAAACAGTCTTTAAATGCTATCCAAGGTAGGAATGCCATGTGTCCTAGAGCCCCACCTCCCCAAAGACCTGCCCCACTAGGGAGAGAGAGAGAGACAGGCTGGGAGTATGGATGACCTGTCAATACCCATGTTTAGTGGGGAAGCAATTACAGAAGCTAGGCCTTCCACCTTCTGTACCCCATAGTGACCCTGGGTCCATATTCCCAGAGGGATAAAGACTAGGAAAGCTATAAAGGGAGAGGATTGGGATTGTGGTGGGAATTGTGTGGAACTGTACCCCTCTTATCCTATGGTCTTGTCAATATTTGCATTTTATAAATAAAAGTTTTTTAAATAAACAAGTCTTTTTTTTTTTTGTCTCTAGGGTTCTGTGGCTCAGTGCCTGCATTATGATGCCACTGCTCCTGGCAGCCATCTTTTTTCCATTGTTGTTGCTATTATTGTTGTTGTTGGATAGGACAGAGAGAAATTGAGGGAGTATGGGAAGACAAGAGAGTAGGGAGAGAAAGATAGACACACTTGCAAAGTGACCTCCCTGCAACTAGGGAGCCACCCGCTCCAAGGGTTGCAATTGGAATCAATGAAGCAGGTCTACAGGCATCTTTCTCTCTCCATCTCTTTATTCCCCTCACTTGCCAATTTCTCTCTATTCTATCCAAAAATAGCTGCCAGGAACAGTGGACAGAGTGGACACATAATGCCAGTACTCAGCCCCAGTGACATCCCTGGTGGCAAAAAAAAAAAAAAAAAAAGACAGGAAAGGAACACTGTACTTAATGTCATCATCATTATTACTATTCAGTCTCAAGACTGTTTTGTGCAATTGTTTGCAGGGGTCTTACATCAGAGAAATAGCTGTCCAAGAATGCCATGTTCAATCCGGTGTCAGCAAATTCCCACTGGGTCCCCAGGGTTGAGCTTCTCCTCCTGATTGCTCCAGATGCTCCTCCAGCTGCCAGGCCAGCAGCTGTACCCAGACCTGTGTTGAGTTCCACTCCGGATACACCTCCTTCTACAGTTCCTCCACCAGCGTAAGTGTTAGTGTAGATTTCTGAAAGGAGAGAGAGCTCCTGTAAGTATGCTGGAGTCATGTGATGTGTAACAGTCACTGTCTGCTGGGCCTCACCACACAAAAGGAATTCAGATTATCCACACTCTTATGTTTGTTGATAGTAGGTGACACAGAGGGAGACAGCTATTGGACTTGACCTTCTGGCATGAGTGTAAACTTCTTCCCCGCACCTAAAAGTGTTCAACTAGCCAAGAGGATACTGTATCTGCGTTTTCATTTCATTGCTCCCTCTAAGCTCTCCAGTTCACCCCTGAGAGTATGAACACACTCAGGGATCTTTCACAATGAGATAAGGCGGGGGGGTTTTCTGTGACTGAAACAATTCTCATGCACCCTGGTGCAGGATAGAGAGCTGGTATTCACAGGAGTGCTGGGTCACACTAGGTCAGGTTTTGTTCCCTAAGGAATTACCATAGAGGTATCTCAGTCTTCTTTAGAATTGGACTACCTACCTGCTTTGTTTGATGATTGCTCAACAGCTGTGTTCCCCACCTCCCAATTCTTTGGTGTGCATGTGACTAGCATTCTTGTGAGGACACAAGAATGGTGAGGAAGATGCATGTGCAAATTTAAGAAAAGCTTTTTAGGAGCAGGAGGAATAACACACCATGTAGGGTACCTGCCTTGGAATGTGTCTGGTTCAGGTTTAAGTCCCAACAGCACTGTGCTGGGGTAGCTCTGGTGCTGGGGTGTCCTGACCACTTTCTCTCTCTGTCTCTCTATCTGAACCAAAAAAATGGGCCTGAGAGCAGTGGAATTATGCATATATGAGGTCTTGGCTCATTAAATAAGCCCTTCATCATATTATTAGAGAGAAACATTTAGTGCCTTTTCCTTTCTTACATTTTTAAGTTGCAATGGCTACTATAGTACTTTGCACTGATATCTTTTTGGGGAAAGAAGGCTCATAAATATACAGACACATATACGTGAGTATATACAGATATGATACCTAGCAAATATTTAATATACCACATGCCAATCCATCATTATGCATTATGTTATACATGTATGTATATGCTTATATATGCTTACTAACTCCTCACAGCAACACTTTGAAGGAGGTTGTATTTTAAAGTTAGTTTCTTTTATTTAAATTGATTTTTAAAAAAATATTTTATTTATTTATTATTAGATAGAGACAGAGAAAAACTGAGAGGGGAAGGGGAGATAGAGGGGAAGAGAGAGATACTTACAGCTCTGCTACACTGTTCATGAATTTTTACCCTGCAGGTGGGGACCAGGGCCTGGAACCCAGGTCCTTGCACATTGTAAAGTGTGCACTTAACCAGGTATACCACTGCTTGGCCTCAAAGCTTAGTTTCAAAGATAAAGAAATGAAGGCCCAGAGAGTGTGTCTTTCCCAAGGACTCATGACTAGTAAATGGCAGATCTGAGAATCAAACCTAAACATTCTGACTCCACAGTTTGCCTCTAGTAGCTATATCATACTTTACTGCTCAAAGATGAAAACAGAGAAACAAAGTGGCCACCCCAAACATTCAACTTTCTTATTATGCTATACCACTCAAAGAGGTTAACAGACATATTCTTTAATAAGCTACTTATATATTAAATCTGTCTTGTTGAATTGTGGTGTAAGTTTTGAATGGAACAATAGATTTTGGTTTCCACTGACCAGAAGAATCTATACGATCCTGGGTGTTGGAGGCTGTCATAGGTACACATATATTTGACACATCCTAAAAAGAAAAAAAAAAGAAAACAGAACTTTCAGTGTAGATGTTTTATGTTAAACATAGCAAACTAACATATATTTGTGTGGTGTCTAATTGCCAAGATATGCTCAATTTCTTCGAACAATCACACTTTTCTAAGAGCAGAAGTCCACTTACCCTGTCCTCCGGATGTGCCCCTTCTATTCCCCAAGACTGCATCACTCCTTCTCCTCCTTCTGGCACAGGAGCAAACCTTGTCCCCAGACCTTCTGGCTTTCTTCGTTTGCAGCAACAAATGAGTAGCAGGAGTGGTGATACTGCCCAAGAAAGTATAAAGGAAGAGTTAACATGCATCTCTCAATTTAGAAAGTAAATGGTTATCTCATGAAAAAAAAAAGTCACGGTGTTTAGAACCAAAGAGTGAAATACAAATGTAGAGAGGGTCAACTTTTTCCTGAAGGATTGAGATTGCATGTCCGTGTTTATAAATGCAAAATCACCAAATGACATCGATTTTCAGAATCAGTATGGAGGGAATCTGAGACAGTGAAATCTGAGCTCTTCATTCAGAAGTAAGGACAGTAATATTATTTTTTTTAAGTAGTACACACACACACACACACACACACACACACACACAAACACACACACACACAAAATATATTATCACCATCATGCTTATCCCAGGGGCACTGTGGTTGCACCATGAATCCATTGCTCCTAGCAGTAATCCCCTATTCCCTTTTCCTTTTTACTTGGTAGGACCAAGAAATTGAGATGGGAAGAAGAGGGAGGGGGAGGGGAGGGAGAGGGAGGAAGGAAGAGAGACAAGGGAAGAGAGACACCTGTAGCATTGCTTCACTGCTTGTGAAGCCCCCCCCCCCCCAGTAGGTGGGACTACGGGCCTGAACTCCAGTCCTTGAGCATGGTAATATGTCTACTCAAGCCAATGCATCACCACCCAGTCAATCTCTCTTTACTCCTCTCAAGCCCAAGACTCCTAAACTGTTTGGAGGTAGAGCTATGACTGAAGTCCAGTTTTCTGTTCCTAGTTCCCCCATGACCTGTATGTGCACTTACACACTTAAAATGACGTGTGTATGTGTTAACTTTGTATATTTGAGTACTCATGAACAAATATGTAATTTCATTTTCATATTTATTTATTTATTTATTTATTTTTGCCTCCAGGGTTATCGCTGGGACTCAGTGCCTGCAACTAGGAATCCACTGCTCCTGGTGGACATTTTTTCCATTTTGTTGTTGTTTGTTGTCATTGTTGTTGGAGAGGACCGAGAGAAATTGAGAGAAGAAGGGGAGATAGGGAGGGAAAGAGAAAGAAAAACACCTGCAAACCTGCTTCACCACTTGTGAAGTGAACCCCCTGCAGGTGGGGGGCTGGAGACTGGAACCTAGCCCCAATGATAACCTTGGAGACAATAAATAAATAATAATAAATAATTTAAAAAGCTTTCCAGTCTTTTATCTTTTTTTTGTTCATGTCTCTTTGCTCTTAAAGCATTTGGATAAAATTTTCATAATAGAATCAATTTTAGTGATTTTCAGTATTATACTTAAAAATTTATAAGTAATATTTATTGATTGACTGATTGATTGATTACCTCCGGGGTTATTGCTGGGGCTTGGTGCCTACACTACAAATCCACGGCTCCTGGCAGACATTTTTTCTTTCTTTCTTTCTTTCTTTTTTTAAATATATAAAATAGGACAGAGAAAAATTGAAAGAGGAGGAGGAGGAGACAAAGAAGGGGAGAGAAAGACACCTGCAGACCAGCTTTACTGCCTGCTAAGTGAGCCCCAGCTGCAGGTGGGGAGCTGGGGCCTCGAATGAGATCCGTTCACCAGTCCTTGCGCTTCATACTCTGTGCGCTTAACTTGGAGCACCACCAGCGGGCCCCAAATGATGTTATATTTATGACTCTCACTAAACATTCTTAGTTATCATTATTGAACACATATGTATCCTTAGCAACTCCACTGCTTGTTTAAAAAAAATTAGAGACATCAAAAAGAAATGGTTCAATGAACCTAGTTATTCCAGAGAGCCTGACTATATTTCTGTTGTGAAGAATGACTGGAAAGATGAATTTAATCAACTACTTACAAAGCAGCAGTAAGGCGCCCAGGGCTATCATGCCTATTCCTGTCCTTCCAAGACCAACATTTGAACCCCCAACATGGTCGTCAGTGATGTAGATATCATTAGTAACAGAGCTGTAGATGTCTGTGGTACTAGGATATAAGCACATTTGATTGTAGTCACAGTCGCAGCCTAGTAACTGCACAGTCTGTGGTGATTCACATTCTCTGTTATAGCTGTCCTTCACTAGAATTGGAATTTGGTAAAATTCTGGAAGTAAAGGTTGCACAGCTGTGAGCACTGCAGAGGTAGCTGAAAACAAAGAGAACACAGAGAAAACAAGTTAAACAAAATTGCTTGGAAGTGATCCTTTCTAATACCCAAGACTGACTTAGGTCTAACAATTTTTATGCTCTCATAGTTATATTCATATTAAAAAACAATTATACTTGTTTCACATTTTGTTCTGCTGAATTTTTATTTCTACGAGGAAGATCAAGAACCTAATCCTATTTCAGAGCAACAACATGGGACCTATAATATGTACTCATTTAAATATTTGTCCACTGAATGAAAGTTGAAAGAAAACATTAGAAACCTTCTCTTTAGTATTACAACTTATGAATACTGCAATGTATAGTCAAAGAAATATCTCAGTGTTAGAGCAAAGAACTTTCATGCCTAAGACTCCAGGTTATAGAATACAGGATACCCATATGCCAGAGCTGAATGGTTTTCTAGTCTTCCTCTCATTGATCTCTCTCATAAAAATAATTTTAAAAAGTTACAAATACAAAAAAATCAGTCCAATACTTATCCTTAAGACTTTTTAAATCTTTTCCAAAATTTCTGACCTTTGATATAAAATTATTTCCATAACGTCTGTTTTCCTAATTATTCATGCCATCATTGTATGTCAACTTTTACAGAAGCTCTTTCTTAAAATATAGGTTGACATTTGTTTATCAACACAAGGAAGGGTTAGAGCTTGATCAACTTGATACTTACATTATGAATAATATCTATTGATCTATAGCAATTTACGTTGTTATGGTTTATTACTTTTATAAGTTGTATGATAAGCCAACACTGTCTACCAAAATATAACTTGTGCACAATCTAAGAACTGAATGTGATGTCACAGAATATGTAAGAATTCATTACTTTAGTCACACCAACACTGAAATGAGGATCAAGAAATATTCTCTCTAGTATGTTTAAAGTTTTTACTGTCAGATTTACAAATATCAGCTTTCACCAAGATCCATGTACAACATATTTTCTTATATTTTCACTCTTCATGTCTGGATCTGAATGAGGGAAAAGTGATTAGCAATTATTTAAGAATAGGGATTTTTGTTTTTATAGGTCATGGTGAACTCAAAGTTGTTTTGGCTTTAATGGCATTTTCTTTAATGTATTTTGATTTTTAAAATGTTAAGGTGGTTATTGAAAAAGAGTATACACACACACACACACACACACACACACACACACACACACACACACACACACAGTTTAAAATGACTTGTATATTTTTCTTCTTTGACCAAGGACTAAGTCCTTATTGGAGGGGGTGCTTTATTTTAGGGTTTTAATCAAGACATTTGATTTCATAACAATGAGAATTTTCTTTCACCTTGGGCCCCACAGTCTGATCAGAGAACTGCTGCTACACCCAACTTTTCTTAATGCCCCAAGTGCACGTGAAATTAGAGAACTATCTTTGCCCAAATGAAGTACTGTCATAGCATTTCATTTTCTATCACATATTTAAAATTTTAGGAAGGAAAGAGAACAGAATGGTATGTTACCTAAAATTTAC
The DNA here is from genome assembly GCF_950295315.1 of Erinaceus europaeus. NCBI lineage: Eukaryota > Metazoa > Chordata > Mammalia > Eulipotyphla > Erinaceidae > Erinaceus > Erinaceus europaeus. The sequence continues at coordinate 45,662,316 of NC_080176.1, read as the reverse complement.
TCTCAGGTTTTTTCTTTATTGGGGAGCTTAATGGTTTCCAGTTGACAGTAAAATATAATAGTTGGTACATATGTAACATTTTTCAATTTTCCACATCACATTCTAACCCACCACCTAAGTCTTCCTCCACCATCATGTTCCAGGACCTGAACACTCCACCCACACCTCAGAGTCCTTTACTTTGGTGCAGTAATCGCAGTTTTTTAAATTAATGTTGGACATTTATTTTTATAACACAGTAATTAGCAGAAACAGACATTCTACTTTAGAATATATCTTTTTACTTTCCATACTCAGGTTTATGTATTTCTTTGTATCCAAAACTTCACACAATTATAATTTAATGCTGTATACCATTACACTTAAGTAATTTGAACCACATTATCAGTCTTATATGTAAGTCTGAGTTCACATATTTCATACAGATGACTCCATGGTTGTATGTATTCAAGGAGAAAATGAGTAAACTTATTCATGGGATGCCTTTGTTTCAGAGACTCAGCTGAAATAACATGGGATGGAGAATTGTAACATCTAGTGAGTCAATTATTTCAAACTAATCAAATATGGGTTTAGTATGCCAACTATGTCAAATGATGGCCATGTTCTTATTGATGTACTGCTATTTATAATTTCAGTAATGACAAATCATTTTACTTTTATTTTGGTTCAGATTTTTTTTATAAATAGCTAAAATTTATAAATAAGAATTGCTCATATGAATATGACAAGAACCATGGAAACAAATATAGAATGTACTACCACATGGTTTCCCTAATTATTTTGTTAGTTTTTTTGTTGTTGTTGTTGTTGTTATTTACTAAAGTATGGGCAAATTTGTGTTTCACTTACCATTAATAGATTTGATATTCCATAAGTCAGCTGTTCCTGGTGGCTGGTCAACAACACAGAAGGTAAAGGGAGACCCATAGGAGTGTTGGTTAACAGAGATAATGGTTGATGGAGAATTAATGCAGATGCTTTGACTTTCAGCAAAAATGATCGGACAGTAATCATTTGTGTCAGGAACTTCGATACATATGGTTCCCGTAGCTGTTTTTCCAGAACCATCTGAAACAGCAAAGAATTGTGGTGTTGGCATAAATTGAGCAAGGCTGAAAATTTTCCCATCACATGATGATGATGATGATATGTAGTAATGCATAGATAAAATATAAATAATTCTTGAGATAATGCTTGATAGATTTTTGTCTGTTTCAATAGCCTGAAACTACTTTTGCCTTTGCTTGCGACCTTCTCGTCACAGTGGCTTCTTTCTAGGTTATTTGAGCAAATTTCTTCCTGATTTAGGTCTCATGCGCACTATATTCATTCTTCTGAAAATGGTTTCACACTATTAAGTTCTATACATCTTACAAATCAAAGATGGGCTTAGTATACCCACTCTATAAAATTATGGTCATGCTATTATCTATGTACTGCTAATTATAATTTCAGTATTGATAAATCATTAATCAGCTATCCTTCCTCAGAGACTTTACTGTCTCTTCCCATTACATCCCCCAAAATGAAACCCAGTATCTTCATGTGGCTTTCCATTCAGGGTGTCTATCATATTACGAATTGTGGAAATAAACACAAATGGAAGTGAGTAATTGTGTATATTTTTCTTTCTGTTTCCACTTTTTAAAAAATGTATATTCTACAGATTAATGTCATTTCTTTTGGAAATGATGGTTCTGAAGGTTAATATAAATCTGAATTTTAAAATCTATTTTACTTTATTGAAACAAATGCAAATCTATTTTTCTAGCCCAGTTTTGGATTAGTATAATTTATTCAGTGTCTAGGCCACTAAACTACTTTATGACTGTTAGAATGATTAACAAATTATTATTATTATTATTTAAAATCTAACTTGCAAAGGACCTTAGTTTGCTCATTTACAACCTAGAACATCATCTTCAGAATTTTTTACTTGGTCTTTTTTTGAGACACTAAGAAACATCCTTAAAGAATCTTTTGAACGCTAAAGAGAGAGAGAGAGTCACTAAATACATCGCAAATAAACAGAGCCTTTCCAGACTCTTCATGGTTCTGTACAGCATGCTCTTCTAAGGCACTGAACATAGACCTTTCTAGATAGAGCCTCTCATTAGAGATATTTGTTTATCTCACAGATTGTTTTCTGTGTCATTCTCTAGTCTTTCAAAGATTTCTTTCTTATATTTTTTAATTTTTTATCTTTATTTATTTGAGTGGAGGGGAATGGTAGAGTGGGAGAGAGTCAGACACCTGCAACACTGCTCACCACTTGCACAGCTTTCTCCCTGCAGGTGGGGGCCAAGGGCTTGAACCTGGGCCCTTAAGCATTGTAACATATGTGCTCAACCAGGTGTGCCACCAGCCGAACCTTTTTCAAAGATTTCTTAGATCCTGGGTGGTGGCGCACCTGGTTGAGTCACATGTTACAGTGCGCAAGGACCTATTTCAAAGCCCGGTTTCCACTTGCAGGAGGAAAGCTTTATAAGTGGTGAAGCAGGACTGCAGGTATCTCTCTCTCTCTCTCCCCTTCCCTCCCTCACTATCTCCCCTATATCAGTTACTGGTTGCCTCTATCCAATAAATAAAGATAATAATATAAAAAAAGATTTCTAATAGCCTATTAATGTGGCAACCTAAAGAATAAACTATTGCTAATAAACCTTTGCTACCAGGTAGTATCCGCTGACCACAGAGTGCTGTTTCTTCACTTGTTGACTAGATAGTCTTGATCAAAAGTTTTGATTCCTAAATGATTTTACTGAGGGGATAATAACTTATAGTATAAGATTGCTGAGTGCAATATCTTCTCTGCACACCACTCCCAGTCCCAATTTAGGTCCTTCTCCATCATTGTCCAACTGGTCCTGAATGCTCTTTCTGCTCCTGGCCATCCTCTCCTTCCCTTCTTTGCTTTGGTGCTCCGCGTCTGGATGGCTATGTATTAGTTCAAACACTCAATTTAGGCAATTAGATGGTGACCCTTGTTTCCAGTGTTTTCAGTACATTTTGATAATGCTTTTCCCTTTTTTCTTTATTCATCTTAAATGATTTAATTTTATTCCAGAGGTTTAAGATTTTAATATATGGCCAATACATAACAGGTCATGATCAACAAGCTCAGGCTTTTTTTAGGAGCAAGCTTCCAGAATATATTTTGTAAATAAGACAAGATAGGTTATGTAAATTTTCCAGATTGTATGAGTTATATTTGGGTATGATCATGGTTTATTTATTTATTTTGCCTCCAGGGTTATTGCTAGGGCTTGGTGCCTGCACCACGAATCCACGGATCCTGGAGACCATTTTTTTCCCTTTTGTTGCCCATGTTGTTTTATTGTTGTTGTTGTTGTTATTGTTGTTATTGATGTCATTATTGTTGTGTAGGACAGAGAGAAATGGAGAGAGGACGGGAAGATAGAGAGGGGAAGAGAGAAAGATAGACACCTGTAGATCTGCTTCACCACTTGTGAAGTGATCCTCCTGCAGGTGGGGAGCCAGGGGCTCGAACTGGGATCCTTGAGCCAGTCCTTGCACTTCACGCCATGTGCTCTTAACTTGCTGCATTGGTTTATTTTTTATCTTAAGTTGTCCACTTTTTTTTTCCTCTTTGTCTTTTTTAAAGCTCAGAGAAAAGCTTAATACAAATCTGCATTGCCCATATTATGTTAATTATGTATCTGGGACATCTGTTTCCTTTGGGGGATACATTTTTTTTCATCTATTGTTTAGTAGTTGGCTTCCTAGACACTACTCCAGAAATTCATTAACTCTTGATCAGTCTAAAAATTCCAGGAAGGTTCAGATTTCCCTTAAGGAGAAGCATCTAATACAACCTACCTCATTACCTGTGCTTTTATTTGGAACTTCATATTTAGAGTAATGGTGTGCTTTCTTGGTCATTAATGGCTTATTTTTTAACAACATATCTAATAAAAAAATTACAGGATATCTTATTGTAGCTCTCAGTTATAGTAGTTGTAAAATATCTATACTATATGCAGAAAATTCATTCCATAGGTCATTTGTAATTGAATTTTACGCATACCTTGTAGCACTAACTTTAAGTATACAATTTGTACATTACTGTATATGTTAGATTAACCACTCAAGTAATAAGGACTTAGACAAAATCTGAATATATATATATATATACATATATATATGTAAAACACTATAGGTCATATACATTTTTGGAACATAAGTTAAATTATGACAAGTGTAAATAACATGTGTAAATATATGCTGAATTCATTTCTTGATTTAAGCTATTTAGAATTTTCTGTCTTTCAAGCACTACTGAATAGTATATTTCATTCAAACCAATTAAATACCAATATAATCATACTTATATGTACTATATAATAACTTTATTAAAAGCTGAAAATAAAATTTCTTACCATCTATAGCTAGAATCTCTGCTGTATATATCCCATTGGTAATATATTTTGACGTCTTATCAAATTCCCTGGAAAACTGTATCTCACCAGTCCTTGAATCAACTTTTAACCAGTTGCCTGCATCCTGCCCTATGATATACCTGTTTTAAAATAAATAAATCACTGTGTTTATATGTTTGTAAGTAACTAAAATCACATAAGAACTATATTATGTTAAACATATCGTATTGATATGATCACAGCAATAATTGTCTTAGAGTGAAAATTGGCACTTCAGTAGCAGGCAGCTTCCCAATAGAATTTTTACATTTTCACAGTTCTTTCTTTTTAGATGGACTGAGAAAGTAGAGAGTCAGTGAAAGTGAAAGAGACCACAGCACCAAAGCTTCCTTTAGTGTGGTGGAGATTGGGCTCAAACCTGGGCCTAACATGCAGCAAAAACAGCAAACTATTCAAGTGAACTATTGATATTTTTCCAAACCTTCTTATCACTTCTAGTTCTTAAATTAAATGCTAGCAAGAGATAGCACTATTAAGAGAGTATCTTATTTTTTCCTAGGTTCAGAGCACTTGGATTGTTAGGAGTTGTGGACTCCTCCCTCTACCTTTTGTGTATGAGCTTCCTTACAGACAATGGATTCGAAGTTATTGACCTTTTGGGGAGAACAGGTCTTTGCTCCAGAAACAAGTATCCAAGGTACTTAACGGATATATTCTTTTTGTCTTGCTCATAATAACGAACTTCATAATTTTTGTTGTGTAATTATTTTCCAGAAAAATCAATGTGTTGGCTTAATTCATATATAATTTAAGTACCTAGTGTCCCTAATACCTAGTCTCTTTTTTTTCCAGTTCTTTCTTCATGCTCATCACATTTCTGGAACACCTGTGTCTTAGCTTCTTCTAATATATATATATTAGAAGAAGCTAAGACATATAATATAATATATATTATATAATATATATATTATATATATAATTATATATATTATATATATAATATATTATATAATATATAATATATTATATATTATATATAATATATTATATATTATATATAATATATATAATATATATATTATATATAATATATATAATATATATATTATATATATAATATATATATATATATAAATTTTTTTTTCTCCTTTGAGCAAAGGGTTGAAATCAGTCTCAAAGTCATAGGTAACAAAGACCTTAAGGAAAACAGCAGTGACTAATCTTTTATGATGTCATACTGTTTACAAGAAACTGACTCAGCCAGGTCTAAGTTAGTACAACTGGTCACAAAAGATCAAAGAGACTCAGAGGAATTAACTGTAGGAGGCTCTTTGATCTTACACTTACTCTCTAAACAGAATTACTTTCATAAACCCGTTGGCTTTCTTACAGCCTTTAAAAAGACTATGAATGGGAGCCAGGCGGTAGCGCAGCGGGTTAAGCGCAGGTGGTGCTAAGCACAAGGACAGGCAAGAGGATCCCGGTTTGAGCCCCCGCCCCCCACCTGCAGGGGAGTCGCTTCACAGGCGGTGAAGCAGATCTGCTTCTTTCTCTCCTCCTCTCTGTCTTCCCCTCCTCTCTCCATTTCTCTCTGTCCTATCCAACAACGACGACATCAACTACAACAACAATAAAAAGACAACAAGGGCAACAAAAGGGAAGATAAATAAATAACAATTACCAAAAAGAAAAAAGAAAAAAAATTCTAAAAACAAAAAAGACTATGAATATCCAGCACAATCACTGAAGACAAGCATATTAGAAAAAAGGAAAAAAAGAAAAAGGCAAAGCAAAACTCCAAGAGTATTTCAACCCACATACTTGAACATATACTCCATAGATGAAAACTGACCAGGTTTACCACTCTAATGGGAGCAAAGTATCATAGTACCTAACATTTGTTGCTGGGTGTCCTGTGTCCATATCTACAGCAGTGTATGTGCCAAGCACATAATTTAACCAAGAGCCACCTCTTACTCCTTCTCGCACACTGAAAGTCATGGAAGTTGGATGAAATGTTGGTCCTTCTCTCACATTAATAACCTGGATTCTCACTGGTGTTGACTGCATTCGAAATTGGGAGGCAACTGAATGGTGAAATTCAGCTTGGTTTTTAACTCCAATACCAAGGTGAATATTGGGCATTTGTTCATAATCTAGCATCTGAAATGAGAGAAAGTAAAACTTTTGAAAAAACAAAAGAGTTCTGTTGATTTGGTAAGAAAACAATGCACTAGATAAGTCTAAGAATTATGAAATTCACAGTTTGAATTGATAAAATTTATTTATAACTGCAGTATTTTAGCTATATTATTTCTTTTATCTTTTTATCGCAGTTCAATAAGTCATGTCAAACTAACTATAAACTTTACTAAAATTTTTGAGTTATGAACTTATTTAAAAAAAAACAACAATAAAATGAAAAGAAAAAAAAAAACGTTTTTCTTTCCAAATGCGGAAAACAAAAGTTAAACTGCGTGTGAAATTTATAAAGTAGGCAACCATTGAATAAACAGAGTCTAGCTTTTCTTTTTTTATTTCCTTATTAGGGGATAAATGGTTTATAGTCGACAGCAAAATACAGTAGTTTGTACATGTATAACATTTCCACATAACAACATAACTATGTCCTCCTCTGCCATCATGTTCCAGGACCTGAACCCTCCCGGACATCCCAGAGTCTTTTACTTTGGTGCAATACACCAACTCCAGTCCAAGTTCTGCTTAGTGTTTTCCCTTCTGATCTTGTTTTTCAACTTCTGTCTATAAGAGAGATCATCCCACATGCATCCTTTTGTTTCTAACTTAACATAATTTCTTTCTTTTTCTTTCTTTCTTTACTTCTTTTTTTTTTAAATTTATTTTTTGCCTCCAGGCTTATTGCTGGGGCTGGGTGCCTGCACTACGAATCCACTGCTTCTGGAGGCCGTTTTTTTCCATTTTGTTGCCCTTGTTGTTACTTGTTGTTGTCATTATTATTATTGTTGTCATTGCTGTTGTTTTTGTTGGATAGAACAGAGAGAAATCGAGAGAGGAGGGAAGACAGAGACTGGGAGAGAAAGGTAGACACCTGCAGACCTGCTTTACCGCTAGTGAAGCTAACCCCCAGCAGGTGGGGAGCCAGGGGCTGAACCCAGTCCTTACACTGGTCCTTGCTCTTTGTGCCATGTGCATTTAATCCAGGTTTTACCAACAGACCCCCTCAGTTAACATAATTTCTTCAAGCTCCATCCAAGACAGGGTGAAGAAGGTGAAATCACCATTTTTAATAGCTGAGTAGTATTCCACTGTGTATTCACCACAGCTTTCTCAGCCACTCATCTGTTGTGGGAGGGTCTAGCTTTTCTTTATAGTTTACATCTGGGAATCTCTTGAAATACAGTCTTCAGGAGTTGGGTGCTAGTGCAGCAGGTTAAGCACACGTGGTGCGAAGCTAAGGAGATCCGGGTTCGAGCCCCTGGCTTCCCACCTGCAGGGGAGTTGCTTCACAGGTGGTGAAACAGGTCTGCAGATGTCTGACTTTCTCTCCCCCCTCTATCTTCCCCTTCTCTCTCCATTTCTCTCTGTCCTATCTAACAATGATGACATCAATAACAGCAATAATAACTACAACAACAATAAAAAAGGGCAACAAAAGGGAAAATGAATAAATAAATATAAAAAATTTAAAAAAGAAATAGTCTTAATAAAAGTATATATATATATATATATATATATATATATATATATATATATATATGATATAATTGAAAAAAGCAAGTTAAATGAGGCCATGTAGTGGCGCACCTGGTTGAGGGCACATGCTACAATGTGCAAGGACCCAGGTTCGAGCCCCTGGTTCTCACCTACAGGGGGAAAGCTTGGCAAGTGGTGAAGCAGGGCTGCAGGTATCTTTCTCTCTCTCTCTCTCCCCCTTCCCTCTCAATTTCTGGCTGTCTCTAAGCAATAGGTAAATAAACATAATAAGAAAAGAAAGAAAACATAAGTTAAAAATGGTGCACATTACCTCTAAAGGAAGATTCATGATTATTATAGTTCATCTTAAATTATAATTTCCTTGTACTAAATCTGGTGGACAAGAAATCTCCTTCAAGACCCATTAAAATAAGTATACTCAGAGAAAAGTCATTTTTGGGATGGTTTTCTCTATGAAAGAGGAATAGAATATTTTGATCCAGAATAAATCATGTGGTGACATGAAAAGTCACAAGTGAAAAAGCAGTTTGTAAAAAACAGAGTTTTGAACAGTGTGTGGGTGGAAGTATTTTGCAAATTACTGTAAACGTGATTCTTAGCATATTTACCAGCAATAGATGTCAGTGCCATCAACAAGATTCTGAAACAAATCCTTGCTTCTTATTTATTCTGATGGTATGAATGTTTCCTTAGATTTTAAATTCTTCACAAGGGCCGGTATGACAGATAGATAATTTTACCTGAGTTCTTATTTGCGAACTGCTCAACATATTTCATTTAAATTTAATCTAGTCTCAGAGACTTTGGATTTTGATAAACATTATTTTCTCCATGGTCAAAATAATGCATAGCGCAGAGCTGAATACTAATTCCACACTCAAAAAATGAACTTTCAATAGGAAGAGATACCTTTCTACACCAAAATTGAATTTTCTCAAATTCTATGTTATCTTCAAATAAAATAAATGTCCGAAATCTCAACTGGTAGAGAAATCTTTTTGCCTTCCTAATGAGTAGAGTGCCCTTAAGCTATATGAATAGATGTTTCAAGATGTGTCTGTTATTGCTATTCAGAGATCAGAAATTAAGTAGGGGCAGAGAACTGGCTGAGGAAATCTGCCAGGACAGATAAAGGCAGGTAGAGGATAGGCAGAAAGTTCCTCATTCATTCTCTAAGTGGGATTCTATATCAAAGATTTCCTAAATGTGCCCAGTGGTCAGGGTTGTGCAAAGAAAAATAAAAGCCATTTTTTTAACCTTTGGATTTTTGCTTGAGTTCGAATGGAGAGGCTGGGAAAACTCAGTCTGTGCAATTAATGGCATGGTTGAAGCATAATCACATGCAGGTGTGTATTAGAAAGTAGAAGTTGGGGCAGCCTCCTGAGGTCCAGATTGAGACTCAGGGTAAAGACCATTCCTGAAATTGAATTTTCTACTAGGTTCTCTGCACCCTCCACCCTGATGTTTTCTCTGGAGCTAGGTGCTTGAACTATGAATCCACTGCTCCTAGAGGCCATTTTTTTCCATTTTATTGGCTAGGACAGAGAGAAATTGAGAGAGGAGGGGGGAGGTATAGATAGATAGATAGATAGACAGATAGATAGATAGATAGATTGATAGATAGACCTGCAGACCTTCTTCACTGCTTGTGAAGCATCTGCCCTGCAGGTGGGGAGCTGGGGGCTCAAACCCTTGTGCTGGTCCTTTCACTTAATGTGCTTAACCAGGTGCTCCCTCACCTTCCCCACCCCAGAGTACGTATATATTTAGAATAACTCATAAAAGGCATGGTATATAAATCATATAGGGTAGGGAAAATAGCATAGTGGTTACGCAAAATATTTCATATGAAATATTTTCTTCCTTCTCCTTCTCTTCCTAACTCCCCCTACCCTTTCCCCATCTTCTCCACTCTCCTTTTCCTTGGTCTTTTTTGATAGAACATAGGGAATTTGAGAGGGAAGGGGGGCCGATAAAGAGGGTGAAAGATAGACACCCGCAGTACTTGCTTCATGGCTCCTTAAACTCTTCTTCAATGGGGTCCTTGTGCATGGTAACACGCACTTGACCAGGTGTGCCACTATCGGGTCCCCTTCTTGCTATTATTTTAGTAGTGTGAGACGCAGACCCAAAATTAAGAACAGTTACATATTATAATACAAAGACAATAATTAAGATGGTAAGAAGCCTAGTGAGGATTTCATAACATTTCTACATGTTTATTTCTAACCAATATGCAATGTTAAACAGATTCTGATCTCTGGAAGTTAAAAAAAAAAAAAAAGGAAAACTAAGTATTGAAAATTTGACAAGGTGTCAGGCTACTTTTGCTTTTCTCTTGAAATCACGTTACACTTGACAAGGACTCATACCTTTCCTGTATTTTCATTTTATTAAATAAAATTAATTAATTAATTTAAGTGAGAAAGATATGGAGATGATAATACACACAGAGACCAGAGCACTACTCAGCTCTGGCTTATGGTGGTGCTGGGGATTGAACCTGGGACCTTTGTAGCCTCAGGCATGAAAAGCTTTTAGCATAACTATTATGCTGTCTCTCCAGTGTTCCTCCTTTTATTCTCTGTTATGGCCTTTAATCTTGTTCTTAGTACCTTGATTTGGATAATAATAATTTCTAAGCATTAATTTTTTTCAGAGTTGAACTTAATAACAATTTAAAATATTTTTAATGAATTTTAAAACTTTTTGGTCTACAAGTAGGGGTGGTAAGTTTTTACTATTAAAAAATAATAATTTATATAATGGAGGAGGGCTAAAGAACACCACTCTAATATGCTACCGAAAGATGGAGTCTCTCCCAGATTTTCATTGTTAATCCTATACTCAACCTGCTGAACCACCTTCCCAGCCACAGACAAGATTTTTGTTTGTTTATGTTGTTTAAGGGCAGATAATAAATCTTTTAGGCTTTGGAAGCTACAGACAGTTCCAGGCTCAGGAATTTAACTTAGTTATTAGAGCATTAAAAAAAAGTCAAAGGAAATACATGAATGAACAAATGACTTTTCTCTATTACATTAATGTTAACTGCAATCTTATTGGCCTTAGCCATATTTGTTTCTGAGTTGTATTTTTAGATTTAACTCTTGTTCATAACATAAAGATATAATATAACTGAAGAAAAACTAACCTGGAATTAGATAAAAATAAAATATTGCAGTCCAGTATTCAAGATTTCAGCAGACTAACTCCAATTCCACATGCCTATTCTGGCATTTTGTTGCTTTGTTTAAATACTTTACCATGTCTTCCACATATTATTATTCCCTCACTTTTATATGTTTGTCTATTTTACTGTATTCCCTGAATTAAACATTTTCAGATAAGTTGAGCTCAAAGATGTCACCTCTTATATCAGTAAGTATCTCACATTTTACTCACTGAACAGTGGATTGAGTTTAATATTATAACACATGTACTATTGTTTCACCTCACATTATTATTCCACTCATAGGTGCTTGGTTTGTTTTTCTGACCTGATAGTGAGCACTTTGAAAAAAAAAACTTTGTTTCCCTTATTCATAAATATTATGTTGATGAACTGAAAAACTCAGACTCACACAGCAAGCAAACTTAGGACACTCTACACATACTAAGTTTCAAAATTATTGAGTACTTTTAAAAGGCAGAGACTGTGTCTAATAGTCTTTTAAATTTTTGTTGGAAGAATATATCAGGTCCCATACTATACCTTGACAACTTTCAAAATGCCTTCATTGGTTCTTGGGTCTGTCTGAATATCAAACCAATTCCCATCATTTCCAGAAAGAATTACATAATTTGCCAACCAATTATCTGTTCCTTCTTCATCAAGATCAATTGCTTGTAATCGTATCAATTCTGAACTTAGACAATTCTCTTCAATACTGGCTGAATACTGAAATGACATAGATCAGTGTTGATTTTAGTAAATTTTCAAAAGAGGAAAGGTATTTATTAATACATAATTACCATGCAAAATACTGATAGCAAACTATGTCAGTAGTTTTTGTACCATAATTAGAAGCCATTTTTTTTCAATCAGAAGTAGAATAATAAAATTATTTTAAGATAATAGAACTGATTTTCTGTTTATTTATTCATTTATTTTGGATAGAAACAGAGAAAAATTCACACAAAGGGCATGGGGAGATAGAGAGGGAGAGGAACACACACAGTACAGTTTCACCACTTGTGAAGCTTCACCACCCCCCTAAATGGTTTGAACTTAGGTCTTCTGCACACTGTAATGTGTGTTCTAATGCACAACCCCCCACCCAGTCTCTAGAATTGATTTTCATTGATATACATGAAGTCAAAGTTAAAATGGCACTTCGTTTCCTTTTTAAAAATTAATTAATTAATTTATTCTCCAGGGTTATGGCTGGGGTTTGGTGCCTGCACTATGAACTACTGCTCCTGTGGCCATTTAAAATTTTTTTTTTTTGATAGGACAGAGAGAAATTGAGAGGGGAGAGGAAGGCAGAGAGGCATAGAGAAGGACAGACACCTGTAGATCTTCTTCAGGGCAGATGAGGTGACTGCCCTGCAGATGGCGAGTCGGGGGCTTGAACTGGGATTCTTGCAGGAGTCCTTATGTTTTGTATGACGTGAGCTCAACCAGGTGCGTCACCGCCCGCCCCACCCCACCCTACCACGTTTCCTTTTTCTCGGTTCCTTTTCATTTTCCTTGATTCTCTATCTACTTTTACTGTATAACGCCAGGTAGTAACCAACTAAGCTTTTTGAGTCAGAGAATTCATGTCGTAATGATTCCCTTTTGCTCCAATAATTCTGAAATGGACATAGACAGCAAAGGAGGGGATGAGAATGGTAGTAGCTCAAGAAAAACATTTTCTTTTATTTTTACCAAAACAAGTCAACTTTGCCTTATGGTTTTCAATTAGTGTATGATATTAAACACATTATCATGCAGAAGAAACTCCACAATTCATATAACAAGTATATCTATACATCTATATCTATCTATCTATATGCCTCCAGGGTTATTGCTGGAGCTCGGTGGCTGCACCATTAACCCACTGATCCTGGAAGCTATTTTTTTCCCCCTTTTGTTGCCCTTGTTTTTTTTTTTTTTTTTTATCGCTGTTGTGGTTATTATTATCGTTGTTATTGATGTCGTTGCTGTTGGATAAGACAGAGAGAAATAGAAAGGAGGGGAAAACAGAGAGGGGGAGAGAAAGATAGATATCTGCAGACCTGCTTCATCGCTTGTAAATCGACCCCACTGCAGGTGGGGAACCAGAGGTTCGAACTGCAATCCTTAGCCAGTCCTTGTGTTTCAAGCTATGTGCACTTAACCCGCTGTGCTACTGCCTGACCCCCATATATCCATATATTTAACAGAAATTGTATCATAAACTATCAGGAAATCCAATTGACAATGGACAATTAGAAAAAAAATGACGAGTGTAGCAACTTACTGTAGTTTTTTCTAAGGTAGGGAAATTATCATTGACATCTAAAACCTTGATTCTACAGTCGCATTCAGAAGACAGTCCATCCATCGCACCATCCCGATCTGAGCCTCTCACAAGGAGGTTGTACATACTGTGTTGCTTAATTAGGATGAAAAAAACAATCAAGACTTAGATCTTGTCTTAAACTCTGACGTTATTTTGCTTTGTATTTGCATAATAAAGTATTATGCCTTTGCATAATCTGTTAGTCCAAATTTTCTTTTATATCTTTTATATTATCGTTTTAAAAAATGGTGACTGGGGGAATATCTCAGTGGTAGAGCACAGGACTTACAACCTGAGGCCCGAATTTCGACCACTGATAATGCATATGCCAGACTGAACGATGCTCTGATGTCTCTTCCACACCTATCTTCTTCTCTCTCATAAAAGTCAACAAATCTTTAAAGACCACGATTGGATTATTTTTCTAGCCTCCCTCAATTTGGAGGAGAGGTATAGACAGATCATTTCATCTTTGACATTTTCAGATCAAATCCTTTATTTCTTATCATTTATTCATAGAAGGCTTTACCTCTCTGTCAAGGAAACTGGACATCGTGCGAACTTCTCCAGTGTACCTGTTCAAGATGAACATTGGTGCACCCGAAGGCTCCTGAGAAACAATCTTGTAGGCAATTTTAGAATTCAGATGATTGTCTTCATCCGCATCTGTGGCACTCAACTTTACTACTAGTGTGTCTAGAAATGAAGATGGAGGTGGAGTATGTTTGAGACTGTCAGAATCAATTAGGTAGATCATCAGGTATATATAGAAAGAGTGATAGCTTTTCTTCTGTTCTAGATTTTCCATGAAGCTGTGTTACCATAACTCCTAGCTATGCCTTTGCTTACAAAAGTAATGGTGGTTTGCTCCTGCAACATCATTTATAAAATACTAGCATTCCTTAAAGGATTAAATGGCACATTAGTAGCCAGGGGTATGAAAAAGTTCAAGAGACTTTTTTTGTGAAGTGGAAGATATTTATTTCATTATTTTTTGTAATTATCACATGGAATGATTTTAAAACTTATTTATTTTTTAATATTTATTTCTTTATTCTCTTTTGTTGCCCTTGTTGTTTTATTGTTATAGTTACTGATGTCATCGTTGTTGCATAGGACAGAGAGAAATGGAGAGAGGAGAGGAAGACAGAGAGGGGGAGAGACACCTGCAGACCTGCTTCACTGCTTGTGAAGCGACTCCCCTGTAGGTGGGGAGCTGGGGGCTCGAACCGGGATCCTTACTCCTGTCCTTGTGCTTCGCGCCACCTGTGCTTAACCCACTGCACTACTGCCTGACTCCCAAAATTTATTTATTGAGCACCTTGTAGCTCACCCAGAAAATAGAGAACTGCCATTGTTGTGTTGAGAGATAATAAAACTTTGCCAAGTAGTCAGAAATTGGTAATTGTTAAATAGAAGTTCTCAGAAAAATCAAGTCTTTAACTATCCACAGCATCAGAGAATAGGTATGCTAAGCTGATCCTCAAGCCCACCAGCCCACAGGATCTTTTTTTTTCAAGGCTGGCAGGTCCCTGATGATTTTCTGCTTATCAGTTTATTTTCAAACTGAAAATGTCTTACTCCAAAGAACCTGAGAACCTTGAGTAGAGTCATAAATTATATGTGTTGGTCCAGAGGTTAATTCTCTGTATATATGGATGCCATAATTAGGCTGCTGCTTAGTAACTAAATGAACATGGATGTGAACCTGGATTCAGTTTGATCTTCCCTTCCTTACCCAGTGACGTAGACTTTGGAGACTGTCTCTTTGTTTTGCTCCTCTTAGACCAAGTCTTCATTTTGTTCTCCTATTCTGTGTTGAAGAACATCCTGTGTCTTTCATTTATAGGGAATCTGTATGAGTTACCATGACTTTCCCTATTGTCCCTACCTTTTATTATCTTTTCCTCTTGCCTGTTTCCCTCCAGATTTCATCCCTTTTCTTTGACTCTGAATGGGTAGTTTTTCTTGCTCTGTTATCTGCCTTTTCCTTTTTTTCTTTTTTTAAGTTTTTGTCTTTTTCATCCTCCATTCCAGATTTTATTTACATAAAAGAGGGGAAATACTGATATGAAATGGAAGAATGTTATTGTGCTGTCAGAAAAGTCATGACATATTTTTCTATGAAAAAATGTGTCATGAATTTTCTGATAATCCAATAAAAGGGAAAACAAAGGACAGAGACAGAGAGAGATTGAAGAAAGCTGCAGTATAGGAAAGGCACAATTGTATCAATGGAAAGGAAAAAAAATCAAAACTAATATGAAGAGAGGGGAAATGAGCACCTTAGACTTATAAATTGAACTAAGTAGGATAAAATAAAATGAAGAAATGAGAAAATATAATCTAACTGGAGGTGTAGACTGTGAAGGATCATGGTTACTTCAATAAACTATTTTGGGGGGGTATTTTGGGGTGTGATTAAGATAAGACTTTGAGTAACACATAGAATCAAGTCCTTTATCATAATCACACTTTCTTCCTCATTTTACTCAGTTGAATTAATTATGATTGTGTAGCTATCTCTGTGGAAGGCAGGACGCATTTATTAAGTCACACATGTCAGAATACTTCACATACTTGAAGCCCTCATGTTAAGTGAGCTAAGCCAAAAAGAGAAAGAAAATGATCTCACTGATAGATGCAACTTAAGAAATAAGGAAAGAGAGGGAAAATACAAAGCAAAACTTGGACTGGGTGTGGTATCTTGCACCAAAGCAAGGAACTCTGGGGAAGGAAGGTTAGAAAAAGACTGGAAAAAAAAATAAATGAAGTTCAGCTAAGTAATATTTAATTTAGCTGCACATTTATGTTCCTCTCTGTGTTAGAATTCTTCTGGCCAAATGTTGAAAACAATATTCATTGAGTACTGGGGAAAAAAAAAGAATAGTTCACAAACAATAGGAGAGTTAGCATAACATATTATAATAATATTATTATTATTATTAGTTTACCAGAGCACCTCTCAGCTCTGGCTTATGATGGTACAGGGGACTGAACCTGGGACTTCAGAGCCACAGGCATGAGAGTCTCTTCGCATAACCATTATGCTATCTACCCCTGCCTAGAGAGCTAGCATTTTAGACATGACTATCTTTGCTCAATTTGAAGTTAGAATTTTCTTGGTTTACCCAAAATACAAGTTTCAAGTTTTCTGATCTTTAAATTATCTATACTTTAATCTTCTAAGTTTTGGCGAAGAGAAATTGATACGATTTAGCACAGAGAAAGAGTGTGATTTTACTCACTAGCATCGCTATTTTCTTCAATGTTGGCTGTATATACATTTTGAGTAAATACTGGTGGGTTGTCATTTATATCCATAACTTTGACTCGAAGTTCAAGAGGTCTTTCTAAATCTTCACCCCGTGAATTTAGAGCCCGGCAATAGATCTATAAACAGTAGAGAAAAACTGTTATCACCAAAAGAAATTAAATAGTATGTTTAATTTTAAAAGATAACAATTGCAAAGAAACCATTTTCCCAGTGAATCCGTACTATTTTGTGGTCTAACAATTGAAGCAGCAAGACATTGGATCACATGCATGTGCCTCATACTAAAGAATTCTTACGTCTTTTCACTGACCTTTCATCATATTCTTTTAGTCCTCCAAGTCCTTTATTTAGTCAAAATGATTTTTAGGGGAGAATGGTGAGAGAAGAAAAATAATAAAGATAAATCATAACTTACTGTGTGACTTACCAAGAAAAGTGGAGTTATTTCTCTGTCAACCACGGAAGTGATGTTAATTTCTCCAGTCCGGGGGTTAATAGTGAACACACCATAAGGTGGTCTATCAATCCCTACCCCAGAGATGCGGTATGTAATCTTCTGGTTTACCTCACAGTCTGATCGAATCTATCAGCAAAATAACCAGAGTTATGGGGGCTGGGCGGTGGCACACTAGGCTAAACATGTATTACCAAGAGCAAGGACCTGAGTTCTAGCCCCCAGTCCCTATCTGCAGGGGACCCCTTTCATGAATTGTGAAGCAGGTCTGCAGGTGTCTATCTTTCTCTCCCTTTCTCTGTCTCCTCGTTCTCTTCAATGTCTCTCTGTCTTATATAATAAAAATGAGGGAAAAAAGGGAAAAAAAAGTTCACAGGAAGCTGGAGCAGTGGACTCCAACTGCAGGCAGCGAGCCCCAGTTATGACCCTGGTGGCAACAAGATAACTAGCAATGTTGTCTTATCTACTGCAGGCCATGAACTTCAGAGTGTAGTGGGTGCAAAAAATGATCTCAAAGAGTGATATGGGCTTGGGTCGAAACTCAGGTCCTTTACTTTGTTCTGTGTCCCTGAAAGTTCACTTAACTTTGTTAAGGAATAATTTATAGTGAGAAAAAACCGCCTATATCATAGATGTTAAGAGCACACACACACACACACACAAACACACACACACACACACACACACACAAAATAATAAGTCAAGAAGAAAAGGATGGATATCATATAATCTTACTCATAAGCAGAATTTAAGAAAGGACAGGGAGGGAAAACAAGTAAAACTTGGACAGGGTTTGGTAAGTTGCACTAAAGCTAAGGACTGTGGGAAACCAGGGAGAGACAGGGGCCTGGAGGAGGGGGCTTTGGGGTAGAGGTGTATGATGGGAGAGGAGTACCTTGCTTAGGGGTGAGGATAATTTGTAGACAACTATCACAGGGAGATGAGAAATTATATTCACATGTCAACAACTATACTGTAAACCATTAAACCCCTCCCCCAATAAAATCAATTTAGAAAGAGAGAATCGATCTAATAGTTCTTGGTAGAGGGTTACTAGGACTTCCATGGTGAGCATGGTGTGATAGTATACATCAGAAAGAGGTGTGAAATTACACCCCTGAAACAGAAAAACTTACAAATCAATATTCAATATTTTTAAAAATGTAACTAGGGACAATTGGATAATTTAGATTAGTTATCCTCTAGCCCAATGATTTTATTCATTATATATATATATGGAACTCCAGGAAATTTACTGAATGTGACTAAAAAATGTGTATCATAAGTCTAAGAACATAAAACTACAAAGATAGTTGAACAGAAATAATAATTCAAAAGCTTTCCAAAAATTTGAAAACTTCTGAGAAAGAAAACTTTTCTTAAACTGAGAAAACTTTTCTTAAACTGAGGTTGTTATCTGTATTGTGGTTGATGCTTACAATAGCTTAATGGAAGAAATTCCCATAAATCATCACTCTTGAGTTAAACAGTGGCCCAAGGTCAAAATATTGGTGCCACACCTGGTTGAGTGTACATGTTACAATGTGCAAGGACCTGGATTCAAACCCCTAGTCTCCACCTGCAGGGGAAAGATTCACAAGCAGTGAAGCAGCGCTGCAGATGTCACGTTGCCTCTCTTCTTCTCTATCTTCCCTTTCCCTCATGATTTCTCTCTGTCTCTATCAAATGAATAAATAAATAATACTAAAAGGTGAAAAAGAAAGCTTTAAAAAGACATCTGGAAAGATCAAACTGTGATGATAATATGTATTTTATCTTTCATGGATTAATTTATTACATACTTTCCTTTAACTCTCCTTCCTTAATGATAGCCTTATTTGGGATACTTTTTAAGACTACTTCAATTTCTGGATTTAGAAATCTAGTTGGAGAACTTTTGTCATGGTCCTTACTTTCTTGGAGAAGATTAATACTGACTTTGGTGAGCTAGAGTGAGAGAATTTTAGCACTATGTGAAGGCCTTTTCCTTTCTTTTTTTTTTTTTTCCTATCTTTTAAAAAATATTTATTTATTTTTCCCTTTTGTTGCCCTTGTTTTATTGTTGTAGTTATTGTTGTTGTTACTGATATCGTCATTGTTGGATAGGACAGAAAGAAATGGAGAGAGGAGGGGAAGAGAGAGGGGGAAGAGAAAGAGAGACACCTGCAGACCTGCTTTATTGCCTGTGAAGCGATCCCCCTGCAGGTGGGGAGCTAGGGGCTCAAACTGGGATCCTCATGCCTTGTGCTTCACCATGTGTGCTTAACCCCCTGTGTTACCACTCAACCCCTGTGAATGCCTTTTCTATGGCACGAGATGGTAAGCTGAACTCAGGTGAATGAATGAAGCAGAGTTCCCAGTTTGAGCCACACAAATAGCTTTGTGTCAGCTTCCAGAATGTGATAACTCCAAACTGTGTCAGTGACAAAAGCAAAGAACTGTGACATCCATCTTCTAAAATCATTACGGAGTAATGAAGGCTGTAAATCCCAGAGGTGTTTGAAGGTGCTTCTTAAGGGCAGAAACACAGGGATATCCCTGACTATTTCATCACTTACTCTGGCAATTGGATTCCTCTTGGAATTGTCCTCTCCTTCCCGGCAGGCTGCAGCAAACTTGATCCACTCCCGCTTTTGTCTTCTGACAGTTTGCCATTTTGTTGTGTCATTTTTAATATCTAATTCTTTCACCTTAAGAAAAATGTCCATATTTCCAATCAAATTTGAACAAAACTACAAATACAGGCATTTACTCAAGGACTAAGTAAGTGCATTTATTATAAGGTGCACTCAGAAGCAAAGGTATTAAATTTCAGGAACAAGGAGAATTCTTACTAAGTCACAGCTTTAGAGATATCCGTTGGTCAGTTTGACAAGTTACTTGTGGAATCACCTCACTTATAATTATATATTCCATTAAAGATATTTTTTTAAGCCACATGTGAGTATGGCTTTAAATGAGGATGATATATTTAATTTTTCCCTTTTTCATTCTGTCCTCATTTGGTAGAAGTTTCTGCCCACTTTACTTTTCATGGAAATTTGGCCATTATTTTTGGTCTCCAGAGTTTAGAAAATTTCTGGTGTTCCATGTGAGCACAATCCATGCAAAAGTAGAGTTGTAGTGCTGAATATGAAATTTAAAAGAGTTGAAAAACAGGGGCTGAGCATTGTCACATGTTATCATGTACAAGGACCTGGACTCAAGTCCCTGATCCTTACATGCAAAAGGGAAACTTCTCTAGTGGTGATGCAGTGCTGCAGTCTCCCTCTCCTCTCTCCCCTCAATTTCTCTCTGCCCAATTAAATTTACAAAAAGGGGGAAAAAGATGGAAAAATTGCTACTGGGAATGGTGGGTACATTGTGCAGGCTCCGGGTCCCAGCAATAATTACAGTAGCTAAAAATAAAATAAAATAAAATAAAATAAATTGTCCTCTACTAATGATATCTTTGTGGCTGAAATAAATGAATATTATGGCAGTAGAATATTTTAAATAAATTGGTGGTTCTTGTGTAATCATGTTTCCTCATTGCTGTCCATTTATACTTCTGCCTACCATGTGTCTTTCTCTCTGCAGACTTATGTAGCTATCTCTGAAAGATGTCAATGTCGATACTATTAAATAATTTAGAAATAGCACTACATGCATAAGCATATTCATACTACAAGCACATTCTAGTTTGTAGTGATTGTAGTCGTTAACATACTTACTGAGATGCAGATGATCATGAATTTTTTTTATGCTAAGATTACACTTAATTCTCACTTTAGGGAAAGGAAATACTCTCTGTGAGTAAAACCTGTCCTTCCAAGTGCTACAATACTTATATTTCACCTATCTTAACATGACTGCCAGAAATGTGCCCCACATAGTTCCGATTTTGCCAAGACAGGTGAAAAAAGTAGCTTCATGTTTTGAAATGATTTAAAATAATCTGATGAGTGTGATTACACAAATAAAACTAAAGTCTGCTAGAAAAGACATTAGGTTTATTTCCTGAGTTCCACTCTAAAGGGCAGTGGTTTCTTTCTTTTTCTTTTTTTAAATTTTTTATTTAAGAAAGGATTAGTGAACAAAAGCATAAGATAGGAGGGGTACAACTCCACACAATTCCCACCACCCAATCTCCATAACCCACCCCCTCCCATGATAGCTTTCCCACTCTCTAGCCCTCTGGGAGCGGGGACCCAGGGTCGATGAGGGTTGCAGAAGGTAGAAGTTCTGGCTTCTGTAATTGCTTCCCCGCTGAACATGGGCATTGACTGGTCGGTCCATACTCCCAGTCAAGGGCAGTGGTTTCTCTGTTGTTCTGTTTAGTTGCGATTACACATTTTTCCTTTTTGTTTCTTCTACTCAATGACTGACCATCAACTATGTTCTTAATGTAAGTCTCTAAAACTCCTCTTTTCATTCTAATGAGCTATTTTGTTTCTTTTGCCTTTTGTCTTTAGCATTGGAGACATATAAATAAGTTACTAGTATAGACTGGCCAGTAGGAGCTACTCTCACACTGAGCCATGATGGATAGTATAAAATGTGGGGTCTTGGGTTTGAATGCTGCTACTTTATTTTAATGGGAGTTCTTTTCCCTTTTATCCAGGTAATTTTGGTTTCAAATAGCCTTATCTGGGCTGTAGGATGCATTACAAAATTCAGGTTTTTTTTAAAAAAAAAAACCTCAATTTTACACTAAGAAGATTGTTTTATTATACATTACCTCAACGATGAAGTCACTGTTTACTTCGAGCACCACCTGTTAAGGCACAACATTAGCATAATTTAAAGAAAGCAATACCATGAAAATACCAACAATGTCATGTCACTTAAGTGTGCATTTACACTTAAATATGCTAGTATTTAAAATATTATGTGATAAGAATAGGTAGTGAATGGATGACACAATATTTTTATTCTTCAAAGACGTTAGCATTTTGAGGTAAGACACAATAAGTAAAACAAGTTAAGATACATCTTACACCAGAGACCTCAGTGGACTCAATGTGGTGTGTAGCAGATAACTCAAGTTATCAGTGTGCATTTTGGGGAAACTTCATAGATAAGTAAGGACTTGAAAAGACTGCAGGATGAAACTGACAATTTAGGAAAAAAGTATTTTTTTGAGGAGATGGTAGCTTACAACATCGTGTACAGCTTGATACATCTTCAAATATATGGCTGGAGCTTGTTTGATAGGAGGGACTGACAAGAGAGAAAATACACAGTCATAATAAATCATGAAGACAGGTAGATGGACACACAACAGCAGACAATGCTCCATAAACAGTAAATATCATTAACTGAAAGTAGGAGAGATAGGGAGAAGACAGCAACTGGGGCTTCACTACTTCAGGTCTATTTTGCCAGTTAGAAAGAAAGAGACAGGAGGTCCAGTGGCAGCACAGCGGGTTAAGCGCACGTGGCGCAAATCGCAAGGACTGGTTTCAGCCCCTTGCTCCCCAACTGCAGGGGAGTCACTTGAAGCAGGTCTGCTTTCTCTCCCCTTCTCTGTCTTCTCCTCCTCTCTCTATTTCTCTCTGTCCTATCCAACAATGAATGACATCAACAATAGCAATAATAACCACAACAAGGCTACAACAACAAGGGCAACAAAAGGGGGAAAAATGACCTCCAGGAGCAGTGGATTCATGGTGCAGGCACTGAGCCAGAAAAAAGAGAGAGACAGACAGAAACAGAAAAATAGAACAAGAGAGGGAAAGACACCACAGCACTGAAGTTTTTCTGGTGCTGGGGCCAGGGTTTAACCCTGGGTCTAGGGCATGACAAAACAGGCATCCTTCCTGATGAGCTATTTCGTTAAATTAACAACACTGTAAAAACAGGTCATTGATGTGGAAGGAAAAAATGAAGGTAAAAAACCCTCGAAATTAAGACACTTAATGAATTAGACAATTGTTTAGATGAGGCATAAGTTGGAAACACAGGGGGTGGGGCAGTAGTGCACTGGGTTAATTTCACATAGTGTGAAGCACTAGGACTGGCTTAAGGATCCAGCGTCGAGCCCCCCAGCGGTTCCCCACCTGCATGGGGGTCACTTAACAAGTGGTGAAGCAAGTCTGCAGGTGTCTATCTATCTCTCCCCCTCTCTGTCTTCCACCTCCTCTCAATTTCTCTCTGTCTATCCAACAACAGCAGTAGCAATAATACCAGTACCAATAACAACAATGGAAAAAAAAAGGCTGCCAGGAGCAGTGGATTCATAGTGCAGGCACTGAGCCCCAGAGATAACTCTGGAGGCAAAAAAAAAAAAAAAAGGGAACACGGATATTCCAGCAACACAAGAAATATCCCAAAGAAAGGAAGGAAACATTCCCTAGGAAGTCACAGGGCAGATAGACTGTGGCTCCCACAAAGATTTGTCTTTTAGGAGAATAAAAATATTGCTCATTGAAACACAAAATTCAAAGGAGACTATCACTATAAGATGATGACTTAAGTTTTTGCTTGATTTTCCTGTTGTCTCTGGGGATTTACTGATGCGAGACTACTTTTTCAGATAGAGACAGAGACAGAGGGAGAGAATGTGTGAGGGAAAGATACTACTACCTCCAGTGTTGTGAAGACTGCACTCAAGCCAGATATGCTGTTTAGGAGAACTACCTTTCTGGCCCATGTCTGGAGTTCCTAAAATTTATTTTCACTGTGCTTCTAAAATCTGGACTATAAAAACTAAGGAAGCAGAATTTTTCCAATCAAGAGTGTTATTTGAGTACGAAGGAAATGAAGCAATTACAGTGAACACTTTAAGAAGATATATGAAGGGGTGGGCAGGGGTAGATAGCATAATGGTTATGCAAAGAGACACTCATGCATGAGTCCCCAAGGGCCCAGGTTCAATCCCATGCACCACCATAAGCCAGAGCTGGAAAATTCTCTGGTAAAAAAAAAAATTTAAAAAATTATATATATATAGTAAGCTGCCTGGAATAGAGTCTTATGGGTAGCGTTTGACGAAAGAAAAAAAAACTGTAAGTTAAAGGTATTGAGGAGTGAAAGCAAATTCATGAGTGCAGAGCAGACTCTGTTAGTGTGAGAATTTTAGGAAATGTTGGAGGGGGCATGTGAAATAGTTCACATGGACAGTGTGGAGCTTTGCACAGTGGGAAATCCAATTTCAAACTGGCCCTCACCACACTGAAGGAACCTTTACTGTTGGAACCTCTTTCACTCTCTCTCTGCCTCTCTGTTTCTAACTAAAAGAGAAAATATGAAGTGGTGGAGGTTACAGTAGATGATCAGTAAGGTATCTGAGTTTTGGGGCCAGGTGTAGGTGCACCTGGTTGAGAACACCTGTTACAATGCTCAAGTACTTGGGTTTGAGCCCCCTGGTCCCCACCTGCAAACTTTTTGATTGGTGAAGCAGTGTTGCAGGTGTCTCTCGGTCTCTTTCCCTTTCTATCACCCTCTTCCCTCTCAATTTTTGGCTGTCTCTGTCCAATAAATAAATAAAGAAAATAAAAAACAGTTTTCTAAGGAATCTGAGTAGAGGATATATAAGGAAGGGACTAGAAGGAGGTTACTGCTGTGATAGATCACAAAAGGAATATTCGGTGGTCTATATGTGTTTGCAAGACCAAGGAGAATGGGAACTGAGAAGGTTATTGGATTTTTTAAAATACTTTACTTTTAACAAGAGAGATACAGAGATAGATAGAGACAGAGACCACCATGGTTTATGGTGGTGCTGGGGATTGAACCTGGGACTTTAGAGCCTCAGGCATGAAAGTCTTTTTGCATAAACATTGTGCTATCTCTTCAGCCCACGTTATGGGATCTTGTCTGATGTATGGCATGTGAAGATCTCCCATTCTGTGAGGGGTCTCTTTGTTTGTGTGGTAGTTTCTTTGGCTGTGCAGATGCATTGGATCGACCTTCTCGTGGTGCATCCCGTGAGTACCCATTTATTGGGGAAACTGACGATCCTTCCTAGCCGACTGAACCCACATGGATCCCAGTCACTTTCAAAGCCAGCAACAAGCAGACATCAGGCTCAACCTTACGCTGTTGACTGGCTACGGAAGAAGGGCAAATGCTAGAAGAAGAAGCTATTCAATTTGATGTAATCCCATAGGTTTGTTTCTGTTTTATTCTTCCTTGCAATTGGGTTTGTATCCTCAAAGCTGTCCTTGAGGTTTAGGCAGGAAAATGTTCCACAAATATTTTCCTCTAAGTATTTGATAGTTTCTGGTCTAACATCCAGGTCCTTTATCCATTTGGAGTTGATTTTTGTTTCTGGTGAGATAAGGTGGTTTAGTTTCATTCTTCTGCATGTTTCAACCCAGTTTTCCCAGCACCACTTATTGACGAGAGCCTCCTCCTTCTTCTTATTTAATATTTTTGGCCCTTTTATCAAACATTAGATGTCCATAGGTGTTGGGGTTTAGTTCTGGGCTTCCAATTCTGTTCCATTGGTCTGTGTGCCTATTTTTGTTCCAGTATCAGGCTGTTTTGATGATGATGGCCTTATGATATAGTTTGAGGTTTAGGAGTGTGATGCTTTCATTTCTGTTTCTTTTCTTCAAGACTGTTTTGGTGATTCTAGGTGTTTTCTCATTCTAGATAAATGATTGTAGTTTTTGTTCTATCCTCTTAAAGAAGCTTGGTCAAACTTTGATGGGTATCACATTAAATTTGTATATGGCTCTGGGGAGAATATTCATTTTGATGATATTAATTCTTCCAATCCATGAGCATGGGATGTCTTTCTATTTGTTGGTATCATTTTCTATTTCCTTGAGTAGTGACTCATAGTTTTCGGTATACAAGTCTTTCATTTCTTTGGTACATTATGTGATCTTAAAGCAGATAGTCATTGATAACTTTTGCCAATAGCTTAAGCCAAATTATAGGAGTCAAGGAATGGATTGAGAGAGTGAAAACAGCAATTTTAGATTACATTTCCATCAAAGCAGGAAACAAAATAAATGTAAGAAATAAACTGAAGTTTGAGAAATTAATTAGACCAAGACATATATTTTAGGTTGACAAAGTATTTAGTCTATAGGTACAGGGATAGCAGTTTATAGAAAAAGAACAATAGAAAGGGAAAAGTCAAAAGCAGGAAGAGAAGGGGGAAAAAGGTTGTGATTCAGAGATAATATGGATGACAGAATTAATGCAGGCAGGGCTGACAAAATAGCTCACTTATCAAAGCACTGCTCTGCTATGTGTGGCACCCATGTTTAAGCCTGACCCCCACCACTCTGAAGGAAGCTTCAGTGCTGTGGTTTCTCTCTCTCTCTTACTCATTCTGCCTCTCTGTTTCTACCTAAAAATGCAAATAAAAAAGACCTGATAATGAGAAAGGCTATTGCTTCCTCTGAAATAAAGGGTCAAAAGAGTATAATGAAGACAGAAAACCATGTTGAGTCTTCGTTGAAGAAAAACTGCAGAGGTCTATCACAAAGCTTTATGAAGCTGAAGTCAGCAGGAATGGGGAGAGGCTAGAGGAGACTGCCAAGCAACCCGTGAAAGAGTCAGTGACAGCAGACAACCAATGCCATGAATCAGTGAAGTGTGGTAGGTCCCGTGATAAATCTTGAGTTAGAGAGCAGGGAAAACATAAATCTAGAAAGTTCAAATCAGAGTAAAGAGTAAAAGATTATTGTATAGTTGATGAAGAAAGAGCTTGAGGGCCAATGGGGATTAGAAATCAAGGAAGTGACCCTGCAGTCTGTTATGTACTTTCTCTAGAAGAACTTGGTACCCTGGGAGTATGTAAAGAATGTGAAGGCTTCTTCAGTGTTAAGGATTGTTAAAGAAGACAGTGGGTGGGCCAGGTGGTGGTGTACACATGTTACAGTGTGTTAGGATTGGGGTTTGAGTCCCTAGTCTCCACCTGCAGGGGGAATGCTTCAGGAGTGGTGAAGCAAGGTTGCAAGTATCTCTCTGTTTCTCTCTTTCTCTAGCTCCCCCTACCCTCTTGATTTCTGGCTGCCCCCATCCAATAAATAAAATAAAGGTAATACAAAAATAAATAAATAAATAAGTACATACATAAATACATAAATAAATAAAAAGAAGATAGTAGAGATTCAGGGAGGTGACTGAGTATACTTATGAACTTCCATGAGTCAGGGAGCAGAGTAGTGTCAGGAAGTGTCAATGAACTGAGAGACCACAGAAAACCCGGGGCAGGTGGAGTGGGCCAGAGCAGCGTTTGCAGGTGTGCGTGTTCTGCGTGAGGTGGGATGGAGTAAGAGGGGGGTGGAAGAGAGAGTATGGGTGACAATTTAGAATGATAGCTGAGTTTAAAAGGATGAAAATCAAATTAGAGATTTGTAACAGAACATAATAGTTCTCCATAATTCACTTAATTCACTCAAATGAAGCATTATTAATTATTAGTAAAATTATCCAGATCTGGAAAAGATTCCCCTCAAAGTGTCTCTGTACTTGTCCTCTCTGAAGTGCTCACGTACAAGTTCACCTAGCATTTTAAAACAGCACATTCAGAATATTTTTGTTTGATTTGGGAGACTCTTCCTTTTTTTTTTTTTGCCTCCAGGGTTATTTCTGGGGCTCAGTGCCTGCACTAGGAATCCACTGCTCCTGGAGGCCATTTTTCTCATTTTGTTGCCCTTGTTATTATTGTTGTTGGACAGAGAGAAAATGAGAGAGAAGAGGAAGA
This sequence comes from Erinaceus europaeus, assembly GCF_950295315.1. Classification (NCBI taxonomy): domain Eukaryota; kingdom Metazoa; phylum Chordata; class Mammalia; order Eulipotyphla; family Erinaceidae; genus Erinaceus; species Erinaceus europaeus. The sequence goes on along the minus strand of NC_080176.1, from coordinate 45,634,346 downwards.
CAGAGAGTGGGAGAGAAAGACAGACACTTGCCGACCTGCTTTGTGAAGAGAACCCCCTGCAGGTGGGGAGCTGGGGGCTCTAACCCATTATACTAGTGCTTTGTGCCATGTGCACTTAACTCACTGTGCTACCGCTGGGCTCCTCAGAGAGACTATTTCTGTACATTGTATGATTTCAATTACTGTTACTATAACTTATATAGAAAAATTTTAAGCTTTCATAAACTCCCCAAATCACTTACCAAATAATAACAAATAGAAATGCTCTATTTGGGGAGTCGGGTGGTAGTGCAGCGGTGGTTTAAGAGCACATGGCACGAAGCGCAAGGACCAGCCGTAAGGATCCTAGTTCGAGCCCCCGGCTCCCCACCTGCAGGGAAGTCATCTCACAGGCAGTGAAGCAGGTCTGCAGGTGTCTCTCTTTTCCCCTCTCTGTCTTCCCTTCTTCTCTCCATTTCTCTCTGTCCTATCCAACAATGATGACATCAATAACAACAACAATAAAAAAGGGGCAACAAAAGGGAAAATTAAAAAAAAGAAAGAAATACTCTATTTTCAGATAACAGGGGAAACCTGCATCTCAAGAACACTGGGCTCCAGCTGAAGACTGTTGTCATAGCAGCAATGGAAATGCTATCAAGTTCCTTAAATCAGTGTGTATCTCTTTGGTCTAAACTATTTTTTTAATTTATTGCTTATTAAAGAGAGTTTCACATGAGACAGACAGAGAGAGAGGAGAGAGAGAGAGAGAGAGAAAGAGAGAGCGAGAGAGAGAAACAAGCCAGACCAACACTCTAGTACATGATGCACCAGAGATGAGCCTGGAACCAAAGGCATACAAGTCCTGTGCTCTACCAGTTGGGCTACTTTCTCAGCTGCAGTATAAATTCTAAGTCATGGAATTTGCATTTCAGCGTGTATTTATATCATCTATATATTCAATTAATATCTCGTATACATGTTGTTTTAAATTATAGATTAGCACTAGAAAAAACAATGGGATTTAAGAACAAATACTTTGGACTTGAAGGGAGAAGAGTTAAATACGTTTCTTTTTTATCTTTTTGAATTTTATTAATTATTGGATAGTCAGAAAAATTGAGAGAGGAGAGGGAGATAGAGTTGGAGAGAGACAGAGAGACACCTGCAGCCCTACTCTACCACTTGTGAAGCTTTCCCCCTGCAGGTGGCTTAAATATGTTTCTTGATTCAGTTTACCAGCTATGTGTGTGACATTGGACAAATCCCTCAGTCTCTCTTTAAGTCAAATTATAATTTAAACAGGATGAAAAATATGAAGTTGCTAGGAACAACTAGTGTACATTTATAGGGGGGAAAGATCAGTAATTTCTTTTGTATCTTAGCACAAAAAAATGTAGTTATATAAAAAAGTCAATCATTAAAAAATTAAAATAAGCCACATTAACCCGGTTTGTCCTCAGTTTAAAGGGATAAAGGGAGTATTGTGATTTTATTTTGCCTTGCTCTTATTTTTTTCTAAGAGCCAACTCAGTAGAGACAGTCCAAGGTAGCCCTTGAGAGTAAGCTTTTCATTCTATCTTTTTACATTCTTAAGAATCCTTTAGGAGTGGCTGGAGAGACAGCATAATGGGTATGCAAAAGACTTTCATGCCTGAGGCTCCAAGGTTCCAGGCTCAATCCTCAGCAGCACCATTAACAAGAGCTGAGAAGGGCTCTAGTCTTTCTGTATCTTTTCCTCTGCATCTTCATCTCTACCTCTCTCTCAATAAAATAAAATACTTACAAAGAAAGAATCCTTAAGAATAAGCTTTTCTTGGGAGTCAGGCTGTAGCGCAGTGGGTTAAGCACATGTGGCACAAAGCGCAAGGATCTGTGTAAGCATCACAGTTTGAGCCCCAGGCTCCCCACCTGTAGGGGAGTGGCTTCACAGGTGGTGAAGCAGGTATGCAGGTGTCTGTCTTTCTCTCCCCCTCTCTGTATTCCCCTCCTCTCTCCATTTCTCTCTAAAAAAAAAAAAGAAAAAAGAAGCTTTTCTCTTTGTTTTAACTGCAGCAGTTGCAGTGTCAGATTTTAGGGTTCTTCTCTAGCATAATTTATTTATTTTAATTTTTTTCAGTTTTTTCAAATTTATTTTCACTTTTGTTGCCCTTGTTGTTTTATTGTTGTTGTAGTTATTATTGTTATTGATGTCATCATTGTTGGATAGGACAGAAAGAAATGGAGAGAGGAGGGGAAGACAGAAGGGGATAGAAAGATAGATACCTGCTTCACTGCTTGTGAAGTGACTCCCCTGCAGGTGGGGAGCTAGAGCTGGAGCTCGAACCAGGATCCTTATGCTGGTACTTGTGCTTCGCACCACGTGCTGTTAACCTGCTATGCTACCTACCATCCAACTCCCTCTAGCATAATTTATATCATGAGCCTTCTGGTACCTTTCTAGTGTTCCTGCTCTGGTGGTCCTACTGATGAGAGTAACAGTAAGTCCTCAAGTCCTCCAAATCTTTTCTTTATATGTAGCTACCTATAAAGAAACTTGAAGATATTTTCTGTTTTTATTAGTGGCTTACTAATGGTTTACAAGATTAGAAGATCACAGGGCATAGTTTCACAATGCAACCACCACCAAAGTCCTGTGGCCCCTCTTTTGCAATGATAACACCCTAGTTCTCACAGAATCTTACAGACAAGAAACTTAAAAGCTTTCTTCTCAGGCCTTAGGAAATCAGGAACCCATCAAGGCACTTCACAATTTGCAGAAAACACCTGAGAATAGTTGTTTTATAAGAAACATGAAGTGACATCATCCTACACTGAATGCAGTAGGATAATTGCATGAACCTCAAATAGGCTGTGAACATGTTAATGGGCTGCTGTATAATTACAAATTTTTTTTTGCTTGACAGCTGTCTCTTAGATCCTATATATAGGTCAGGCATCATCCATCTATGAGGTTTGGTCTGAAAGTCTGGCTGAAAGATATCGCACACAGTGAATGGAGATGACTGGACCAATTACCATAATGGTGGGGCTCTCAAAAAAAAAAAAAAGGAATGTAGAAGCATCTATAGTCTGGGAAACGAAAATCCCAGGGAGATTCAGGAATGTATCACAGATTTTATGAACTTGTTGGAGAGTTTCCTATCTTCTGTTTTCTTTGGTTTCCTTAGAATGAACTACCTTAACTAAAGTAACTTGATTAGAACTCTCTCTTTCCGGCAATCTAAAAGGACATGAGAAGCTGACATATATGTTTACAATCCTTCGAGACTATGATGTAGCTAGAGATAAAATACCTTCCCAGAAAAAAGGTCACCTTAAAAGTGGGAGGAAAACAGGTAATGAAGAAAAATGTTGGGAAAAAATATTTGAATGCTGCAGATATTGGAAAGGAAACATACATAGGATAAGACATTGATCCAGAAAGGAAAGGAGTTAATTTCTGGAACAATGGACCAAATTTTAGACATGTAGTATTGGGTTCAAGTTCCATTTGTACCAATTATAGTACACTTCTAGATCACTTATAACCCGGATATGTCTTTATTTATGGAATAAATGTCAATTTACTTTTTAAAAGTCTTTTCGAGGGTTCTGTATATGAGATAATCCTGTTAACTAGAAACTTTTTGCTAGCATAGGTGATGAAATGGGAATACACCAACAAAGGAAATCTCAAGAGAGTCAGCTCCTTTCTTGTCTCAAGTTTACACCTTCAAGCTCACTTTGAAGCTCTCTCAACCACAAATTGCTTATTAGCATTCAGTTGGAAAATAGTGTGAAGTGACTTGGTAAGAACTGTAAATTAGAAGTGAAGTTAATCCATTATTTCAACATGTTCAGTGCTGAGATGCTATGACAGACACATAATGCTTTTGTTTGAAAGATAAGTCCTGATGTTACAGTGTAGACATTCTAGGGGGGGTACTAGGGTTCCTGATGTCACAGTGTAGACGTTCTAGGGGGGTTATTAGGGTATCCATTCTTCTACAACTACATCACTTTTGCAAATGGAAGTTTTTCTGGTCCTAGTTTTTTTTTCAATATTTCAAGTTTTTCTTTGTTTCTTTGTTTCTTTCTTTAGTTAATTTTTAGAAAGAGAGACTAGAATGATTTTATGTCTGGTCGGTAGAACCCAGTTCTTTAAATGAACTTACATGTTCTTTAAATGAACTTACAATGTTCTTTAAATGAACTTACAATGTTATAGTACACATTATCTCTGACATACTCTTTTTAAAGTAGTCACTACTGAACAAAGCCATTTTTCATCTCTAGGACTTACCTTTTTGATGCCAGTTTTCACAGTTCTTTGCACACCTAGCACCAACTTATTAATAAGCAGCCTTTTCCAGAATAACACTGATATAAAAGCAATTGAATTAAAGCACTTGTGTTCCTCAGAGGGAAATGCTAGCAATGCCAAGTTCAAGCCTAATTACACCACTTTTGTTGATAATTGCAGGTATATCAAGTAGTGCCATTTTAGTCTGTGAGCTGTGTAATTTTCTGTGTAGAAAGGAAGGCCAGATATTTCTCATGAAAGCAATGCCTAGAAGTTTCACTACAGACATTCCTTTTACAAACCCTGTCATCAGAGCTCCTGTTAAGTGAGGAATTCCTATTCTGATCCCCCATGGGAATGAGAAGGAAGAGTTCCTTGAGAAACTCTTCCTAGATTCTTAAGAACAATAGACTAATCAGAAGGTTGTATTTAGAACCGAGAAGTTTTCTAGAAATGAGAAATACAACTTGAAAAAAAAGAAAGGAGGTGGATGTGTGTGCTAAGGAAGTACCATGGATTTCAAGATCCATGAAATATATTTGAGAGAATTTTTATCCTGTAATCATACAGATTTTTGAAATATTATTGATTTTAATTAGTAGTTATGTAAAACTATAATAGTTATAACTATATATAAATAGTGAAAATTCTTTTTTATGGGGGTTAATGGTTTATAGTCAATAGTAAATACAATTGTTGGTACATGTGTAAAATTTCTCTGTATGACACTCTAACCCCCTGCCTAGGTTCTCCTCCACCATCATGCTCCAGGACCTGAACCCCCTCCTGCCTGAGTCCTTTATTTTGGTGCAATACACCAAACACAGTCTAACTTCTGCTTTGTTTTGTCCCCCTTCTGTTCTTATTTCTCAACTTCTATGACTGTAGTCATCCCACATTCACTCTTCTTTTCCTTTAATTTTTAAAACTCATTTTTATTTGACAGAGACAGCCAGAAATCAAGAAGAAGGAGACAGAGATGGAGAGAGACCTGCTGCACTGCTTCACCACCTGTGAAGCTTTCCTCTTGCAGCTGGGGGTTGGGGGCTTAAACCCAGTCCTTTCATATTGTAACATGTGCTCAACTAGGTGCACAACCACTCAACTCACTCATCCTTCTCTTTCTGGCTGATCTCACTTAACTTCATCCAAGATGAGATGAAGAAGGCGAATTCATTATTTTTAATAGCTGAGTCGTAGTCCACTTATATGTATATCATAACTTTGTCAAGTACAAGCAGGATTTGTCTTTCATTGCCATGGCTTCAGTGTTTCAATTTCCAGATAGGAAGACTGAAGCAGAGAGAAGTGGGGGTGAGGAGATATAGGGCAGCACTGAAACTTCCCTGATGCAATGCAAGGCCAGGTTTGAATTTGAGCTACTTGCAAATCAAGCACAGTATCCAGGAGAGTTATGTACCAGCTTGGTAGGCAGGTATTGTTGAAAAAAAAAAAAGATGGTATTAGCTGTAGGTCATTTTAGGGTTTTAATATTAGATATCTCTTGGGAATAAAAATCACTTTAAAAAAAATTTTTAGCTCACCATAGTCTTTCCAAGAAATTTAGGCAAAATTATACTCTTTTTAGAGACTGCCAGAAATCGAGAAGGTAGGGGTTATAGAAAGGGAGAGAGACAGAGAGACACTGCTTCACCACTTGTAAAGCTTTCCTCCTGCGGGTGGGGACCAGGGGTTTAAGCCTGGGTCCTTGTGTGTTACAATTTAATGTGTTCAACCAGGTGTGACACCTCCCACTCCCCTCTTTTAATTTTGTTTTTAAATGTATCATTTAGTTCCTTAGTCACTATAACAATAGCAGCAACAACAAATAGTAGCTATGAGGTTTGTTTCCACATAGCCTATAGTACTATAAGAACATCAGTAGTCATACTGAAATTATTTAATATTATTTAATATTATTCTGGGCTTTCTCTTTAGGAGAACTAAAAAGATACATGATATAATTTTGTCTCCATGAGACTATAGTTTTAGAAAATTGCCTGAAAAGATATATATATATATATATATATATATATATATATATATATATATACATACATTTGCTGGGGAGACAACTGTTAGACAAAAGACTTTCATGTTTGAGGCTCTGTAGCCCCAGATTCAATCCCCAACACCCAACACCGCCATATGCCAGAACTAAGCAGTGCCTTCTCTCACTGTATCTCACTAATTAAAATAAACAAATGAATTGTTCCAAATTTAAGAATCACTTTGTTTTGGAGCTGGGACATAGTTCACTTGGACGGTGTGCTACTTTGCCAAGAGCAACACCCAAATTTAAGCCCAGCCCCCACCATATGAAAGGAAGCTTTGGTGCTGTGAGCTTTTTTCACTTTCTGTCTCTCAGCATCTATCTACAAACACACAAATAAGTAAATAAATAAACAACAAATAGGCAAGTTTTTTAAAGGAACCATCTTGTTTTATGTGAGAATTAAGTTGGCATGTAATTAGGCTAATTTTAATGAGTTTTTAAATTTTGAGTCCTGTTGTCAACTTAAAGTGAGATGAAGTCTATCTTCTTGGTCATCTACCTTCCCCTTGTCCTCTTCCTCCTCCTCCTCCCCCTCCTTCTTTTCTTCCTTGCCTCCAGTGTTATCTCTGGGTCTCAGTGACAACCCTATAAATACACTGGTCCCAGAAGCCGTTTTTTCCTTTTTGTTCTTTCTATTTTTATTTGATAAGACAGAGAGAAATCGAGACCAGAAGAGGAGCTGAGAGGAAGAGAGAAAGAGTAACACCTGCAGACCTGTTTGCCTGCTCTTGAAGCTTCCCCTCATGGGAGGGGGGGCTGGAGCAGAGGCTCAGACTCAGTTCCTTAGGCATAGGAACATGCGCACTCAACCTGGCGTGCTGCTACCCTGCTCCTGGCCATCTGCATTTTTACTTTTCAAGAATTGGAATATTTAATTAAAGTGTTTACATCTCATATGTAACACCAAAGATTGCCAAAGGTACACGATTTTTTTTTCCTTAGGGTGGTGCTGGAGACTGTACTTGACCCTAGTACCTCAAAGCCTCAGGAATGAAAGGCTCTTTGCGCAACATAATGCTGTCTCCCCAGCCAGCACAAAAATTCTTATATGAAAAAAAATTACATGGTTATTTTCATGATCTTATCAATTAAATGAAATATAGGCCTCTCATAGTTAATAGCTATTCTCCTATATGTGGTTCCTCGCTGGTAAAACTTAGACAACCTGTAACCCTAAATAAATCTTTAGCTACTTCAACCAACATTGTGAAAATAACGTTTGGGTGTCAGATATGAATGTCCACTCCATTTAGTAAAGATGTTTTATAGACTCTCAGAGTTTTTGAATTGAAAGAAAGCCAGTGATGGCATGTGAATGACAGTAGCTCACACATGGCACAGTGAGGCCCTAAGAAGTTGGGTACCTTGGATATAATTAAGAAGCCCCATTTCAAAGGGAAGGTATGACACAACCATGGGGCTTCTGTACCTCAGTTTCTGCGTTGACTGTATTTCACACCCCAATCCATTTCAGGGAAGAACATCGCAAAGGTACTTAGGAAGAAAATGCAGGAGGACTTAAAAGACCATTGGAAACTTTTCTTTTACTGGTAATTTTTTATAGTTTTTTTTCTAACAGAATTAATTAGCTAGTCAATTCATTATTGGATAAATACAGAGAGAAATTGAGAAAAGAGGGGCAGATAGGGAGGGAAAGAATCAGAGAGACCTACCTGTAGCCGTACTTCCCCACTTGTGAAACTTTCTCCCTGCAGGGGGAGGGGCAGGGGCTTGAACCCCTGTTCTTGCACACAGTGTGCACTTACCCAGGTGCCCCACCGCCTGCCCCTGGGGTTTCTTTTTATTGGGTAAGTTAAAATCTTGTTTAAAGTACTCTGTGGTTTAGACGACACAAAGTATCTTGAAGTCCTTTAGAGGCTACTACACCCTTTTTACTGTAAACTATAGTGATGCGCTCAAGTCTTTGATTTAGTTAATGAAAAAGGGGCTAGAGTTCATGTGCAGAAAATAAAAGACAAATACACATGTCTGTTTTCTATAATATCTATAATGTAATGATTCTCCTTAAACACTTTTTTTAGTCTTGAAACATGCTACAAGACTTTCCTCTTTACCACAAGGGATCCAATAGATAGATTAAAAAGGAGCTTTGTCTAGTATGACTACCAAAAGCAGTAAAACACAAATACTTAAGGTCAGTGAGGAGAGGGGATATATTAACTCTTTAAAACACTAAACATTTGAAAGCCAGTAATCCACCAAATAAAGGATTCTGAGAATCTGAAATGCACTACTCTCTCAAGATCCAGGAGAGCAAAAATTAAGGCTTCAATTAAATAATACTACCATAAAACATGTTTATGCAGAGAGTAATAAGGGGGCAATATTTCAGGTTCAAAAGCTGTTTCTAAAATCTTGACTCAATCGGTTATCCTTACAGCAAACTCAGGTTTTATCTGAGTCAAAGCATGTGGAGATCCAAAAGAGAAATGTACTGTGAGATTTCTACTGATGATGCTTGGTTTCTATTAATAATCTAGCTAGGATCAATTCTTTTTCTTTAGTAACATAAACTGGAGTTGCATTTATAACTGGAATTTTTCAGTATATAAATACTTTTTTTTTTTTTTATAAATGGTCTTCTTTAATCATCCGTCTCTCAAACTCAGACACTGAGATGTTCTACCACTATTTGCTTCCAAGGTCTGAAGACGTTTCATTTGTCAATATTGGGCTTTTCTGTAATCTTGGAGGTTATCTGGAAAAGCAAACTCCAAAAGAAGAATACCTGCTGGGTCAGCTAGACGAAATATGCTTCCATGTCTCCCAGACTTTGTTGCTCTCTGCCTTTTTGTTTGTTCGTTTTTCTTTTCTTTTTTTAAATATTCATTTATTTATTTTCCTTTTTTTTTGTTGCCCTTGTTGTTTAACACTGTTGTGGTTATTAATGTTGTTGTTGGATAGGACAGAAGAGAGAAATGGAGGGAGGAGGGGAAGACGGAGAGGGGGAGAGAAAGACAGACACCTGCAGACCTGCTTCACAGCTTGTGAAGTGATTCCCCTGCAGGTGGGGAGCCAGTGCTCAAACCAGGATCCTTATGCCGGTCCTTGCGCTTTGTGCCACCTGCGCTTAACCCACTACACTACTGCCTGACTCCCTGCTCTCTGCTTTTAGAAATGACTGTTCAATGTCACTTGTCTGACAACAGGTGGAGGGTGAAATTCATTTCTTTTTTTTTTTTTAATTCTTTTTTTCATTTTTTATTGTTGTAATTATTGTTTTTATTGATGTTGTCGTTGTTGGATAGGACAGAGAGAAATGGAGAGAGGAGGAGAAAACGGAGAGGGGGAGAGAAAGATAGACACCTGCAGACCTGCTTCACTGCCTGTGAAGTGACTCCCCTGCAGGTGGGGAACCGGGGGCTCGAACCAGGATCCTTATACCGGTCCTTGCGCTTTGCGCCATGTGTGTTTAAACCGCTGCGCTAGCGCCTGACTCCCGAAATTCATTTCTTAAGTTATGTCTTAGCACCACTACAGACACCACAACTCAGAGACTGAGGTATGGCCAACTAGATAGAGTATTTGCCTCGGAATAGATACAATTTCTTCAGAGTTTCTCTTATCTTTCTGCTTAATTTTAACTGTTCAACTTGAATTATTCTCCTTTCTGACCTTAAGCCTGATTGAATGTAATCTAGTTTACTGGTAGTTAAGCAGACAGTCTAACTGAATTAATAATAGTTTGGTGAATTGACCTTGATTCTTGTCCTCTGCGGAACTGGGAATCTAGTTGCCTTACCTCTTTAAAAGCACAGGACGTGGGCTATGTTTAATGGCTATCTGATGGAGTTTTTTTATTTTTTCTTCAGCTATTTATAAGCATAAAAGATCAACGCACGATTTAAAATTTTCCTATGGAGTTTTGGTATATCTAACATGCCTCTATGTTGAAACAAACTCACAGGCAAATGACTTTAAAAGAACTTGATCAACTTTACTTCTGCACACTTTTTAAGCCCACTTACTTGGGAAATGTTGATTCTAATCTGTCTGAACTAAGCACAGCTAAAAGATTATAACTTTTAGAATGTCTCTTGGATTCAATATGAACTAGATTATGTTTATAACGCTATTCAAGTTTAATTCAGCTGTTTTCTTAAAAGGTTTTCTATGAAATCTGATCCCCCAAGACCTAGAAATTTCTCTAGTGCAACAGAGGCTAATCTCTGCAGTAAGGAGTTTAAAAAATTTTATGTCTCCTTTAGAAAGTTTGACAACTGAGAAAGGAGAGAAAACCTCGGGTTGCATTATCCTTCCCAGACATTTATATTCGACTTACCATTAAAATGATCAATAAGCAAATGTTTCTGAAAGGGAGCCAGTCCATTCTTCCAGGTTTCTCTTGCTCACAGATCCCAGTGAAATTAGATTTTGGTCCCAGTCCTCTGGGTCTGGAATTCAATTCTGCTGCAAGATCTACTTCCAAATGCCCTTCAGGAAGGCATGGGTGATAACTCTTGTGTTCTCTGGGCAGAGGGATGAAGATGTTCTATAATGACTCTGTTTCCCCACCCCAAACTCCTGGGCTGAGTCTGGAAGGCTCGCATTGTTTGGACTCTGGGTAAGAACATAGACACACCTTGATTCTTATTGCAATGAAACCCTTTGTTGGACACCAAAGAGAAAATCTTACAGAGTGAGGGTAGGATTTACAGGGAAGATACCCTATGAATAATAAATTACTCACAACATGAAAAATAATTAAAATGCTAGGACCTATCATCATGCTGAATAAAATTAGTAGCTTTCTTCCTACTGCCAGCATTGTAAAAGTAAAATTACATATACTGACAACACACACACACACACACACACACACACACACACACACACACACACACACACACACACACACACGAGAACCAACCTTATGGAATGATTCTGTGAGCATAGGGCAGTGTGAAAAGGCACTAGCTCTAAAGTATGGTGTAGCGAAAACCAAGAATAGCAAGACTAATGATTTTCATTTCATCCTCCACTAGTTCTGTAATTGAACTATACTCATCAGTTCTAAAGATGTTTTAAGAAAGTTAAGATGAGGAAGCAATGTTTTTACAGGGATATTTGCCTCCATATTTTAACTCTGACATTTATGAATGTTCACTCAAAACTGTACAATGTAACATCAGCTAAACTGTTTAATATCCTATAAACCATCATAATAATTCATTAAGAAATTGAAATTGGAAAACAATTTAAGGGAAAGAGAACAGAGCAACACCTAGACATTTCTGAAAATCACTTCCACTTACTTCTTCTCCTTTGTATGCATGTATTTAGAAGATGGTTATTCCCATAACAAATGTAAACTGGGGTTAGAGAGATAACACAGCCTCTTAGTACCCCTATGTGCATTCTCCAGATTCCAGAAGCGATAGATACAGTCCTGGCATCATGCCAGAGCTGAGAAGTGCTGTGGTTTCTCTGTTCTTTTCATTCTCTCTCTCTCTCTCTAAACAAATAAATAAAACAATTATAGACTGGAAGTAGCAATAGCAAACACAAAGATGAGGTTTAATTAAAATTGTTTTTAATTATTAAAATGTATTGATCGGGAAATTCAAAAGGGAGAATTCACTACTCCACTGCTTCACCTCAAAAATAAGAGGGCTCTGTCTCTCATAATGGAATGTATTCTAGGTAGCTCTTGGGTTCTTCAGAACCTTCATTTAGCATTCATGGACTCCTAAAGAGGAGTCTGGGAAATTAGAGGTCTGGCCTGGTACCCTAGAAGAAAGAGAAATGAATTATATGTTTAATATATTTATGAGAAAGAAAGCATGCTATTTTATTTTAGCAATTTAAAGAACACATTATTACGAAGAGGTAGGATATATATATATATATGTATATATATATATATATATATATATATATATATATATATCAGATCTTATATATTGGGGATATTTTCCTAATGAAAAATGTAAACTGATCTAAAAAAGCATGTAGACAGTAAGATGTGTTAAAATATGTTTGATCTAGTCCTTGAGAGTCTCTGGAACACTAGTGATTAAGCCATTGTTTCACTGCATACTAGGTAGATATTTAAGCTATGAGTTATGGAAAGCTATGCTTGAAAAAAAAAAGCTTTTATATTATGTTATCATCATTTAAATCAAACTGGATTTCCATCATTGTTTTAATGAATTTTTTCCCAGAGATTTCAAATCAGATATCTCTCACAGAAATTTTTCTTTTATACTTAGGTGTGAGCAGAGTTAAATTATTTTCACTCTTTGCATGTAACTTTTTATAAACCTCAATGAGCTTTGAATTCTTTAGGTCCTATTTATCCTCTGTTTATCAATATGTGGAAAGCACAAATGGTACTGCTGCGTCTTTTCATTGGCTATAGATGTGTTTTAATTTCCATACAAAATATTTGACTTATTCAGGATCAAGGAAAGATGACTAAGGAGAATATACCACTGTGAGGGGGTATTTCTTAGTTAACAGGACATGTTTCTAACTTCAAAGACACCAAGTAAATATCTATGACAATATTTTGAGTCTTATGGACATTTAATATACAACAATGTTTAAAATTTAACTTATAGAAACATAAGAATTGTCTAAAAATAAAGTGTCTCAAGTAAATGGAATTTTAGGCTTAGATATATGCTTCACAGTTTCTTTCTATATGTTAATCAGTCTTTCATGTCTAATGTGTATGCAATTCTTTTTGGTTTCTGAATCAAAATGATTGTGAGAAGATGCTAGAAAAATACAGCTTTTAGTAATGTGCTCAGAGCCTCCCATAGAAAGAACTGTGAAATGTCCCACTCTTACAGTCAACTAATTTTTGACAAGGGATCCAGAATATGAGGGGGGGGGGGGAGAGGGAGAGGGAGAGAGAGAGAGAAAGTCATTTCAACAGTGTTGGGGAAATTAGGTTAAAATGTGCAGGTGAATGAAACCAGACCACCACTTTACACCATACATAGAAGTCAAATCCAGATGGATCAAAGACCTAGACACTAGACCATAGACTATCAAAATACTGCCAGAACACTTTGGGACTTATGCTTCAGAAATATCTTTGAAAACTCAAATACAATTTCAAAGAAAATTAAAAAAAAAAAGTATAAACCAATGGAATTAGATCAAGGTAAAAAGCTTTTGCATAGTAAAGGGAATCCTCATCAAAGCAGAAGGAAACTCTATGGAATGAAGGAAAAATCTTTTTACACTATATGTCAGATGAAGGGCTTATAACCAAATTATGTAAAGTGCGTTGCACCAAAGTAAAAGACTCTGGGGAGGAATTGGGAAGCTGTGAAAAATGTCACGTGATACTGATGTGCTTATATGTCAAAAGCCATAATGTGTTCAATGTTAAGTGCTTAACTTTGCACTCACTACTGCTTTTGTTGATTTGCCTAAGCATAACATCTTGTTGCTTTTCTTTCTTCCTTCCCCCCTCCCCCAGGCCTCCCTCAGCCTGGTAAGGAAACCTTCACCGTTTCCCAGCACATGCTTATGTACACATATTTTAACGTGCCTCTTGGTAGTCTTTTTTTTTTTTTTCATGGCCGTAACTAAAAGCTGGAAAGTCAGTCTTTGGGGAAGTCAGGAAGGGAGAAAAATATTCTATTAATTTATTCAGGAAAGACTAAATTGTGTAAAAAGAAAAAAGCTGTATTCCCCCTACCCCCACCCCCAGATGCCTCCTTTTATCCCCATGAAAACAGCTTCCTAGTATGATCAGTGTAGTCTGAATTTTTAAGCCCTGGTAGGTAATACATGAATGTGACTACAAAGAAGTCTTTCTCAGGTGCAGGGTCTGGAATTGTGTGGGCCGGGCCACTCAGTAACTCAGATGACTGAGGTAATCACACAGAGGATTGGGGGGAGGAAGTGAAGCTCCTGGAGCAAATGTCAAAGTTTGGGATTCACTGTGGTAACCTTCATACTAGCAAAAGGAGCTAGATTTTTATTTTTTTTTTAACAGGGCTGATTTCCTTTTGGGGGCTTGTCACCAATGCAGTTTGCAAGTGGTTCTCCTCACCCCAGCAGAGTTGTGTGATGTCACAGCTATGGGGATCTCACACACCTGTGATAGAGCTGGAGCTATCCACCACATCACACTTTAGGATTTCTTTATTAACTATTTAATAATGCCATACATTTTTATAAATTTAGATGGTTTGTTTGAAACCATCTGTTTACATTCCATATTCCAATAAAATCATGTTGGTATTAGTAGGGAAAAAAAAATCTTCGCAAAAGAAGAGATCCAGATGGCAGATAGACATTAAAAAAAAAAAAGCTCAAAGTTGCTGATTCTTGGAGAAATGCAAATAAAGATAATACTGAGATACTATTTCACATCTGTGGAAATGTCATGCATTACCAAACAGACACAACAAGCACTGGCTATGATGGAAGGAAG